>NC_058082.1:193829329-194142895 GCF_014858855.1 Bufo gargarizans
ATTTATCGCGATATATATTGTTAACGCGATACATTTCTTAATATCGTTATCAGGGGGGAATATTTCTGATATCGCCAAAACCTAGTTTCTGCCCAATTTGAAACACCTTTAAAATTTCTATAACTATAGTACATACGGCTTCATAGCAAATCTTAGAATTGGCTCCTCCATACCCATTTTAAAAGGGTTCTCCTGGAATTATTTAAAATGGCCACCAGCAACCTTTCCTACAATGTGAGCAGGACTGGTTGCCTCCACTTGCAGATCTGTCTGAGGGAGTGAAGGGGGTGTGGGGCCTCACTACACTGCTTTACAGTAGATGGTAATGATGTGATCAGGCCTATGATATTCCATCATGGCTGATTAGCCTGACAGGAATGCTCCTCAGTGTGTAGTATATGCATATGCCAAAGCATAGTGTGTAGCGACGCCCCACCTCCTCACCCCCATTGGCAGCTCTGCCAATGGAGGCAACCAGTACTGGTCATATTCTAGGACAGGTTACTGATGGAGGGGTTGTGAGGCCTTAATAAACATTACACTGCTTTACAGTAGATGGAAATGATATGATCCTGTTTATGATATTCCATCATGGCTGAGCAGCCCGACAGGAACGCTCCTCAGTGTGTAAGTCCATTGCACTATTAGCCCAAATAACACACAGAAATAATTGCGCTGATTGGTTAATAGAGCCTCACACAGAACACAGTGGACTCATTGGGGGATTTATCATAAGGAGAATATTTGGAGTCTGTGTTGGCGCACTTTATGCCACATTTATCAAATGTCTTGTGTTTATTTGATAAATTTGTCTTATCCTTAAACCTAACACATTGGGAGAGATTTATCATTTCCTTTACCTTATTTCCTTTTTACTGAAAAGTGTTGTTAAAAAGTGGCAGGTGCGATGTGTGTGGAAGGGGGCGTGGCCAGCCACAGCGATACATTTATTTTCATTTACGAGTTTTCTGGCGTAAATGAAGCCACAAATCTACTGCAGCTCTGAGCTGTCGTAGATTTCTGGTTAGGTGCACGGACTGCAGGAGGATAGGTGTACACTTTGTCATAAAATTTTGTCACATCATCCGACATCATCATGCAGGGGATATCAAGACTGGCGCAGAAAGCACCAGTCTTGATTTACCTCGACCTTTTATGTAGAAAAGCTACTCCAGTTTTCTTACTCCAGGAATGAGGCTGCGACTAAAGGCATGGTAAATCAGGGCCATAGTTTAGAGCAGTGATGGCGAACCTTTTAGAAACCAAGTGCCCAAACTGCAACCGAAAAACCCACTTAATTATCGCAAAGTGCCAACATGGCACTTTAACTTTAATACTGAAAAATACCAGCCAAGTTAAGCTGTAGGGGTGTGGCTTAACACAGGCCCCAGTAAAATGATTAACCCCGTTGGTGTCTCAGTATTAAAAATGCCCTATTAGTGGCCTCCAGTATTATGCCCCAGCAGTGGCACCAGTATTAATAAGGACCCCATTTGTGGCCCCCAGTATTAATAAGGCAACCATTAGTGACCCCCAATATTAATAATGCTCCATTAGTTGCCACCAGTATTAATAAGGCCCCTAGTATTAATAAGGCCCCCAGTATTATTAATGCCCCATAAGTGGCCCCCTGTATTAATAATGCCCCCGTAGTGGCCCCCTGTATTAATAAGGCCCCAATAGTGACAACCAGTATTAATAATACCCCATCAGTGGCCCAAGTATTAATAAGGGCCCCATTAGTGTCCCTTAGTAAAATGAATACCCCCCTAGTATTATTTTTCCTCCATTAGTGGCTCCCAGTATTAATAATGCCTCCATTAGAGGCCACAGTATTATTAATGCTTCCTTTCCCACTTTTCTTGTGCAAAAAATAAAACTCACCTCATCCATTTGATCGCACAGCAGTGAACGTTTTGCAGGTCCTGCTGCTTCCAGTCAATGCCGTGAAATGTCTTCACGCTGGAGCGCATGTTCTGTCCTGCGCATCCACTGAACAGTGTGTGTTCCCCACGGCGAGGACAAATGGATGAGGCGAGTTTTATTTATTTATTTAACACAAGCAGAAGAGGCTGCAAACGTTCAGCAGTAATAGTGCACAGGTGGCAACCCTACAAACAGCCCACACAGAGGGCTCTGAGTGCCCCCTATGGCCACCACTGGTTTAGAGTACTCAGTGATTGCCAGCTGCTGTGTATATATACAGACACATGGCAATGCATCAGTCACTAGTAAGAGGTGTGGAAGAAGGCACAGCAAGTGCTTCCATAATGAACATACATAACTGAGTCCGCTGTACTCTGCGTTAAGACTTTGTGCAGTGAATAATATGCTGCCTTTAATGTAAATCTGTCATCATACAAGATACAGCAGTTTCTAACTGGACTATGATATCACATCACAAAAGCCATTGAAATGATCTGCTGCAGAGAAACAATGAACCCGTATGCAGACGAGTGATCTCAGAACATAAAAGTCTCAATGGAAAACCCACAGAAAAGTTATGGAAACCTACAATCTGTTATCTAAAATAGGTAGGGTTTTTATAAAAGTCAGCTTACCCTCGATTCACTGTCTAGAAGACAACGAGAAATTATGGAATCCAAAAACACTTCGTGAGCAGCAATGATGTGATCCAAGTCCTGCGCTTGTTGTACTTTATTCCACAACTCATCCCAAGAACATTCCAGGACCTAAGGAATCCAAGAGGACAATCGCCAGTTTATTGAGAAGACACAAACGTAACCAAGAAACAAGGTCAGCATGAAGAAAAACAATCATGTACCTCAAATGTGATGTAATACTGCATCTGATGAATGAAATGAACCATTTCTGAAGCCAGGACGTGACACTGATGAAGCACCCCAGCGAGCTCTGCAATGTAAATGAACAATACAAATAGGACTCATAAGAAAAAGTGCATCTTACGACTTATCTAGACAGCACTATGTTCTCCCAGCCGTAACACGAAATCTAGTCACCCTTTTCTTCGATTTTTAATACTCATCGGACTAACTTTATAAATGTCATTCTTCTTTTAAATTGCATCTCCATTAAACTCTGTGTAAAATCAAAGAGACCATTTCTATATGTACTTTATTTTAAAAGGGGTTTGAAATTATGGAAAAATTGACCAAAGTTAAAGAGGAGAATTTATTATTCCCAACACGCAAAGTTTCTGGAGTGAAAAAGTTGCAAACCTTGTGTTTGCGACTTTTTAAATGCCATTGCGCCTAAACAGGCACAAGTGGCATTTCTATGTCGCCCTCAACACTTTCCCAAGAAGGGAGTGTGGCGAGGGTAGGTCCCGTATTCCCATATTTATCTTTTTTTATGCCAGTTTTCACTTTAGGTGCACAGACTGCTAAAGGATGCGCCTAATTTATGACCAACAGTAGCCTAGTCCCCTCCTTACCACTTTTCAATGTCCCTGAGAAATAAAACGTTGACATTTCTAGTGAAAATGTGGCATGCTCCAACATGTATGCATTTATTTGCCAGAAAACTGGTGCAAAAAATCATTTAAGAAATTATCTCCGAAGTGCATCATCTCATCTGTGTAAGGCATGTACGGTTTGTGAACCTCAGGGATTCAGCACTGCAACAAAAACATTCTGTAAGCAAAGGGGCAGACAATTACAGGCAGCTTTCCCTGATTTCATCTAAAAAAGCCCAATATTCTGTGCTACTTTCATAATACCTTTATAGCAGTCTGAGCTCTACACTATGTAAGAAAGCTCCAGAGCTCCACCTAGTGGTGGCTGCAGGGAGCTAGAATTCCATCATGTAATTCTGCTGGTGTGAATTTTAATGGCTGTCCAGTAGTTTATTACTATACAGTTTGAGGAGCCTTTTTGTTTTTTAAAATAATTTTAATTTCACACAAGCAGAATTATATGATAAAGTCAATATTCACGTCACCAACCCCCTCCACTGCCATTCCAACGCTTCACTCTCCCTCACCAGCTTCCTGTCCCTCTTGTCCTTTTGACACGCAGGAAACACCTGAACAGACAGACAATCACGAATTGCGTGGGCTATCATGCAGCAAATCAAATGCAGTCTAACCAAGTGACTGCTGCAGCCAATCATTAGCCTCTATAGTCTAGCGTTATACAAGCAGACAACATCCCCAAGGTGGTTAGACAGCATGTGATCAGCTGGATGGAAGTGTACGGAGACTAGTGGGGAGACCACTGGCAGCACTGAAGTAATGGGGGATGGAAGAGACAAGTATTTTTTTGGTTTACTGCAAAGCTTTTTGAAACAAGATTTTCTACCCTGGACAACCCACTTAAAGATGTGTTAAAACGTAATACAAAATGTGCTGTTAAAAGCCTGACACCACACATGACTAGTCTGGGGCAGAAAATCAACTTTGATGCAGAATTTGCAGCTGCAGATTTCGGTGGATAAATGCTGCAGATCTGCCACCGACTTCACCCTCTGCGTTGCAGCAGAAACTGATAGGCTTCAAATTTAAAAAAAAGTAACGCACAACAAGTTATAAAGTCTCATCCATTTTGCTGTACTGTAAATGTCGTGGATTTTCTACCTCCAAATGCGCTGTGGAAAATCCATTGAGTTAATGCCATGGCCATACTCTAAGTTTTATAAATCACATATGCATAATGTAGAAAAATCTGAAAAAGGTACATTTTATAGTAATAAAAAAAGGCACTTTTTTATCGTGCATTACAACTAGCTGATCTTACCTAACAGGATCATGAACCCCATTTACTAATGGTATTTAATGTACTTTGCTGTATTTAGTCTTCATTAAATTGCTTTGTTGGCTGTGACATAAATTGTATTTAAGTGCGCTAAGAATTCACACTCAAAATAGGAGGCTTTTTAACTCTTTTTGGATATGCCCACAACAGGTCCATGACCTACTTAAAAGCATTTTCTAACACACTTGTCTACTTACAGATTTCCTGAAACCCTACATGACTAAAAGATCTGATCTAATAAATAAATAAAAAAATTTTTAAAAAACTAAATAAAAAAAAACAAATGTCACCGCAGGTAAAGCAGTATCTGGGTAAATCTTTTTCACATTAACTATCTTGCCCTATCTGCAGTGTGTTACGATGCAGGAGAAGCTGAGCAGCTCAGCATATTGACCTGTACAAACAGTGATCTGCTGCTAGCAATGATTCTGTATAGGGATAAGCGATCACAGTGGAGATCATTGGTCCCAGAGTGGATAAAAATCAATGATTTTTTATTTTATTTTTAAATCTGATTTTTTTATTTAAATCTGATTTTTTTTATTTAAATCAGATTTTTTTATTTAAATCAGATTTTTTTATTTAAATCAGATTTTTTTTTAATTTAAATCAGATTTTTTTAATATAAAATGCTTTTTGAGTAAAATATATTACCTTCCAAAGGTTATTTCATTATGAAATAAAAATTACTTTTTTAATTATGTAGAATAAGGCTGTATATGTTTAATTTTTTGTTAAATTCCATTAATCCATTCACAATGTCATGCTCTTCCAGAGGTTTTTGTACGATTACTGGGTAGTTTCTCTGCCTACAAGATATTATCACAGATGCTTGGTTTAATTATGGAGTTCTCAAAAAACATTAAAAGGGTTGAGAAAAAGATCTTTAATCCTAACTTCTACAAACCTATAAATACAGAATCAACCCCTTCAGTGCTAAGTTTAAAGTTCAGTGAATAGAATATAAACAATATTTTTCTGATTGTTTGGAGTGGAATAGATCTGCACAAGAAGAAAGTGAAACTAAGTGTAAGGAGGAAAAGGCAAGCAGACAAGGAGTACTACAAAATGAAAGTGAAACTTTCTGAGCACAGTACTGCACAGCCACAGTCAGACAAGTCTTTGGATCTTTTTGTGTGTATGACCTGAGGTTTATCACATTCTTTCCTTGGAGGAAAAAAACTATAATGGCAGCAGGCCGTAAAAGAGACCCAGTTTGGCAATATTTTAATGAAGTTCCTTTACCTATCGGTAAGTCAGGCATGTGTGCAAAATGCAAACACTGCAACAAACATGGATGTGATGTTTAAGCAAATAACATGCTGTAATGTTATTGTTTCAGTTGAATAAACCCTATTTAAATTGTTATTATTAAGGTAATGATTATTTTTCTCCTTCCTAAGTACAACAGAAAAATTGTCCAAATATGAATCTTTATGTAAAAAACTATGATTTAAATCAAGCCTTACTGACTAGTGATTTAAATTGTGATTTAAATCGGTTTGATTTAAATCAAATCCACCCTGATTTGTCCCGATACAGAGGAGAGGACTGCTGCATGTAAATACAGCCATTGCCTCCACTCATAGTGAGGCAATGATGGGGAATGTTCATTTGTTAGGTCCCTTTCACACGAGCGTGATTTCCGCGCGGGTGCCATGCGTGACGTGAACGCATAGCACCCACACTGAATCCGGCACCATTCATTTCAATGGGGCTGTGTACATGAGCGGTTTTTTTCACGCATCACTTCTGCAATGCTTTGAAATCGCAGCATGTTCTATATTCTGCGTTTGTAACGCAGGACAGGCCCCATAGAAGTGAATGGGGCTGCGTGAAAAACGCATTGCATCCGCAAGCAAGTGCGGGTGCGATGCGTTTTTCACTGATGGTTGCTAAGAGACGTTGTTTGTAAACCTTCAGTATTTTATCACGCGTGTGAAAAACGCATCAAAACGCATTGCACCCGCGCGGAAAAAACTGAACAACTAAACGCAATCGCAGACAAAACTGACTTGTTTTAGTGCCAAAATCGCTGCATTTTCACTGAACGCACCCTGAACGCATCCGGATTAAATCCGTCACGCCCGTGTGAAACCAGCCTTACCGTTAATTGCCTGACTAAAGGGACCCTAACATTCACTACAGATATGTTTTTTTGATTGCCTGCTCGCTATGGGCTTAAGGCTTATTTCACATGAGCGATATGGAAATAATTTATTTATTTTTTCACTGACTTGAATGCATCAGTCCTACATCAAAAAATGGAAAATATAGAAAATACTGAACGGAAAGATGCGAGTGTGCATCTATCCAGTAAAATTAATGGCAATAGAGGGGTGTGGAGCATTGGCGGTCCACTGTTTTCGATACCTCCTGGCGCAATAACACGCCCTTAAGTAGTTGGAGACAATTCTTTTTATTTACAAATACGTGACAACGCATTTCGGAGTAGACAAACACTCCTTTATCAAGTCTGAGGCTGTAAATTTATGTGCATATAGCGCGTTTTGCTATATGCATGTGGACTTACAGCCTCAGACTTGAAAAAGGAGTGTTTGTCTACTCCGAAACACGTTATCACGTATTTGTAAATAAAAATAATTGTCTCCAACTACTTGAGGTTGTGTTATTGCACCAGGAGGTATCGAAAACGGTGGACCACCAATACTCCACACCCCTCTATTGTCTCTCATCACTCCTCCAGGAGGACTGGCAACTCCACAAGGGAGGAGCGAATGATACCGGCAGCACCGACCACGCTTTTAACATACGCCTACACTAGTGTTGTGCCTATGCTTGCACAACACGAAAAGGTGAGCACAACCATTACCTTTTTTGAACCAACTCATTAAGAAACTATTGCCCTATTGCGCCTCTCCCTTTCTTGCCACATATGCATTAAAATTAATGGTTCAGGGTTCAGGCCGAATGACTGTCTGTTCACAAACCGGAAAACTCGATCATGTGACCTTAACCTAAGTCACACTGACTGTGTGAGGACACACCCGGACTCCCTTTTCTCATACAGAAGGAATAAACGTTTTTTTTATGCTTTGTAATTGTTATTTCACAGATACAAAAAGGGTGAATTTATCAAACCCTGTACTCCAGAATTCTAGCAAAAAAATATATCGCTAAATAGGGCTTTTGCGACTTTTTGGGTTACTTTCACACACACAAGAAATTGAGCGTGATTAGCTATGTTAATCAGTTTCACGCCGGATTTTTCAAAAACAACTAACTAAAAAGCCGCAAAAAAGTTGCAAACTCACTCCAGTATGTGGAGTGGGGTTGAAAAGCTAGATTAAAGTATTGGGTTTAAAGATGCTTTACATTTTAGCAAATAACGTAGGATATATGAGAAATTTGGTGCAAAGTACACTGATGCAGACTCGAGGAAAACCAAGCTCAAATACTACCCTCATGATAAGTCCCCCCTTAGTAAAACTGGTAAGTCAGGAAACAGAACATGCCACCTTTAATGTTTTCTTTTACATAACTTTATTTTATTTTATTTTTTTTATAAAATGTTAAAATCTGAACTCTGATGTTCCAGACACCTTTGGCACCAGATCTTCTCCCTTGAGACCAAAAGGATTAGCCATTAAAATTCAACATGCCCAACCTTTCCTTCCAGCTAAATCATCTGTCGGGGCAAAGTCGGGACAACTCCAGACACAACATAGACCGGCCAGTTTTGGCATTTTGTGAAACCCACTTAAAAAGGCTGAGGCTACACCTCCGATTCCTACCATGGGTCTGCACACTGGTTAGCCTCATTCAATGGAGCTGAGCAGTGTGTGGCACCCCGATGAAAAAGTTGCAAGACCGATCATGGGCTTTATAAAATTAAGCGCCCATCGCCACACAAGGGGAGGCGGTTTAAAAGTTTTTCACGCTGATTCTGACGTTCTTTGCGCATCAGAAAACGTGTGAACCAGGCCTCATATTGATATTATGGTCTGTTGTGTCTGTGAGCAAATAAAGTGGAAACAAGCAAATAGTGAAACTTACAGCAGGAAATTGCATCATTTCTATAGAGAAAATTAGCTACCATTACATATTAATAGCTGCAAATATAAGAAGCAGATCTGGGCAAAAGCAGGAGACTGCCCTTAAATTTATTTAAAGGTGTTTTCGCACATTAGACATTTGTGGCATCTCCATCTCTACGATTCCCCTCTTCCTAAAGTGGGCTAAAAAAATGAAAATGTAATGGTTTAAATCACTAAACTTCTGTCCTGTGGCTTTATTCTAGTGTGACAAGGTGAGGGCATAAATCATGGTAAACTTCTACAAGACCACCCTCATGTTTCCCTTGTGCCGATCACACAACGTATGCTTCATTTTGAAGAAAGATATGTTGTTCACCATGCAGATATTTCATTGCACAGCAAATATGAGAGCAGCTAATAATTATCCAGGTCTTACATCTTCACAAGCATGTTTTCTGCATCATACCTGGCATACTTTTCAGTAATTTTGCATTGCACATATGCCCTTTCCAAATGTCGGTTAGAATGTATTCCATCCTCTTTGCACGCCACAGAAAGTTGAACACTCGGAGATAATGACTCATGCACTCTCTGGTAAATACCTGGATTTAAATACAGAAAGAAAGGGGGATGATTTCAGGTGTGCTACCCAGGACAGCTATTAAATTACCTGTCTTTATAATAATAAAATAGCATTAAAAAGTTATAAAATTAAGACATGCATACTTTCAAGCACTGCACTGGTGGAATTTTGATGCAGACACGGTGTAAAAATTGTTGTGCGGCCACGTGGTGTCTGTCCCCCGTTGTTTTCAATGGGAGGCCACGACTCAGGCCGGAGACTTAAAAACACAATCAGGTACCGTTTGCGGCCGTAGTGGGTGTCTGCTCGTGGCTTAACTCCAATCAAGGGAACTAAACCATAAGCAGGCCCACAGCTTTCAGAAGTGATCAACCATGACATGTGAATGGGCCCTAAAGATTATAACCTAAACGTTTACCATCCCCCATAACCTACAAAAGAAAATTGAGACATTAGTGATAATGTGAATAAAAGTGTCAGCAAAAAAGACTTAAAGGGGTTGTCCAGCTTTCAAGCAATTCTCAGAGAACCTGTGATGAGCCACTTGGGGATACATCACCACTGCGGACAGTCATTGGCTCCAGCGGCACACATAGCCCCCATCTGTTCCATAACAAGCTGGGACCTGAGTGCATCAAACCTAGCAATAGGCTGAAGTAGTCAGAACCGAGCTGTAGAAAAAGTAACGATGTTTCTCTTAAAGGGAACTTGTCACCATGAAACCGTGTTGTAGAATATTAGAAGCTGAGCAGATTTATTTATAGATATGTGAGAAAAGATTCAGTATAACTTGTATTTTATACATTTAATTTCCTGCTCATTCTGGGCTTTGAGGTGAAGGAGGCGGTCCTATCAGTGATTGACAGCCTGCCCTCTATGACTGTGCATACAGAGATACCTGTCAATCACTGATAGGACCGCCTCCTTGACTTTGAGGCCCAGAAAGAGCAGGAATTTAAGTGTATGAGATACAAGCTTTACCGAATCTTCGAACCAATCTATATATCAGCCTGCGCTATATCCTGCTGCCTGCAGCTCAGACACCATGTACAGCGTGACAGGTTCCCTTTACCAGGTCTGGTGCAGAGGGATGCCCAAAAGTGTTTGAAAGTTGGACACCCTTTTAAAGGGTTTTCCAGTATTTTAAAGTGATGGCCTCTACTCAGGATAGGCCATGAATATTCAATAAGTGGGGGTCCAGTACCCAGCCTCACCATTCAGCTGTTCCTGGGTAGCTGGTTCAATTCAATGGTAGCAGCGATGCGGTAAAAAGCTCTGCCCATTACAGAGTGGCCAGAACGGTGTAGTTAGGTTGCTAGAACAAAGCGGCAAAAGCTGATTGGCGGGGGTCGCAGGATGTCCCTTTTCTGCCAATCAGATATTGATATCCTACCCGGAGAACAGTCCAGCAATATAAAAATCCTTAAAAACGTATGAATGCCCAAATCGCTTTTCAAAATCTAATGCAGGGACTTACTTTTCCTTCTTACCAGTGGCGTTGCGAGGGGGGTGCGGGGGGTGCGGGCCGCACCGGGTGACACCAGTCTGATGGGGTGTCACCCGCCGGCCGCTGGAGTTCTCCTTGACTGATCCCAGCCGTTTTGAAACGGCTCGGATCGGTCACACAGAAAATGCAGAGACGCTGGCAGCAGGGAGCCTGAGGGAGGGACGGGGAGGAGCGTAATATGAGCTTAGAGTGGAAGCTGGCTTCTGCCAGCCCCTCCCCTCCCCGCCCACCAACCAATCACCGACCAGAGCTGAGGGGGCAAGCACAGCACACCAGCAGCTCTCTGAATCGAGTCGTCTGAGTCACACAAGTAAGTGCAGGGAGTCTAAGAATAGAAAGGAATCGAATGAGTCACAAGTTAAAAGTTTGTGACTCATTCGATTCTTTGAGTTAAAAGAGCAGTGAGTCAGGCTGTAGAACAGGTTACATCACACTGAGGCTGAGGCTGTCTGGCTGCTTTTGTTGAAGCAGTGATAAGATTAACCCTAAGTTCACACCTGAGCGTTTTACAGCACGTTCCTACGCGCTGTAAAACGCTCAACAAGGAGAAACCAATGATTCCCTATGGGAATGGTTCTCACCTGGGCGTTTTACAGCACGTACGATCGCGCTGTAAAACGCCCGACGATCAAACAAGTTCTTGAGCTTTTTTGGGGCATTTTGTCGCGCGTTCCCGTACATAGAGATATTCGGGAACGCGCGACAATGTGTGTTCGCTTGTCTCTGTATGCGCGATTGTAAACACCCGTACAATCGTGCATACAGAGCGCTCGTTTCAGAACGCTCAGGTCTGAACCCAGGGTCAGGGATAGGAGCAGAGAGATAAGGCTAGTTTCACACTAGCGTTCGGCTGTCCGCTCGTGAGCTCCGTTTGAAGGGGCTCACAAGCGGACCCGAACGCTTCCGTCCAGCCCTGATGTAGTCTGAATGGACGCGGATCCGCTCAGAATGCATCAGTCTGGCGGCGTTCAGCCTCCGCTCCGCTCAGCAGGCGGACACCTGAACGCTGCTTGCAGCCTGGCCGTGCGGAGGCAAGCGGATCCGTCCAGACTTACAATGGAAGTCAATGGGGACGGATCCGTTTGAAGATGCCACAATATGGCTCAATCTTCAAGCGGATCCGTCCCCCATTGACTTTCAATGTAAAAGTCTGGACGGATCCGCTCAGGCTAATTTCACACTTAGCTTTTTTTTGCCAATATAATGCAGACGGATCCGTTCTGAACGGAGCCTCCGTCTGCATTATTATGATCGGATCCGTTCAGAACGGATCCGATCAAACGCTAGTGTGTAAGTAGCCTAAGAGAAGTGACAGATGACACAGAGTTTAGATTCCAGGTTGAATTAACCCTTTAGGATCAAATTGGCTGTCAAAAGAGATGTCACCGTTCATGTGGGAGACGGAGTGTGTTATATCTTGATCTTACTCTATATTGAGCCTGTGAGCCATGTGCATGAGGATGAGGGATGGCTACTGCTCGTCCCCCTACAGAATCATGGTTTCTGGGCAGCAGATGACTGTGAAGACCACGGGATCTGTTGCTCAGAAGCCATGAGATTGTAAGGCTACTTTCACACTAGCGGCATGACGGATCCGACAGGCTGTTCATCCTGTCAGATCCGTCCTGCTGTTATTTCGCCGGACCACCGTTCCGTCCCCATTGACTATAATGGGGACGGGGGTGGAGCTCCGGCGCAGCACGGCAGTGCATGGCGAAAGGCTGCCGGACTAAAAGTCCTGCATGTCCAACTTTTTAGTCCGGCGGCCTCTCACCGCAAACTGCCGTGCTGGAGCTCCACCCCGTCCCCATTATAGTCAATGGGATCCGGGGACGGAGCGGTGGCAGGACGGATCCGACAGGGTGACAATCTCTCTTCAGGTTTATTAGAAAATCGTGCACAAATTGCACACTAGTTATTTTCCTGAGTGATGACTGTGGGGACTATTTTATTATCAACCAGTGACTGTGTTACTGTAATACTGTTATCTATTCAGCACATAGCTTTCCCTGTGCAGTCACATGTCACTTCACTTGGTTCCTTGTACTCCTGTCAGTGTCAGACTATTGTCACTGTGGGTAACAATGCATATTGCACACCACAGTGACAGCTTCTGACTCCTGAGTCCTCCTGTCCGGCGTCAGCCTCAGCTTCCCTTCACTATCACTATAATAAATCACTCTTCCTGATCCTGACTCATTACTAATTAGAGAGCTGAAGAGCCGACTGCACTGAGTCAGCAGCAAGTGAATCGAATGTATAGCATCTGCGCATGCGCACCGGCACCTAGAGTCTTCGGTTCACTTGCGAGTCAGCTCAGCAGTCAGTGACTCAGCAAGTGAACCGAAGATCCAATTCATGAATCGGTTCATTTGAATGAGCTGATTCAAATGAACCGATTCACCTAAAAGATCCGAACTTCCCATCACTACTCCTTACTCACTAGCAAGGATGTCGGTCCGGCCGTCACGTGGAGAAGGGGGTGTGACTACCTGGTGAGTAGCGGCGCCGCGGCTGCACTGCAGGAGCAGCCTGCAGGCCCAGGACTCGAGTCTGGAGCTAATGGATTGGGTGGTGACTCACTCACACAGCCAGCCAGACCTGCCCCTGCCGCGCCTGAGGGAGGAGGAGGTGTGGGAGGTAGCGCAGAGAGCGCATATTGACTTTATATTTAGATTTAATTTAATACCCCATTATAGTATTTATTATATTTAGGGGGGGCAGGGGGTTGGGGCCTCCAGGTCCAGCCAGGGTAAAGCTTGAACAGAAGGTGGAAATGCACTTTAATGCTCCATGACTCATGGAGCATTAAAGTGCATTTCCTGGAAATGCCGCAAACTACATAATGGAGGGCAGTGTGGGGAAAAATTACTTAGTGGGGGGCAAAGTACATAATTGAGGGCAGTGTGGGGGGGCATATTACTTAAAGGGGTTTTGCACTTTGTTTAGCATCTGAAGAGCGGGGGTCCAACACCCGGGACCCCCGCCGATCAGCAGTTTGAGAAGGCAGCAGCGCCGCTGGCTCAGTGACGTCACGACTAGTATCAAATGGCCTGGGCGCGTCTAAGCTCCGTTCAAGTAAACAGAGCTTAGCCCCTCCCACGCTAGTTGATACTAGTCGTGACGTCACTGGGCCAGCGGTAAACAGTGAGAAGGCCGCGGCGCTGCTGCCTTCTCAAACAGCTGATTGGCGGGGATCCCGCGTGTCGGACCGCTGCTGATCAGATGCTGATGATCTATCCAGAGGATAGATCATCAGTTAAAACAAAGTTCAGAACCCCTTTAATGTGGGGCAGTGTGGGGGGCATATTACTTAATGTGGGGCAGTGTGGGGGGCATATTTTTTATGTGGGGCAGTGTGGGGGGCATATTTTTTATGTGGGGCAGTGTGGGTTACCGCTTGGGTTGGTCGGCAGGCTCAGTGAAGGGATGTCAGCGGCGCGGCGGCGGCAGGGCGGAGCTTGATGGACGTCCCCTACGTGACTCGTCCCAGGGGGGGTGACACCATTTTCTACCGCACCGGGTGACACCAGCCCTAGCAACGCCACTGCTTCTTACCCTCCCCTACTGATCAGCCCGACCAGGGTTCATTTAAGCAGAATAGGACAATACTGTTTTGTATGAGTCTAGCTCCAGCTTCTGGGGTCTCTTTCTGCTAGAAAGCAGCTGTAGTCACATTTTACAAAGACTCTGGCATTAAACAAGGCCAAGAACGCAGTTCTAGGTTCCCATTTGCAGGTCGACCTTAGTCACGCCCAAGGAGGCAGGGTGTTTTCCCTTTAAAATTTGGCGCTCACGCGGCCATCCTAGCACCGATCCTCTCACCCGAGTGTCATTGCACCAGGCAGTGACTGGTCTATAATGTATTTATAGTACGCCTTACAGTATAATAGGCTCCTGATGACGTGCCCACCATATATAGGCACGGAAACGTGTTGAGCCGGATGCATTGATTGCCTTACAGTAGTTGAGGGGCACACTGACAGGTGGCAGTTAGCCGCGTGTGAATGGCAGTGAACGCTATCTCCTAGGTCACTGTGTATCATAGGCAGCTTGCATGCTAATTCTGCTCTATGATACTCATCTGAAGGCACACCATTGACTCCTTTGAGTCAGCTATCAGAGTTCTTTTAGTCTAGTGGAGGTGTGTTCAATGGATCGTGAGTTATCAAGTGGAGGTTCATACAAGCGTTTGCGCACCACTTGATCCACTGTTTCTGCTGTGAGGTTTTGTAGATTGACTCATTAGCCACACAGCAGGCACATCTCTTTAAGTCTGTTGGTTAATACTGGTGGGGTTACACCCTATGCTTTTATTATTTATCAATTAAAGATTTATTATTTTGATCTTTTTAACGTTCCTATCGGGCTAGTCAAGTGTTTAGTATTCCAGGAACGTATACCGTTACACCCTCTTAGTGTTAGTTTGTTACTTCTAGTTAAAATCTACAGCAGGTTGTAGCGACAGTAGCATATACTGTATTTGCAGCACTCACTGCAACAAATGTGCTGGAGGAGGGCGAGCGGGCCACGTGGAAGAAGAAGAAAATCAAAGATGTTCCTCCCTGTACAGTTGGATCATCCCAGGTACCGTATGTTGTCTTCCTCTATATTAATCAGAGAGCATACTTGCTCTGTCACACATAATGGAGACCAGTTTTTCCAGAAAAGAAGTGAAAAGATGAGCATTTGCTCATATACCGTAATCATCAATTTGCTCATCTACATCTAATTAGCTGTTCATCCCCTCAAATGCTCCTGTCAATGCATACATGGGACCTATCATGTACTTAAAAACTGAATAAAAAGCAATAAAAAAATGCAATCAAAACTACAAGTTGTCCTGCAAAAAAAAAAAAAAAAACAATCCCTCACACATTAATGCCTCATGCACACAGCTGTATCAGATTTTCGTCCCGCAGGCATCTCACATTTTCCCCTTCAGCAGGTCCTACACTGTGTTAGAAATGCCTATTCTTGTCCGCTAAACAGACAAGAATAGGACATTTTATTTTTATTTATTTTTTTCTTATTTTTTCAGGACTGTGGAACAGACATATGGAGGCAGACAGCACATCGCGTAGTGTCCACATGTTTTATAGCCAGATCGAAACAAATTGGTCCAAATCCATACAATGTTATCCACCATGTACGGCAGATCTTTGGATTTTAAAGATGGTACCAGTTGATGACACAGGTGATGTCACGACAGCTGTGTTACGCAGTGGACACTAGCAGGCAGTATCTATGATCAGAGAAACTCCAACTGCTGACAATTAAACCCTCGCATGCCAGGGTCAATATAAAAATAGCCAAAAGGGACAGGGTTCCCTCTGTTCCCTGATCTAAGCAAGCTAGCCAATTCACAACATTTTAAAGTGGATGTCTCATGAAAATGATTTTTGCCTTTATAAGCTCCTGCGTCTGGGACCTGAGAGTTGCTAAGAGTGGACTTGGCTGGCCATGTATAGCATGGTCACCCTTTCATTTCATTTGGCAACACAAAACCCATGTGGATGGAGGAAACTTCTCTTGGTCATGATACCCAAATGCTGGAGGTCCTAGGAGCTGGGGCAGCTATTTTTATTATTATTTTATTAGAGATACAGTCTACCCAACACTGAAACTAGTTCAAATGTATTCTATACAAGATGCCTTGTATATTGCATAGGAAATAAATTGTTAGGGCTATTTATTATAAGGGATCTTGTATATTGTAAGGAACCTCTGAACATCCAAGAAATTTGAGGAAATATGACCAAGATGATAGTGGCCATAATATGCATGCACAAAGACATACATACCGTACAAGTATCATGTGGATATCACTAATCTACAATATACACAAGCAAATTCATTCACTATAAAAATGTAGCAGCCTCTCCTTAAATGTGCATACAAATTAGATCAGACCTCAGTGCAAACATCCTCAAGTAAAAAGATACCACTTGCTCCTTGAACAAAGCGATATAATAGGTTCATTAAGTAAAATACAGATTTTATGCAATAAAACGCTTGGAACAATAAACCAGCTATTTTCTAATCAAATCTAATGAATCCTTCATCATATTTTATTTTAAATAGTACAAATATGATAGTACTTAAATGCATTTTACAGTGCCTTGCAAATTATTTCAAATTAGTTGATAGTCTATGAATAATGGAGCACAATGAATGAACTGTTTCATTAAGGACATGCTTAGATGTGAAAGGGAACAAATGAATTATCACATATATAAGGATTGCATTAAATAAAAGCCATTTATCTGCAGATTACCATTTTAGACCTAGTGAGATTGTAACTGGAGTATTCACAGATGCCAAGTGATGGCTTGAATCACAAGTTCCGTATAGAAAAAGAAGCAGAGACGTAGAAAGAACATTCTGTGCAATACAATGTCTTGTGTAAATATTCATAAAATATTGAAAATTTACTACTGCAAATCTACTGAAGTATTTTTACTGTTCCCACAATTTCCATAAAATGGGAATTTAAAGGGGTTGTGTCACTTTAGCAAATGGCATTTATCATGTAGACAAATGGAACACATTGTAAGTGCTTTGCATTAAAAGGGGTTGTCTCACTTCAGCAAATGGCATGTATCATGTCGACAAAGGTAATACAAGGCACTTACTAATGTATTGTGATTGTCCATATTGCCTCCTTTGCTGGCTTGATTCATTTTTCCATCAAATTATACACTGCTCGTATCCAGGGTTTATGACCACCCTGCAATCCATCTGTGGTGGTCATGCTTCCAAGAAAAAGCACAGGCCTCTCTGGTGACTGGGACCATTGGAGTCTGCATAGGCCAGCACTTTTTTCTAAAGAGTGCAAGCATGGCCACCTCTGATGGATTCGCTGGGTGGTCGTAACTCCTGGATGCGTGCAATGTATAAAAAGTGAGGCAATATGGACAATCACAATACATTAGTAAGTGCCTTGTATTAAATTTGTCTAATACAGGCATGCTCAACCTGTGGCCCTCCAGCTGTTGTAAAACTACAACTCCCACAATTCTCTGC
Source organism: Bufo gargarizans (assembly GCF_014858855.1). Lineage (NCBI taxonomy): Eukaryota > Metazoa > Chordata > Amphibia > Anura > Bufonidae > Bufo > Bufo gargarizans. The sequence continues at coordinate 193,847,177 of NC_058082.1, forward strand.
TGTAGGCTGATAGCTGTTCGGGCATGCTGGGAGTTCTAGTTTTGCAACAGCTAGAGGGCCGCAGGTTGAGCATGTTTTTTTGCTGGACTTTGCAGGATGGAAAAACATGGTACACTACACATTTCCCATCCTGCTATTTTATTTTTTTACTATGGAACTCCTAAATTCTAATTTCCTTTGTATCACCATTTTCTGACAGCCGTAACTTTGGTCCACAGAGCTCTATGAGGACTTTTTTTTGCGGGACAAACGGTAATTTTTATTGATAGCATTTTTCCGTATGACTTTTTAAAAAAAATTTGGGAGGGGGAAAAAACTGTGAATCATGTGTTTTTAAATTTTTTTTCTGTTACAGTGTTCACCGCACAGGAATTAAACATTTTTTTTTTTTTGCAATAGTTCAGAAATTTTCAGATATATATCTGATATTTTTATTTTTTTATTGTTTATATATTTTTATACGTAAAATTGGGAAATAGGCATGATTTAAACTGGAATTCACCCTGCTGAGCTATGCCTTGTGCACAGCTTAGCAGGGAACTTACCATGGACAATCTGCCATGGTAACCGATTGGAGACCCACAATTTCACTGCATCCCTCTGCCTTACCTAACAGATGCCGCAATCTGTGTTGATCATTGCATCAGAGGTGTTACATGACGGGTTTCTGCATGATCACTGTTCCCTTTCATTGCTGCCAGGTGTCTACTGTATTATACAGCCGGCACGTGCCACGTATAGAGCGACCTCAGCGACCGTGAGGTACTGGTAGGTCATAGCAGCTGAAGGGGTTTAAACTGCCAGGTTTTGTTCACATTTGCTGCTCTGATTTCTCTCATGTGGTGTTGTCACGTAGGCCTAGTGAAGATTTGAGACTGTAACACAGGAAGTGGATATAGGTGAATCTGGTTACATGAATGTACATGTGATTTCTATAATGAGACTCTCCCCTTGACCAAAATAAAGAGACATAGCATCATTGTCAGAATATCTCTTCAGGCTTTGGACCTGTAACTTCAATCCATCATATCTCTGCAAAAAAAAAATATTAAAATATAATGTACACATATTAGAGTCCCTAACAAAGGGGTTGTACAAGTTATCTTCAGGCCAGCGCTGTCTCCTCTTCATGGTTTACCTGCTCACCGTTACAACAGCAGCAGCGAGCAGGTGTAATTACACCTAAGCCATCCCATTGCTTTCAATTGGATGGCTCATTCCTATACAAGAGTCTACAGGATCAATGCCATTTGCTGAAGTGAGAAAACCCCTTTTATTCTCTTCTAGTAGGTATTCTTCAGGACACTACTGTGTGCATGGACCCAAACCTCAAGTGTACCCTTTAACAGGTCATGTTGTCAGAATTGACATAGTATTGCGCAGATAATACAACTGATGGCACTTGCTGTGATTCAGTGAAGTCCCAGAGCTTTAGAAATGGCTTGAGGTCTTCTCCATGTCAATAATCTATATAATATATGACTTTATTGATCCTGCATGTAATTACTGCTGACAAGATGGCGCAACAAGGGATTACTATGACAGGGAAGTCAAACATCTTAAAGGAGTGTTCCCTTTACACAAAAACAACTAAACACCAGTATTCAACCTCACTGCATTATACAGACGTGGACAAAATTGTTGGTACCCTTTGGTCAATGAAAGAAAAAGTCACAATGGTCACAGAAATAACTTTAATCTGACAAAAGTAATAATAAATTAAAATTCTATAAATGTTAACCAATGAAAGTCAGACATTGTTTTTCAACCATGCTTCAACAGAATTATGTAAAAAAATAAACTCATGAAACAGGCATGGACAAAAATGATGGTACCCCTAGAAAACACAGAACATAATGTGACCAAAGGGACATGTTAATTCAAGGTGTGTCCACTAATTAGCATCACAGGTGTCTACAACCTTGTAATCAGCCATTGGGCCTATATATATGGCTCCAGGTAATCACTGTGTTGTTTGGTGATATGGTGTGTACCACACTCGACATGGACCAGAGGAAGCAAAGGAAAGAGCTGTCTCAAGAGATCAGAAAGAAAATTATAGACAAGCATGTTAAAGGTAAAGGCTATAAGACCATCTCCAAGCAACTAGATGTTCCTGTGAGTACAGTTGCACATATTATTCATAAGTTTAAGATCCATGGGACTGTAGCCAACCTCCCTGGACGTGGCCGCAGGAGGAAAATTGATGACAAATCTAAGAGACGGATAATCCGAATGGTAACAAAAGAGCCTAGAAAGACTTCTAAAGAGATTCAAGGTGAACTTCATGCTCAAGGAACATCAGTGTCAGATCGCACCATCCGTCGTTGTTTGAGCCAAAGTGGACTACATGGGAGACGACCAAGGAGGACACCATTGTTGAAAACGAATCATAAAAAAGCAAGACTGGAATATGCCAAACTACATGTTGACAAGCCACAAAGCTTCTGGGAGAATGTCCTGTGGACAGATGAGACAAAAATCGAAGTTTTTGCCAAGGCACATCAGCTGTATGTTCACAGACGAAAAAATGAAGCATATCAAGAAAAGAACACTGTCCCTACTGTGAAACATGGAGGAGGCTCTGTTATGTTCTGGGGCTGCTTTGCTGCGTCTGGCACAGGGTGTCTTGAATCTGTGCAGGGTACAATGAAATCTCAAGACTATCAAGGAATTCTAGAGAGAAATGTACTAGCCAGTGTCAGAAAGCTTGGTCTCAGTCGCAGGTCATGGGTCTTGCAACAGGACAATGACCCAAAACACACCGCTAAAAACACCCAAGAATGGCTAAGAGGAAAAAATTGGACTATTCTAAAGTGGCCTTCTATGAGCCCTGACCTCAATCCTATTGAGCATCTTTGGAAGGAGCTGAAACATGCAGTCTGGAAAAGGCACCCTTCAAACCGGACACAACTGGAGCAGTTTGCTCATGAGGAGTGGGCCAAAATACCTGCTGAGAGGTGCAGATGTCTCATTGACAGTTACAGGAAGCGTTTGATTGCAGTGATTGCCTCAAAAGGTTGCGCAACAAAATATTAAGTTAGGGGTACCATCATTTTTGTCCATGCCTGTTTCATGAGTTTATTTTTTTACATAATTCTGTTGAAGCATGGTTGAAAAACAATGTCTGACTTTCATTGGTTAACATTTATAGAATTTATTTATTATTACTTTTGTCAGATTAAAGTTATTTCTGTGACCATTGTGACTTTTTCTTTCATTGACCAAAGGGTACCAACAATTTTGTCCACGTCTGTATAAGTCAGATCATGAAGCTCTGAATGTATTTTAACCCCTCTAGAGTAAATGCAATCTGTAACCTGCACCTTCTGTTTACATGCTGGTGCTGGACTCATAGGGAGTGTCTGAAGCATCAGGTCTCTGCGTCTCCTTCCCCTCCAAGTTTGAACATCACAGATCCAAGCCTGCTTGAAGCCCTGCTGGAATACCCTTGCCCTAATAGACGGCATCATTACTGACACCACATCTACGTGGCAGAATCTGGAAGAATGAGCAGAACACCGCCCTCAGAGTCAAGGTCGTTCATATGTTCATATTTTGTCTACAGGTCAGAGCCTTACAAATCTTGCGACGCCTCAGATGTAGACATGATGTCATCAGGACAGGGAACCAACACAGTGGAAAATGTCACATGACCGCAATCGCGGACAACAATTGGCATTTTCTATTATGGTTGCGGCCCTCAAATTGCGGAATGCACACAGCTGGTATCTGTGTTTTGCGGATCCGAAAAACACTACGACTGTCTGAACGAGGTCTGAGTAAGAGATGATGTGTAGTTTCCTGTCAATTTATGCTAAAATTCCTCTATAAACGTATCTCATAGATACAGGAGAAATGACAACATTGCTGAAGAAGTGTGTCATCTTGGACCTGCACAGACTTTTGGAATTAAAGGACTCTATAGAAGACTCCGTTCTCTTGCCTCCCATTTCCACTGGTGGTACCATTCTCCTTGTGAATTGTGCGTGTTCCCATACAGTCTGACTGTGCTGATAGGATAGTGTGAGCCTGTACAGGTACACTCCTTTGGCAAGCAGAAAGGTAATGCTCATTTATCTATTTATTCAAACATTGCAGGAGGAATAACAGAGGAACATTACAAAAAAAACTTCTTATGGCAAATACAAACATTTACTAAAACTGACATATTATCCCTGCTGCAAAATCCCAAACAAGTATCAGCCATCACAAAATCAAGTGTTTATTTCATGTGAACAGGATCAAGCTTTTTTTTTTCCTATTATATTGACTTACCGTGGCAATCGGTCCATCCACGTGATAATCTAAACTAAATACATCCCATCCAGTGTCTCCAGGCGAAACCTAGAAATGATGAGACATAAGATCTGTGATATATGTGGTTATGAGCTCATAAATTTAGAGGGGGACAAAAAAAAACATAAATTGAATAAAGACGGAGATATAGTATATGCAAATGAAACATAATGCAGTTAAAAAAAAAAAAAAACACTGCTTTTTAGGGGTTTATAGTGTTGTAGAAGGAAGGTCATAAACCCACCCCTAGGTTCCCATGCCCCCATGTAGTACAACTACTATATAATGCCCACAGAGTCCCATTAGAACAAAAAATCCAGCTCTAAATATTATGTGAAAAGCAGATTCAGGAAGGAACTTTTTTCAACTTTTTTATTCATTTCTCGTCCGTATATTGCAAAAAATTTGCTTTACACCAGATTATTCCCCCGTTAGGAATAAGCCAATAGCACCTGACAACTAATAAGAAAGTTAATACAGTATAGGGGTTTTCTGATACTTCGATATTGATGACCTATCCTCAGGTTAGGTCATAAACATCAGATCGCTGGGGGTCCAACATCCATCACCACTACCGATTAGCTGTCTGGAGCCAGAAGACTCCGTATGTATGTGTAGCTCAGCTCCAATTTGCTTGAATGGGAGTTTAGCGGCAGTTCTGGCACAGTCACTGCACAGTGGATGGAGAATTTTGCTTCATTCACTGTTTTGTTTCCAGAACCTCCTCAAAACAGCTGGGGTTCAAGGTGTAGGACTCCGAAAGATCTGATATTGAGGATCTAATCTGGGGACAGGTACCAAAAAAACCCTTTAAAGGGGTATTACCAAGTTGAACAGTTACAGCATATCCATAGTGCATGCAGTAAAAGTCTGATAGGTGCTGGTCCCAGAGGTGGGACATGCCTCTATGTGGAGGATAGGAGTTCACAGACCTGCATCCATCAGACGTTCATGACAGATGCTCCATACACGAGCAGGGTGGGAATACCCCTTTAAATGTTGGAGGAGCATAAATGATAATATAAAATCAAAGTGGTGAATGTTCATGATCTATTCACAGTACAAAAGCATAATAATGAAAGGGAAAAACCTTCTGTATTTTACATTTGTACAATCACTCAGAGTGTATCAATTCCAAGTAACATATGAAATTATTAAAATGCTAGACGGTAAAAATCTTGAAAAAGCAAAGCTCTTTTTGTGTAACACAAAGCCTATTTTCTGCTATTAATTCCACCAAAACAGAATTTTTATTTTTTATTTTTTTAGAGTATGTTCAAAAGCTCAGAACTGGAAGTCCAATTTAGATGGTAGGGAGGAAAATCTCAAATACAAAAACAAAAAAAAAAGCTGCCGGACAAAGACGACATATAAACAATATGCACTATACGCACGGGGGGAGCCGATTGGTCTTGTGACATATTTCAGTCTCCTTTTTGTTAACGGCCCGCCTGAGTTATTAGCTTGCAGGCACTCTCGATAACGAGAGTTTTATTTTAAAGAGGAGGCCTTGATTCTTATTTTGATTTTTTACAGTGCAGATGAATGCAATAAATAAGGTCTTCTTATTTCTCGTAAATGGCCCCATTTGAATCATGAAAAGAAAATTGAGGTTATTATGTGCTCTGTCTCGCAGCACTTTAGTTGCCAGCTCTAAGGATGTTTGTTTATTACTTTATATTGGCAAGGGAGGTATTGCTGAATTAAACACTAGAAATGTTTTACGATGCAGGCATTTGTATGCAATTGCCTAGGTATTAGTCTAGTGCATTTCCACACAGTAAAATACAAGAAAATTACATTTAATACATGGGTATTCTGCATGACACATGGCCAATTATGCACCAAAAGACATCCTGTTTCTGTTACTTTAATAAATACTTATTTTACTGCAAGTTTAGAACAAAATCATCCCGCCATAGCAGTGATAGGTGTACAATTTATCTGTTACAGTCACTGAAGCCCTGCTATAGATAGTGAACATTATAAGCTGGAGACACACCAGAAGGTAGCAATAAAGGTTCCCCAATGGAAAGAGTTACATTTTAAAAAAGCCATAATTGAGACATGGAAGCAAGGAATGTTTTATATTATGGCAGAAAGTCTGTTTACTAGTGACATTTCTTTTTGGGGAACATGATACTTAAAGGGGTTTTCTGAGACTTTACTAGTACTACCAGAGGACAGGTCATCAGTATCTGATCGGCGGGGATCTGACACCTGATAAGCTGTTTGAAAAGGCACTGACGCTCACAGTAGTGCTGTGACCTTTTCTCTGCTCACCAAGCACAGTGCCATTCATTTGATACTGGCTGTACCTGGTATTGCAGCTCAGCCCATTCACTTCAATGCGGCTGGGCTGTGCTTAGGCCACGTAACCAATGAATGTGACATCACATGACCTAGGGAATACTGTGAGAAGGCCGCGCACTACTACTTTCTCAAACAGCTCTTCAGCGGGGTCTGCAGGTGTCAGACCCCTAACGATCAGATACTGATGACCTTTCCAGGAAGGGGGGGGGGGGGGGGGGGGGCTTAAAATGTGTGTAAAAGGAAATAATAATGAAGTTAACATTTTAATTGTATGATTATTCAACAAATACACATTACCTCCAAAAGTCTGACGTCCAAGCGTTTGAGAATCTCAGGATTGTCGAACTGAGCATTGGTTGCCCTCACTGCAGTCTCCAGGATTCCTGTAAGATTGTGTTGGTACAGTGTTGTTGCTGGACGGACAAGCTCTGGTCTAAGAAACAGAAAATCAGTAGATTCAAAAGTTATTACTTAAAAAAATAAGAGAATTATTTTCAAGAGTTGATCTTTAGGATTATATGAAGCCTGATGTAAATGAAGATTTTGAAGAGAGTAGCAAGATTATTATTTTTTTTCCAACTTTACATGAATCCTATTTTTTTTTTCCAACTTTATATGAACCCTAAACATACTCTAACATAAGCGGATATACAGAAAATGCAAAAAAAAATTATCAGGCAGGTACAAAAGCCACAAGCACACAATTACATGGTTTAGAATTGGTAATACTTTTAACAAATGTTTTAACTTTTATTTTAATCCTCCTAGGGGACCTGAATCGCTCATAGACTGCAACAATTTAGTATTGCAGTCTATGGTGACTTTAATGACTTCCTAGTAAGCCATGCCACATGCAGGACTTATTTGGAAGATTACAATGGTAAATTAATATTTATAAGGCCCCATACTCTCATAAAAAGCGATCGGTGCATGAGTTTTCAACGGGTGGATGGGGTGTTGAGGGGGGGGGGGGGATGATCGGAGGACAGAGGGAACTTTCTCCCTCTGTAACCATTCAGATGCCATGGTCAGTGCGGATGGATGTCAGTTATTTTCGAGACTTTAATACTGATAACCTATCCTATGTATGGCACTGTGCTTGGTGAGCAGGGTGAAGGCCGCAGCGCTCAAAGGACCGCTGATGCCTTCTCAAACAACTGATGGTGGGGGTCCCGTGTGTTGGACCCCCCAGCGATCAGATACTAATGACCTATCCAAAGGGTGGGTCATCAGTACTAAGGTCTTGGAAAATTCTTAGCTGCCGACATCCGCTCCATAAATTCCCTGCATGCCTGTGACATAAATGTAATTGATGTTGCGCTAAGGTGTTAATATGGCCCAATTGTTTGACGTTAGATGTGAAATTAATTTTAAAGGGAACCTGTGGGGGCACATTATTCAGTAGTGAATTGTGGAATGCTTCATTCCCCTCGTGGGTATGATCTGGATAATAAATATGAATCCAGGAAGTGCAGGTCCCACATGCATGCTGTGCCCCCTTGGTTTATGGCTGTGTGGAACCAAAATGGCCTTCATTGAATCCAGGGGCTACAAGTACCAGCATGCATGCTGAGCAGACTATGTACTCAGTCTAATTAAAATCAGCCTGCGAGGCAGGAGGGAGTGCACGACCATAAGAGTCAGCCACAACTCCTATACATAATACTAGAAACACAAAAAAAAGGGGGGGGGGGGGGGGGGGGGTCAGCACATCCCAATACGCAAGTGCACGTTGCTGATGTGGCTGCAAATATACATCTGACAAACACATGGTGCAACAGCACTCTACAAACCAAAAGTAGAGTACAAAGGTATATTACATTGCAAATGCTATGCTAATAACTTAGAGATGCTTAGCAAATACATTTTGTACAAAATCATTTGAGCCCTTCTGCCGAACGCCAAGGCGACCTCTATAAGAAGGGTCCTAACACTAAAACTCACCTGTTGGGTGCCATAACAGGTGAAGGCCATTTTGGCTCCACACAGACATAAACCAAGGGGGCACAGCATGCATGTGGGACCTGCACTTCCTGGATTCATGGTCGCTGTTATGGCACCCAACAGGTGAGTTTTAGTGTTAAGACCCTTCTTATAGAGGTCGCCTTGGCGTTCGGCAGAAGGGCTCAAATGATTTTGTACAAAATGTATTTGCTAAGCATCTCTAAGTTAGCATTTGCAATGTAATATACCTTTGTACTCTACTTTTGGTTTGTAGAGTGCTGTTGCACCATGTGTTTGTCAGATGTATATTTGCAGCCACATCAGCAACGTGCACCTGCGCATTGGGATGTGCTGACCCCCCCCCCCCCCCCTTTTTGTGTTTCTGGATAATAAATATGACTTTATGAGCAATACAGAGAGTCTTTATTGGAGATTGCGATGCAACAATTGTGTATTAGATGAGTTATTGTCAGACTGGTAGATACACAAACATTTTAAGACACATTTCTTACTTGAGCAAGTCCATAAGATGGCGTATAAAATCTCCCTGGCCCAGCAGGAGATAGCGCCTCATGGCCTGTAAGTGCTCCAGCAGATTGTAGTTCTTATTAAGGACATCCAGAAGATATTTGCTAGTTTCAAAATACGCAGCATCAATTTTAGTCTGGAAAGCATTTTCCAAATCTGTGAATAAGTCTGCAGCTAAAAGAAATAAGAGTAACAGCGATTAATACAAGGAGGACTGTAAATACGATACGGGCATATGGAAAAGATCTGTCAAATTCTTACTGCTACAAATAAACTGATCATACCATTTACTAATACCTAAATCTACAGAGTGCTGTGTAAGTGAGAACAGAAAGGACAGAAGCAGAGTCTTTGACTGTGGGAAGCTTACATCTGCGTTGTAAATATACATTGGCGCAAGTTTAGGGTCTAGCAAAACTACAATCAAGGTGGCCTTTCCCTAGGCTAAGCCACCAATATTAGATCAGACCAGGCCTGTGTCTGGTATTACAGACCGTAACGGCTCAGTCCAATTCAAATGAATGGAACTGAGCTGCAATACCAGGAACTGCCACTAGAAGGAGTCCTGTATATAGATAATCCAGGTAAACAATGCAGTAACAATGAAGCTATAGTGTTGCAAGCCCTTTGGTCAATTGATTGCCAGGGTGCTGGAACTCAGACCACCAGTGATCTGCTACTGATAGCTTATTCTAATGATGCAGTGATGAAAACCCCTTTTAAAGACCAGGACCACCCCCTTGTGAATTTACAACACACAGAACGTAAACAGTTAATAATACAAAGTCTCCGATACCAAGAATAACCAATCTGATAAAAGCATTTTCCCTACCACAAGCAGCAGTAATATGGGTAGCATTCATTCAAGTGTTTTAGATATATCAGAATACTGATGGGTCTAGAATTCTACCACTATTCACATACAGTCACTAAATACTAGGAATACAAAACACATTACATACAGTTCTAGAACCTGACCTGCTGCTCTCCTATTTTTGACTTACCATCTTTGGGGGACTCAGCTGTTTTAGTTACTGCCATCATCTTAGCAGTTGGTGTTTGATCATGGCATACCTGATGCAGAAAGTTGATGGATTTTCCAATCAGAAGAACCTGAAAACATATTAAAAGCAATAAACATGCTGAATATTGCCATTGAGCCTAAAAATTCAAAACTGTATTATCTAACCTCACACTTCGTACCATTCACATTTCTATTGCGACTAAACAGCAGTGCTGAATCTGTTGCTTAGGTTCTGCAGGGGTGTATGTCATCTTTATGAGAAAAAGAGCACTGGATGCACACACAAACTAGTATATACACACACACACACACACACACACAGTATCTCACAAAAGGTATATTTTATTATATATTAGTATAACACTGAAGATCTGACACTTTGATACAATGTAAAGCAGTCAGTGTACAGCTTGTAGCAGTGTAAATTTGGTGTGCCTCAAAATAACTCAACAGAACAAAAGTGAGTATATCCCTAAGTGAAATGGCCAAAATGTGCCCAATTAGCCATTTTTCCTCCCCAGTCATGTGACTCTTTAGTGTTACAAGGTCTCATGTATGAATGGGGAGCAGGTGGTAAATTTGGTGTTATCGCTCTCACACCCTCTCATACTGATCACTGGAAGTTCAACATGGCACCTCATGGCAAAGAACTCTCTGGGGATCTGAAAAAAAGAATTGTCGCTCTACATAAAGATCGCCTAGGCTATAAGAAGATTGCCAACACCCTGAAACTGAGATGCAGCACGGTGGCCACGACCATACAGAGGTTTAAAACAAGACATGTTCCACTCAGAACAGGTCTCACCACAGTTGACCAAAGTTAAGTGCACATGCTCAGCGTCATATCCAGAGGTTGCCTTTTCAGAATAGACATATGAGTGCTGCCAGCATTGCTGCAGAGGTTAAGGGGTGCAGGGTCAGCCTGTCAGTGCTCAGACCATATGCCACACACTGCATTAGATTGGTCTGCATGGCTGTCGTCCCAGAAATAAGCCTCTTCTAAAGATGATGCACAAGAACACCCACAAACAGTTTGCTGAAGACAAGCAGACTAAGGACATAGATTACTGGAACCACGTCCTGTGGTCTGATGAGACCAAGATAAACTTATTTGGTTCAGATGGTGTCAAGCGTGTGTGGTGACAACCAGGTGAGGAGTACAAAGACAAGTGTGTCTTACGTACAGTCAAGCATTGGTGGTGGGATTGTCATGGTTTGGGGCTGCATGAGTGCTGCCGGCTATGAGGAGCTACAGTTCATTGAAAGAACCATGAATGCCAACATGTACTGTGACATACTGAAGCAGAGTAGGATCCCCTCACTTTGGAAACTGGGCTACAGGGCAGTATTCCAACATGATAACTCCAAACACTTGCAAACTAAAAGGTAAGGCCTCTTGCACACAACCTTATGGCTTTTTCAGTATTTTGTGATCCGCAAAAAATACGGATGACGTCAGTGTGCATTCCGTTTTTTGCAGAACGGAACAGCTATGCGGACAATAATAGGACATGTTCTATCTTTGAATGGAACGGAAAAACGGAAGGCATACGGAATACCTTCTGTTTTTTGTGGATCTATTGACATTAATAGGTCCGTTTACGGTCCGCATACGGAACGCAAAAAAAAAAAAAAAAAAAAAAAAAGAGCGTAAATGGGAAAAAAATAATACGTTTGTGTGCAAGAGGCCTAAGGGTCCATTCACATGTCCGTAGTGTATTGCAGATCCGCAATACACCCGGCTGGCACCCCCATAGAACTGCCTTGAACTGCCTTTTCTTATCCGCAATTGCGGACAAGAATAGGACATGTTCTATTTTTTTCTGGAGCCATGGACTGGAAGATCGGGGGGCGCTCAGGAAATGTGGACAGCTCACTGTGTCCACATCCATTCCTGCCCCCATAGAGAATGAATGCGGAACGGATGCAGACCCATTTTACGGACGTGTGAATGGACCCTAAAGGTGCTGGACTGGCCAATCATGTCTCCAGACCTCAAACCTATTGAGCATCTGTGGGGCATCCTCAAACAAAAGGTGGAGGAGCGCAAGGTCTCTAACATCCACCAGCTCCGTGTTGTCGTCATGGAGGAGTGGAAGAGGATTCCAGTTGCAACCTGTGAAGCTCTAGTAAACTGCATGCCCAACAGAGTTAAGGCAGTGCTGGAAAAACAATAATTTCTCTTACCGGTAATTGTTTTTCTTGAAACCCATGAAGGCACCCATCCAACTAGGACCTCCCATCCAGGACAGGAAACCTAAAGAGAAAAAATGGTTCACAGACCCACCACACCCCACTGATTATAATGAACCAAAACGGAAAAGTCGATTTTTTTGGCTATTTTGGCTACAGGAGCATCTACAGCAGGAGCTCTGTCCAATACGCCTGCCACTGACTCTTCAAATGGATATTTTCTTTTAACAGAATTTGGTATAAGAAAATTTCTGTAAGAGTTTTTCCATTCTTTTCTAATCAATGCTTCTATGTTCTTCTATGAAAAAACTCTAAGGCGCTTAAGGCCAAGGCCCTCAAAAACTCGGCAATAGTCTTAGGCTGTTTTACGTCCTCCAAATGCATTGTCGTTTTTACGGCTTTTAATAGGGGCTCAGTATCTTCAGGTACAAATAACGCTTTCCCTGCTGAATCCTCAACTGAAGACATAAAAATCTGACAATAACTCCTGACCTGATTCTATGTCTTCATCTTCACCAGAAAGATCAGAATCAGAGTCCATGTTATAGGTACACCTCTCCGGTGATTTCGGACGGCCACAACTCAAGGACTTAATGGAGGACTTCACTTTAGATCATACAAAGGCCTTAATGGTTTTAGATAAGCTATGGGAGTCTTCCCTGACTAACTTCTCTATACAAGCTTGACATAGTGGTTTAGCATATGCAGCTGACAACGCTACTCTACATCCTCCACATTCCTTATGTTTAGTTTTGCCGAAAGATTTCTTAGGTGTTTTTGCTACTTAACACAATAAAAAAAAAAAGAAAAAAGCAAAACACCCAAAATTATTAATAGAGGGTCAATCTCACCCAAAGCTAAGAGTCAAGCTTCTGCACGACTCAGGTCCAACACTGGGCTTGTGGGCCTCGAAGGTTCCAAGGGATCAGCGCGTCCAGCATCACCTGGTTCCAACATCTTAGTGGAGACTCCAGATCCTGCACAGCACTGTGTGCGTACCACGGCTAGCTGTCCCCTCCTGCTGCCGATTTGTTACGCGCCTCGGCTCCTTTTAACGGTATGCCCAACAGAAAAACCTAATCAATGAGGCCGGCAAGCCCCTCCCCTTCCTGTTAGCGCCGCCGGCAGAGATTTAATGCACCGGAAGAATGCACTTGAGCGCATCAGAGCACTCTCATCCATCTTAGAAGTGGGACATCATCCACCGCACTATCATGGACCGGAAGCCGCCTGAACACGGCCACAGCGGCTCCCCTATGAGGCTTTGGAAGGAGGCAGGAGCAGGACAGGCTTAGGCGACGGCTCCCACTGGAGAATTATGCCGCCAGGGTTAGGTCCCTAACAAACACAACAGCACTCTACAAACCAAAGGTAGAGTACAAAAGTATATTACATTGTAAATGCTATGCTAATAACTTAGAGATGCTTAGCAAATACATTTTGTACAAAATCATTTGAGCCCATCTGCCGCACGCCAAGGCGATCTCTATAAGACGGGTCCTAACACTAAAGCTCACCTGTTGGGTGCCATAACAGAGACCATGAAATCCAGGAAGGGCAGGTCCCATATGCATGCTGGGCCCCTGTTGATCCATATCCTTGTGGAGCCAAAATGGCCTTCATGGAATCCAGGGACTATAAATACCAGCATGCATGCTGAGCAGACTATATACTCATGCTAATTAAAATCAGCCTGTGAGGCAGAAGAGGCTAAGGGAATGCACGACGCAGTATATAGGAGTCAGCCACTACTCCTATATATAATACTACAAACACAAAAAAAAAAGGGGGGGGGGGGGTAGGTCCCGTTACGGTGTTGTAGACCCGGACCTCCCCCAGCCCTCCGAGGTGAGAACCTAAAAAGAAAAAGGGAACTCCTCAGGTACCTCTTATCCGGAGGACAGGAAACCTGAACTAAGGTGTGGTGGGGGTTGAGGAGTGGAGGAAGAAGGGAGTGGTACGACTAGAGCATTTAATGGAGGGGGGAGTTTTTAGGACTTTCAAATCTATTCAAGATCTTTTTGGTATTCCTAAGACCCACTTCTTTAAGTACTTGCAAATACAGCATGTGTATGATACCACGTTTAAAAATGGCTTACGGGTCTCTCAACGAGACACAGCGCTTCAGATCGCCCTGGTTGGAGGTGAAAAGAAAGGGTTAATATCCATGTTATATAAACTGCTGTTAGATAAACAGCTCGAACTCCACCCCTAAACAGAATGCATAAGTGGGAACAGGATGTGGGTAAGATCTCAATGGATCAATGGGCTGATATTTTAGAGGCAATCCCGTTAACCTCCTTGAGCGAGGGGGGTAAGTTTTCACAGCTATTTATTGTTCACAGAGTGTACAAGACACCGATATTTTTACACCGTATAGGGTATAGGTCAGATGACAGATGCCCCAGGTGTTTTGTGAGCTCTGCTGATCTAATACATATGTTGTGGAACTGCGCCAGGTTACAACAGTTCTGGGACGCAGTACTGAGGAATGTTAGGAAAGCGTACCGGGTTAATATATCAAAAGACCCTAAAGTTTGTATATTGGGGTACACAGCAGAACTAAGTACAGAGGATGTTAGCAAAGTGGCAATTGGGCGATTGCTATATGTGGGAAGGAAATTAGTGGCACAACACTGGATCCAAGCTGAACCGCCAGGGTTTCAAGAATATTTGTCCAAGGTCAATACCATGATTTCGTATGAAAAAATTATAATTTCAGAAAAGAGGCTGCCCTGCCAAATATGAAAAATTATGGGATTCCTGGAGGGAACATGTGTCCTCTATTGGTAGTAATTACTAGTTAATCGACACTGGAATGGGGGGGGAAGAGGGGGGGAGGGGGTGGGGGGTTATATCAGTTGTACTATCATTCATTTGTGATTCCTGACGGTATCATATGATGTGATATGGAAGGTTCTGTACTTATTTCTAATGTACAATGATTAGCATTGTCTGATACTGTATGTCGAGTATTATTATTTTTTTTAAATAAAAAAAAAAAAAAAACGTGTGGTGGGGGTGTGAACCATTTTATCTCTTCAGGTTTCCTGTCCCAGATGGGAGGTCCTAGTTGCATGGATGCCGTCATGCGTGTGGGGAAATAATGGTGGCCACGCAAAATATTGACAATTTGAGCACATTTTGGCCATTTTCACTTAGGGGTGTACTCACTTTGGTGCCAGCGGTTTATACATTAATGGCTGTGTGGAGTTATTTCGAGGGCACACAAAATTGATTTTGTTATACAACTTGTACGACTACTTTACATTGTATTAATGTCAGATCTTCAGTGTTGTCCCATGAAAAGATTAAATATTTACAGAAATGCGAGGGGTGGACTCACTTTTGTGAGATACTGTATGTGCAACTGTAGTAAAAGGAGCATCAAGCAGTTTGAAGATGGTCTTATAGCCTTTAGCTTTAACTTTGTCTACAATTTTCTTTCTAATCTCCTGAGACAACTCTCCCTTTAGCTCTCTATGGTCCATGTCTAGTGTGGTACACACCAATATACCAAACAGTACAGTGACTACATTTTACCCTTTAAATAGGTAGACTGACTGATTACACGTTTTAAGACACCTGTGATGCTAAATACAGAACACACCTTAATTTAGAATTTCCCTATGATCTTTTCTAGGGGTACTGTCTGTCAGTAGATTTGTAGCTATGAAACTGGCTGACCTGTTACATGTGCACTTGACAGCAGAAGGCATCAGTGTTGGTCCCATGTTCATATGTATCTGCATTGCTGAGAAAAATGATGTTTTAATGTATGCAACTAAGCGTCTAGGAGCAATGGGGGCATTGCCATTACAGCTAGAGGCTCTGCTCTCTCTGTACCTGTTGCACCCTCTGCACTTTGATTGACAGGACCAAGCAGTGAAAACGTGATCACGCCTGCCTGGCCCTGTTAATCGAACTGCAGAGGATGTGGCAGTTGCAGAGAGAGCTGAGCCTCTAGGAGTAATAGCAACACCCTTCTTGCTCCTAGATAATTATTTGCATATATTAAAACATCATTTTTCTCAGCAAAACAGACACATATGAACATGGGACCAACACTGATGCCTTCTGCTGTCAAGTGCACATGTAACAGGTAAACCAGTTTCATAGGTAAAAATCTGCTGACAGATGTCCTTTAAGTTAAGGGTACCATCATTTTTGTCCAGGTTACTTTGTTTTTTTTTATTTATTATTTTTCAAGATTGGAGCTTCATTGTATAGAAATTAGACATGTGACATCAGAGTGCAGCATAAAAATCAAGGGGTCATTTATCAAGTCTGCTACACCAGATTTGTGGCATAAACCAATTTGCAAGTCTGCATGTAACATTTATGAAAATGTAGGTCAGAATTTCAGATTAAAACACCTTTAAGTCTCATTTATGATAAGACTTTTTCAACAGTCACATCTCCACGCCAGGCAACCCCCTGATGTACTTTTACAGACATAGCCGTACATTACATTGCACCAAAAATTATTGTGTGCCATTTCTTAAATTTGGCGCAATCTAACAAAGACTTAAAAGCCATCGGTGCCAGACTAGCCAAGATGAGATTTTCAGAAAAATAATCTTCTGGGGTTCTTGTGCAACCAATAATAGTGCCACTGAGGAAAAATGGCCAGCGACAGGGGATTCTGTGGACCAAAACAACTACTCAAGGAAAGAGGTCAGAGGATGTCAAGAATCTCTCAAATGATGCTTTCAAATAAGCTGCAGCCGATCCAAATGCTGGTGCTCCAACTAATGTGTTCAAATGCACAGATTGTCACAAAGTTGCACGGACAGGCCACTCTGGAACCTGGTCAATTGATGCTCCTCTTCTGAAAATCCTACATCCGTTGACATTCCGTTCATTTCCAGGCTTCCAGTCTGGTCTATGGACAGGCACATCACCTCCAGAGGCCAGGGTGGGAGAGGTGCTGTGGGCTAAGCCACCACCATCTGTCTCATTGGCTTATGCACAAATCCCTGAATCTACCTACTACCTCATCTGTACCAGGCAACCGACTAGTTCTCGACACCTCCCCCGTTCTGGGCTGCGGAAGTGACGTCCCCTTCCATAGATCAGACTGGAAACCTGGTAAAGGACATGAAAACAACAGGTGCAGGATTCTTAACAGATCAGTGTCGCTTAGCCATGCAACGTACAGACGGTAGGTACATTGAAAGCCTTCTTCTGTAAGCAAGACATGCTTGATTAAGGTGAAATGATGGGTTTGTGGGTGCTGGAAAATCCTTTAAATCTTAGCAAGTATCTCTGCGTGAGGTATAATGGACTGTTCAGAGCATGTCAGTACCTCATCTAATTTGTGCCAGCTGCAAGAACCTATTCCGTCTGCATGGGCCAATAATCCTGCAGGACAATTTCAACACCCAGTGGAGCCCATCATGATGAACTGCTGCAGCTCTGAAGGCCAAAGGAAGTCTAAAATGCCACTAGATGGTCAGTGTACAGTATACACACACATACTTTCACACAAGTATCAATAGAAATCCATTTTACCTTTCTAGACTGATCCATAGTGATGAATGATGGAATCATAGATTTCCTCAGAGTGTATTTGTCATGCCAAAGTCTGTCTGTTTTCACTGTAGGGTCTGAAGCTACAAAAAACTAAAAGACAGTACATGGTCATTCCATTTACTACTTCTAAACACAGGGGTTAGCTGCTCACACAGTGCCGGGCAAATTCTTAATTTTTCAGAATTACATATTTATTACATAAATATAGATCCATAAAGACTGTCATTTATGTTACAATTGAAGCTGGTCACAAACGATAGACTTGCTGTTTAAGGTCGTCTATGATGGCCATTGTACTGGCTGACAATGCCGTATGTCGAAATACAAGCCGACAATCAATCTCTGCCTTGATCTGCAATCTTTTGATGGGATGCATATATGTCAGTTGACAATGAACCATTTTCCCAAGACAACCAAAAAAAGAAATCCAACATGTCAGATGAGATTTTTCCAGGTTCAATCATGATTGTTCACGTCATGAAAAAGCTTTGTCAGACAGTTCTCACAGAGCTTCTTAGTCTGAAATGGTCATTGCTATGGAGCCGTGGGTTCTGTACAGGTACCTCCAAAAAAACAATACCTCTGCCATGGATCTTGCTGCGAATCTGCAGCAAAAAAAAAAAAACGTGCTAGATGCGAATTTTCTGGTAAATTTCACTGTAGATTTGACAAGGAAGTGGTGAAAAACCACAGCACACTCATTTTATCCCATTAGCCCTGTATTGTAATCCTGTTGCTGATTTTACCTGCACAAATCCCCCAAGTGTGAATTTGGAGCATTTCTTTTTTTTTTTTTTTTCTTAACCAAAGATAAATTAGCTTGATGTCCTTTCTAAAGAAACGATCCATAAAAACACTCCCTCAGCCATTGGTAACCATTTGTTCAATTCATGCACAGTGCAGACCAAAGGAGACAAATCGCAAATTCCATTTGTACACACTTCTACTACACAAGGAATATATTACTGGCAAGAAAGGATTTAAAAATGAAAATTGCTTTCTGAAAAGAAACATTAAAAATATAGAATTAATTACACTCTGCGAACAAAGTATCTGCACCTAGAAATCACAAAGAAACAACCACAGAGAGAAAAAAAAATAATATGGTCCTATCATTAGTGGAAGAAAAGAACAAAGGCAATCAAGGTTATTATACGCTGATGTACTGATGCATTTCCTGCTCAAGGCTGTATGATTTTCATCATGACATGCAGAAAAATTCAAGAGCAAAAAAAAAAGATAATTGTACTATGATTTCTCATTAATTATTGGGTAAATGCCAAGGACAAGTAAGTAAAATGTAAATAGCAGTCATTTTCGGGTGTTGTTGACAGCAAGTAACTACCAACAAAATGGCCTTACTGCTTCGTGATTATGAGAAATGATTTACGCCTGAGAACATAAACTAGTTACCCAGAGCGTACTGACACCTAAAGGAGAAATCCACCTGCCATACAGTCAAGTGGCACAGACCATTATGCTAAGGGCTCATTCAGATGGCCATATGCTTCAGCTTGTCCGCCAAAAAACGGATTGCATTCCGTTTTTTTTTTTTGCTGACCCATAGACTTCAATGGGGACCATGTCATAAAGTGTACTTAAAAGGGTTTTCCGAGATTCTGATATTCTTTAAGTACACTTTATTAAAGGAATACTTCGGATATTGAAGGATAAGTCATCAATATCAGATCTGTGGGGTGTGAACCTGGGCACCCCCCCCAATAATCAGTTATTGGAGGAGGCTTTGGCATTCCAGTGACAGCTGTTCCCTCCCTGAAGCTTACCAAGCACAACCCCATTCTTTTGAATGGGACAGAGCTGCGCCTAGGCCACGTGACCAATGAACATAATGTCACTGGCCCAGGAGGTGGCTAAGGCGCTCACTAAACCACTGAGGGCTCTTGGATCAGCAGGGGTGCAGGGAGTTAGACCCCACCAATCTGATATTTATAGGGGGTGATTTTACTTAATATTTTGGTGTTTTTTTTTTTACTTTTATTTATTTATTTTTTACTTTTTATTTAATAAATATTAACCCCCTTGGGGCCTTGAACCTGGGATCTTTTCATCTCTTGTCCTATTCACCCTGATAGATCTCTATTAGGGTGAATAGTTTCTCACACTCTCCCTGCTGCCCTGTGCATAGTGGACACAGCAGCAGTGATGTTACCATGGCAGCCAGGGCTTCAGTAGCGTCCTGGCTGCCATGGTAACCGATCGGAGCCCCAGGATTACACTGCTGGGGCTCCGATCAGAAGCTGCCACTGCACCACCAATGAGGAGGAGGGCAGGGGACCCTGTGGCCACTGCCACCAATGATTTTAATACTGGGGGGGGTGGCGGGCGCACTGCGCCACCAATGATAATTAACCTTTAATACAAGATGCGGGTGCCGGCAGCAGATCAGCGGCAGTTAACCCCTCAGGTGCCGCACCTGAGAGGTTAACTGCCGCTAATCGCATCTCCCTGTCCTCCTGTATTAAAAGTTAAAGACCACCTTTCGTTGGTCTGGACTTTAAGTTAGCAGGCTACATAGTGCGGCGCCCGGGGATCTCTCTGCACTTTTATTCCTGGGTGCCGCTCCGTTCGCCCACTGTGCCCCTGTTACCGTCTCCTGCCCTGTATGCTAATTACTACTATCAGAGCGGCGCCACTCTATGTAGCCTGCTAACTTAAAGTCCGGACCCATGAAAAGTCCTGCTATCATTGGTGGCGCAGTGCGCCCGCCCCTCTCTCCTCATTGGTGGCAGCGGCAGAAGCAGCACAGGGGGGGAGGGAGAGATTGATTCCTTCTCCCCTGTGCTGCTGAGGGAACACGAGCGCGCTTACAGCAGTGCGCTCATGTTCTGTGATACTAGACTGCGCATCCCATTATCGAAAAAAATGCTACGATACCGGGACAAAAGTATTGATTGGGTATTGAAATTTCGATACCCGCAACGACCCTAATACAAACATGCACATACATAAAGGGATACAGTACATACGCACACTTTACCTCATGATACGTATCCTCCAACTCTCCGTCATATATCCAGCGGTATAGGAAATTCAGAATAGGGTGAGAAACTAAGCCTAGAATGTGCTGCACCAAAGACCGCATGTATGGATCGCCAGTTTTAGTGTATGCGTGGACGGCAGACGCGAGCTCTCCTCCTTTCCTTCCTGAAAAAATATTAACAATTCCATAAACAAATATTCAATTACAAGTTATTCCACTAAAAGGCTACGATCACATTTTGCAGAAGCAAAATCCACCACATGCGGTGTGATAGAAACCCGCAGCTGTTTTTCAGTCTGGATGCCACAGACCCACTCACAATTTAGCCCCACTGAATGGAGCTACATTGTGAACAGACATCCGCTGTGCCTTTCAGCATCATTTGTCTCGACACCGCACCAACAATAGACATATGTCTGTGTCACAGTTTTAAATCCTCAAGCTGTGCGAACGGCAGCACTGGCTCCCACTGAAAACAATGGGACACAGAACACAGACACCACTCGGCAGCGTTTCCAAGACAGCGACAAAATTCTGGCAGCATACAGCGCTGCGTTTCAGGAGGTCATTTTATCTTACCTTGACAGTGATCAACAAGTGCTGCAAGAGTCTTCAATCTAATCTTGGGATCATAAGTCCACACCAGCAGACGTCTAAGAGTTAGACTAGTTTCAAGTCCTAAATTTACACCTTGGTCATCTTCAACCTGCAGCTTTATTTGAAAGAACACATGCTCAAACAATTACAGTCAATACAGATCAATGATGCATTTAAAAAGGGACACTGCCGTCAAAATGGAGTATTTAAAATACCATATTCATAGTAAACAAATGATTTTTAGACTTTTTCATTTCAGTAGAACTACACCACTGAAAATTAAATACAAAATACTGTCCTTTGGTAGCAATCAACACAAATGATAAGAACTCCATTGTCAGTTTACTTGCTGTGAGAAGTTATCTGAAGGGTAATCCACATGATAAAAGTAGGTTTAGAATTGTGATAACATCATGCCCGCTATAACTCTTGATAGGACTACATAAAGATGTCCACAGAAAAAACATTGCATTGATTAGTGTATTGTGTGATGCTCTAACTGAGTCACTACAAGGGGCCCTCTTTGGTTGTGGTGATCTGATGAGGGAGACTGTCTAAAGAGGACAGAACAGAAAAAACAATACATGGAGTGACTTCAGAAAAATTATACACAGAAAACCATCAACCAAAGATTTTGATGGCAGTGTCCCTTTAGGCTACATGCACATGACCGTGGTGTGTTTTGCGGTCCGCAAATCGCGGATCCGCAAAACACAGATGGCGTCCGTGCGCATTCCGCAATTTGCGGAATGGCACGGACAGCCTTCAATATAAATGCCTATTCTTGTCTGCAAATTGCGGACAAGACTAGGACATGTTATATATTATTTGTGGGGCCACGGAACGGAGCAACGGATGCGGACAGCACACAGAGTGCTGTCCGCATCTTTTGCAGCCCCATTGAAGTGAATAGGTCCGCATCCGAGCCGCCAAAACTGCGGCTCAGATGTGGACCAAAATCACGGCCGTGTGCATGAGGCCTTAAGCAAACAAAACGCGATATTTAAATAAAGCCTGCACATATGCTTAGATTAGATGGTTAAAAAGGTGCACGACCATAGTTCTGGGTCCGCACCCGTTCTGCAACTTAGAGGAATGGGTGCGGACCAATTAATTTCAATGGGGCCCAAAAAGATCCGGACAGCACACAGTGTGCTGTCCGCATCCATAGTTTCGTTTCTTGGCCCAGCAAAATATATAGAACATATCCTATTCTTGTCTGCAATCGTGGACAAGAAGAGATACTTCTATCCTAGGGCTGGTACTGGTTTTGTAACAAAATTGACTTTGACACATCGTACTGTGTTTAAGAGATACATGAAGGATAAATTACAGAATATTTTTACTTTTAGCATAGATTTCAACCAATGGCAAGTGCCCAGGCATGCATGCCCATGTTCTGGCTAGCAAGGCAGAACAAAAAATATTAATAATAATAAAAAGGTTGAGAAGCCCTGCCCTAATATAACAGAAAAAAAAAATAATATAGTAAAAAGAATAGAACAGTATCCACAGAACTTGTTGAAAAAAAAACTATTATGTAAGAAAATCTACGCTCCACAATCTGGAATCTTTGAAGAAATCTTATAACGTATAGTATTTGGCAGAATTAGGGGATTTTATATCTTTGTACATTACCTGGGAATGTAGAACAGAGAGAAGTCGGTAATATTCCTTTAGCTCCTGATGCAAAGCAGCACAAAAACTCTGTTGAGAGAAGCACATGACTATATTATAATGTCAACTGGCCAACCACACAGAAGTCAGATACCAGAGTTTAGAGAGACAAAAAAAGAACAATTTTCAATATCAGGAATTATTACCGATCAAACAGTACTGCAAAGCAACACTGCATTACCAGTGATCAGCTATGTCCAACTTCTGATGGAAGAAAACCAAACAAATCTGGTCTTTATGGCCAAAGCAGACGTTTAACTTTTTAACCCCTTAAAGACTGGGACTATTTTAAATTTTTACATTTTTTATTTTTCCTCCTAATGTTCCAATAAGCCATAACTTTCTTATTTGTCCGTTCACATAGCCATACGAGGACTTATTTTCTTGCAGGACAAGATACATTTAGTTTACCATGTTTTGTATTGGAAAACAGGAAAAAAAAATATTTGTGGGGTAAAAAATAAAAAATAAATAAAAAATAAAAAAATACTAATCCACCAAGGTTTTGGGGGTTTTAACATTACGGCAGTCATTGTGCACTGAAACATCCTTATTCTGCAGTTCAATACAATACCAAACATGTATAGTTTTCATTTGAATTAATAAAAAAATAAAAACCCTTAAAAAATATCAAAATCTTCTTTACATCTCCATATTCTGACAGCCATAACTTTTTCAAATTTTGGTCTACCGATACAGCCGACACCTACTACTTTGGCATTAAGGGTGGCTTCACATCACGTTTTATGCCTCCGTTTGACATACACGTTAGAAAGAAAAGGATGCAAAATAAAACGCAGCACACAATGTGCTTTTTTTTTTTTTTTTTTTACAATGGAACTCTATGGTGAACAGACACCACTGTATGGCATCAGTCTGAGGCATTCGTTAACGTATACATTTTTTGCATACGTTAAATGGATGGGAAAAACATATTGTGAAACCAGCCTCCCGTACCACCTCCTTGTCTCATTCCCTCTCTGTTGGTGTCCCGCAAGGCTCTGTCCTAGGACCCCTGCTCTTCTCTATCTACACTTTTGGCCTGGGACAGCTCATAGAGTCCCATGGCTTTCAGTATCACTCCTACGCTGACGACACACAAATCTACCTCTCTGGTCCAGACATCACCACCTTACTATCAATAATCCCACAATGTCTATCTTCTATATCATCCTTCTTCGCCTCTCGCTTTCTTAAACTTAACATGGATAAGACAGAATTCATAATCTTTCCCCCATCTTGTTCAACCCCAACAACAGACCTATCTATCATGATCAATAACTGCACACTCTCCCCAGTCAACAAAGCCCGCTGCCTTGGAGTGACCTTGGATTCTGCCCTTTCCTTCCGACCGCACATCCAAGCCCTTTCCACCACCTGCCACCTCCAACTCAAAAACATCTCCCGCATCCGTGCTTTCCTTAACTTTGAATCTGCGAAAATACTTGTACGTGCCCTCATCATCTCCCACCTAGACTACTGCAACACTCCTCTGTGGCCTTCCATCTAGCGCTCTCGCACCCCTCCAATCTATCCTCAACTCTGCTGCCCGAGTAATCCACCTCTCACCCTGTTACTTCTCTGCCTCTCCCCTTTACCAATCCCTTCACTGGCTCCCCATTGCCCAGCGAATTCAGTTCAAAATACTAACAAATACATACAAGGCCGCCCACAACCTGTCCCCTCCCTACATCTCTTAGCTACTTTCCCGATACATCCCCACACGCACTCTCCGATCCTCACAAGACCTCCTTCTCTCCTCTTATTGCCTCTTCCCACAATAGACTCCAAGATTTCTCCCGTGCATCCCCAACACTCTGGAACTCGGTACCCCAACATATCAGACTCTCACCTACAGTGGAATCCTTCAAAAGAAACCTGAAAACCAACCTCTTCAGACAAGCCTACAACCAGTGACCCCGCTGCCTCTATACCACCATGACCAGCTTCACCCTCACCTACTCCTATACCATGTAGATTGTAAGCCCTCATGGGCAGGGCCCTCCCTCCTTCTGTACCAGTTTGTAACTCATCTTGTTTATGCTTAGTGCAATTGTCTGTATTATGTATGTGCACCCCTCATCATATGTACAGCGCTATGGAATGAATGGCGCTTTAATAATAAATAATAATAATAATAGCCTTTGGCACAGGATTTTTTATTTATGCGTTTTAAAGTTGCTGTATTCCAAGACCCATAACTTTATTTTTCAGTCAATGTAGCCATATGTAGGCATGTTTTGAGGTAGTTATCATACTTTTAATAGAACCATTTTAGGGTACATATAATTTATTGGTTAATCTTTTTGAAAGGGGAGGCTGAATGAAAAAATGGGAGAGGTTATTGGATAAAATAAATAAATACATACATACATACATACAAGAGTAGAGGGGTTGTGACGTAGCTTAACCCCTTCCCGCCCAGCGCCGTAATAGTACCGTGCAGCGGAACGTGACTTGCCGCCCAGCGCCGTACTATTACGGCCCGCTGATCGGGCGGGTGCAGGAGCTGCGCCCGCCCGATCAGCTGCAGGGGATCGGCTGTTCCCATTAGCCAGATCCCTGCTGTATGCGCCGGCATCGGTGAAAACACAGATGTCGGCGCATTAACCCCTTCTATGCCACGGTCAGGTTTGCTGCAGGTGAGGGAGCCCATCTGGTCCCCGTGCTGCTGTGGCCGGGACCCGATGGGTGAGAAGGCAGCTCGATGCCACGCAATGCCTTGCACAGCATTGGGACCTGCCCAAAAAAATCTCAAATTTTCCTTTAATTCTTATGGCACACCTAAAGGTGAAATATATTGACTCAAATTTATGACTATCGGGAAGTACAATGTGTCACGAGAAAACAATCTCAGAATGGCTTGGATACGGTAAATAAAAGTGTTTCAAAGTTATTACCACATAAAGTGACATGTCAGATTTGCAAAAAATGGCCTGGGCAGGAAGGTGAAAACTGGCTCGGGGTAGAAAGGGTTAATGTAAACAGCACTTCAAAGTAAGGGACTGCCTTTGGGGCAATTCTGGCAATGATTCCTGAAGCAATAAAAGTTCTTATTTACAGTGATGCAGCTTATAAGCGCACCAATAAAGTTATGTATATCCTGCTCTCCATGGCCCCTACAAAGCCCTGTCAGCAATTTTGCTAACAGACTCCCTTTAAAGAAGCTCTGTCACTAGGATCAACCCTATTAAACCAGACATGCTGGCTGGTAGGGCTCATCATGCTGATTAAAACTGTTTCTTTTGTCTGTATGATAAACAGCTGCAGAGATATCTGCATTTTATTCATATTAAAATTAGAATTTTGAGCACCAAGAGGCAGGGTTGAATCATTTGAGCACTGCTTTGTATCACCCCCTGTGCTCTGCATACTTCTGCCTCCCCTTGATTGACAGGGATAAACATGCTGAGGGCAGAGCTGTGTCCTAGCATCATTATATGTTGGACCGCCTTTAGCTTTGATTACGGCACGCATTTACTGTGGCATTGTTTCGATAAGCTTCTGCAATGTCACAAGATTTATTTCCATCCAGCGTTGCATTCATTTTTCACAAAGATCTTGCATTGATGATGGTAGAGTCTGACTGCTGCGCAAAGCCTTCTCCAGCACATCCCAAAGATTCTCAATGGGGTTAAGGTCTGGACTCTGTGGTGGCCAATCCATGAGTGAAAATGATTTCTCAAGCTCCCTGAACCACTCTTTCATAATTTGAGCCCAATGAATCCTGGCATTGTCACCTTGGAATATGCCCGTGCCATCAGGGAAGAAAAAATCAATTGATGGAATAACCTGGTCATTCAGTATGTTCAGGTAGTCAGCTGACCTCATTCTTGGAGCACATACTGTTGCTGAACCTAGACCTGACCAACTGCAGCAACCCCAGATCACAGCACTGCCCCCACCGGCTTGTACAGTAGGCACTAGGCATGATGGGTGCATCACTTAATATGCCTCTCTTCTTACCCTGATGCGCCCATCACTCTGGAACAGGGGAAATCTTGACTCAGACACATCACCTTCTTTCATTGCTCCAGAGTCCAATCTTTATGCTCCCTAGCAAATTGAAGCCTTTTTTTCTGGTTTGCCTCACTGATTAGTGGTTTTCTTACGGCTACACAGCTGTTCAGTCCCAATCCCTTGAGTTCCCTTTGCATTGTGCATCTGGAAATGCTCTTACTTTCACTATTAAACATAGCCCCGAGTTCTACTGTTATTTTTCTTCTATTTGATTTCACCAAACGTTAAAGTGATCGCCGATCACGATCATTCAGGAATTTTTTTCCCCTCCACATTTCTTCCTCGAATATGATGGGTCCCCACTATCCTTCCAGTTTTTTAATAATGCGTTGGACAGTTCTTAACCCAATTTTAGTAGTTTCTGAAATCTCCTTTGATGTTTCTCTGCTTGATGCATGAAAGTGATTTGACCCTTCTCAAAACAGACTAACAACTTTTCCACGACCACGAGATGTGTGTTTCGACATGGTTGTTTAAGGCCCCTTTAACATGGGCGTTGCGGATTGGGGCCGGGTGCTTTCATGGTGCGTTCAGGGAAAATAGTGGGATTTTGACACTAAAACAAGTCACTTTTCACTGCGATTGCGTTCCATGTTGGCGTTTTTTTTTTGTTATAACATGGTTATAAGGGAAAATAATAGCATTCTTAATACAGAATGCATAGTACAATAGGGCTGGAGGGGTTAAAAATTTTTTATTTTTTTTACTCAACTTAATCCACTTGTTCGCGCAGCCCGGTTTCTCTTCTGTCGTCTTCTTTGAGGAATAGGACCTTTGATGACGTCACTGCGCTCATCACATGGTCCATCACATGATCTTTTACCATGTGATGGATCATGTGAAGGACCATGTGATATGCGCAGTAACGTCATCGAAGGTCCTTTTTCTGTGCACAGCAAAGAAGAAGACAGAAGAAAAGACGGGCTGCGCGATCAAGTGGATTAAGGGGAGCCCTATTGTACTATGCATTCTGTATTAAGAATGTTATTATTATTTTCCCTTATAACCATGTTATAAGGGAAAATAATAATGATCGGGTCCCCATCCCGATCGTCTCCTAGCAACCGTGCGTGAAAATCGCACCGCATCCGCACTTGCTTGGGGATGCTTGCGATTTTCACGCAGCCCCATTCACTTCTATGGTGCCTGCGTTGCGTGAAAAACGCAGAATATAGAACATGCTGCGATTTTCACGCAACAAACAGGTGATGCGTGTAAATCACCGCTCGTGTGCACAGCCCCCTAGAAATGAATGTGTCAATGCGGGTGCAATGCGTTCACGTCACGCATTGCACCCGGCCAGAAAACTTGCTCGTGTGAAAGGGGCCTAAGAAATGGGAAGCAACTCATTGCACCAGTTGGGGTTAAATAACTTGTTGCCAATGCAGTAATTATCCAATAGGAGGCTCATAACTATTTGCTTAGTTAAATCCAGGTGGCGACTTTTTTTGGGACAGGCAGTGTATGTTTATAAAGACACCAGTAATGTGTGACAGCTTATAAGCTTAGCTTATAAGCATGGGAAAAACATACCATCTCTGCATGGTAATGATATAGCTTGGTGGTAGGACACAGTTCTGCCCTGAGCCTCCCGCCTAGCCCTGTCAATCAATAGGGAGTGTGCAGAGTGCAAGGAGCTCCAATTGCTCATTTGCATATGAATAAGAACGCTGCTATTTATCATACAGACAAAAGAAAGGTACAGTTTTAATCAGCAGGATCAGCCCTACCAGGCAGTATGTCTGGTTTAATAGAAAATAAAAGAGAAAAAATAATTTCACTTATTTTTATAAACTTTAGTAATCACTTTTATAATGCCTTGGTATACTTCGTATCCCAAAGCAATATTGTCTTTCAGCTAATAGGTTTGCAGCCATGGTAGGCTTTGAGGCTTTTTTGGGCCTCTGACTGGGCTGGCAACCAATTTTTACCCAGATTGTGGCAACCACAGCATCTAGTGTGTTAAGGGGGCACCATCGAAGTTAGCATCAATCCCACCTGATATAGAGGAAGCCCATCTGTCAATGCCCTGCTCCAACCGTGATCCGGCTGGCACAGCTCTTGATCCTGAGCTATGTCTACGATATAACTGTACATCATGGAGGTTTAATACAAGCCAATCAATGAAGTAAAGTTACCTCATAAATGGGTTGACAACGTTCATTTAATACGTCCCCACCAGCATTGATACTTCTCCCCTGAGTTCCAGTACTGCACATCTGACATCATCTTCCTGGCTACAGCGGTGATGGTCCGTGCACACAGGACACCGCTCAGCAGTATATAGGACATCACTGCTGAGAATGCATTATTTTTACTTGGACAACTCCTTGGAGGTTAACAAAAGATAAACCGAGGAACATCAAAAGTATAGAGCCACTGCTGCTTGGGCTAAGGGTAAATCTAGACTGAAAAAAACATCAAAATCTCAAAATTGCTGCACTAAAGCAGGTCACTAGTATTTTCTTTTTGTAATCACTACATATGGCAATTTTAAAAAGTAACTTCTTTTCTTCAATAGACTATAATTGAAATCTCTTGGGAATTGCTTGTTAAAGGGAACTTGTCAACAACTTTATGATGTCCTCCCTGAGTAATAAGCCTGCTGATTTCGGCGTGTAACTCATAAGGTAATGTTATTAATGTGCTAAATCCTGGCGCAGCTGGTGTCAAAATAATGCTGGCTACATCTGTACTTCAAAACTTCATATGGGGAAACGTGAATGTCATAGCAAAAATGTAATGTTGTGGGGGGCCGCTGCAGTTAACCCCTCAGGTACCGCACCTGAAGGGTTAACTGCCGCTGATCGCAGCTCCCTGTCATAGAGGTTGGGTGCCGGCTATTTGATTCTGGCACCCGCCTCCTGTATTTGTATTAAAGGGATTCTGTCACCTCCCCTAAGGCAAAAAACGATTTAAAACCAGCCATGCAGCACAGCTTACCTGGATTAGGCTGTGCTGTTCAATCTTGAAATCCGTCCAGCAGTTAGTTCAAAAAACGAGTTTGATCAATAAGGAAATGCGTCCTGAAGGTGCCCAGAGGGGCGTTTTTTTCTTCTGAGAGCCCAGTCCCGCCCCTTTTTCAGTGCCCAGCCCGCCTTCCTTTTACTTCCTAACCGCCGCCCCCAGCCTGCCACAGCCTCCCCTTCCTCTCCTCCCCCTCCCTCTTGCCGAACGAAGTCTCGCACAGGCGCAGTACCCACTGAGGGCTGCGCCTGTGCGATCATCAGGAGACTGAGGGCGGCAGCTTCATCTTCGTCACTGGGCATGCGCCGAGCCCAGTGACGTCCGATGCTCGCTCTTCCCTCAGTCAGCAGGGAAGAGAGAGCATCGGACGTCACTGGGCTCGGCGCATGCCCAGTGACGAAGATGAAGCTGCCGCCCTCAGTCTCCTGATGATCGCACAGGCGCAGCCCTCAGTGGGTACTGCGCCTGTGCGAGACTTCGTTCGGCAAGAGGGAGGGGGAGGAGAGGAAGGGGAGGCTGTGGCAGGCTGGGGGCGGCGGTTAGGAAGTAAAAGGAAGGCGGGCTGGGCACTGAAAAAGGGGCGGGACTGGGCTCTCTCAGAAGAAAAAAACGCCCCTCTGGGCACCTTCAGGACGCATTTCCTTATTGATCAAACTCGTTTTTTGAACTAACTGCTGGACGGATTTCAAGATTGAACAGCACAGCCTAATCCAGGTAAGCTGTGCTGCATGGCTGGTTTTAAATCGTTTTTTGCCTTAGGGGAGGTGACAGAATCCCTTTAACAGGTCAGTTATCTTCATTGGTGGTGCAGTGGCCACAGCTCCTCCCCTCTTACTCCTGTTTCTTCTTATTGGCAACAGCAGCACGGGGGGAGGGAGAGACTCCTCCACTGTGCTGCTGAGAAGAACATCGGCGGTAGGGCAGAGAACTATCATCTCCTGTGCCCCGCAGTGTATTCAACGGCAGAGCTGCGGCGGTGGGTCTAGTCGCAAATGGAGACAAGACTAAAAAGTCTTGTCGCCATTTGTAAATTCTAAGTCACATTGGCGACCATTTTGGTCGCCATCTGGAGCCCTGAGACTACTTAGAAAAAAACTAAACACAGATTGACATCGGCTTTCCCCTCGCTGCATTGAAAGGGGTAAAATAAGCAACAAAACGTAACATTCGCAGGTCAATTTCTGTGCTGAGAACATTTTCAGAACGTGGATGAAATTTATTAAAATCTCATCTACGTGCCCAGTACTGTAATCCACTGTGGATTTATCAGCACAAACATGCAGGTAAAAGCAGTTACAAATGTCTTTAAAGGGACTGTTCCATCTGGAGGTTATGGCATATGGATAGGATGTATCCGACATGTGCGTGTTCCACCTCTAGTAGAGGACTCAGCCGATGCGCAGCTTTCTCCTTTCACTGGTATAGGATTTCTGAAAATAGCTGACCACTGGCTCGGCACTGCAATGAATTGAGAAAGCTATGCATGCTCGATATTCTCTCCATTCACTTTGGAGCTCCGTTATTCAGATAGGAGGGGTTCGGGGATTGGAGACCTGCACCTATCGGACATTTATGGCATATCCCACCGATATACCATAAATATCCAGATGGGACAACACCTGTAAGTGTTCAGTAAAAATACTTTACCATACCTGTCCAACAAGTCCAAATGCTCGATCCAAACTCCTTTGATCTGTATATTTTCTTACTTTATTATGAAGCCATCCTAACTCTGCAAGTCTGCCCGTTGTATCTTTTAAAGATTTAGACAGCGCAACCTGAGCAGGAAATAAAAAGACATAAATAATTTACACGGCTGGCATTACAATTCCCACTAGAAGTAACAAAATGATCAAAGGCAAATGTATAATTAGCAAATAAGAACTGGTTTATCTGTTTAATAAAACGATTTCTTTGAGAGCAGATTTTTCCCATTTTTTTTGAAAAGTAAAGATTTCAGTTCGGTGCACTCAGAATCTTCCAGGAGTCTACGTGATAAGTTCCCTTTAACTATAGGTGTAATATTCTTTCCTTGTAATGAAACTATAATTGTGACAAGGAAGGGGGGGGGGGGGGGGGGCCCTGATAGGGAGGTTTTGTTTCGTTTATAACGTTCTGGAGCCTGTAACACCCGCAAGCACCTGCTGTCAGCTCCATTTGGAATAAGGAGGTCACAAAAGGGAGCCAGGGTGGGGACTGAAGGTTAATGAGAATGTGGAGGTTCACAGTGACTTTCCAGGCGGAGGACAGGAGAATTGCTTTAAACAAGGATGCCATACACCTAAGGGTCAGGTCACACACAGTTTTTTGGAGCTGATTTTAAGGAGTTTCTACCTCAAAATTAGCTCCAAAAAGCCTCAAAACACCCTCCCATTCATTTAATTGGTAGCAGCACTTGCTATTTATTTTTTCGAAGTGGTAAAAAAGAAGCATGGAAAAAGCGGCATGCCCTATCTTGAATCCCCCATAGAAATGGAAGTGAAGTATCAAAAACCATTCAGGTTGTGTCCATGCGGTTTTTGCACAATTTTTGGCATGGATCTGCATCAAAAAACATGAGCAGAAAATGCAGTTTCTTTTTGTTTTTTTAACCAATACAAAAGTCAAAAACCACAAGAAAATACATGCTGAAAGAAAAAAAAATATATATATTTTTGGGTGGATTTTCAAAATCAATCATAGACAAACCGAAAAATGGATTTTTTGTACTCACCGTAAAATCCTTTTCTCGTAGTAGGCATTGGGGGACACAGCACCATGGGTATATGCCCAGCTGCCACTAGGAGGCTGACACTAGAAACAAAAAAGTGTTGGCTCCACCCAGGTGGGCTATACCCCTCTGCTAGAGCCAGAATAACTCAGTCAGTACAAAAAGCAGTAGGAACGCCACACCTGAACCAAAAAGAAACGGAGTGCCAACAAGTCTTGAACTGGGGAACCCGACAACCACAAGCAAACGCCGGAACCACGAACAAGAAGAAATGCTCCAAAGGAAAGGGTGGGATCTGTGTCCCCCAATGCCTACTACGAGAAAAGGATTTTACGGTGAGTACAAAAAATCCATTTTTCTCGTGCGTGGCATTGGGGGACACAGCACCATGGGACGTCCCAAAGCAGTCCCTGAGGGAGGGAAGAAGAATGCCAAGACGGCAACCTAAAGCACCGCTGCCTGCAGAACCTTACGCCCCAGGCTGGCGTCAGCAGAAGCCAGGGAATGAATGTGGTAAAATTTAGAAAAAGTGTGAACTGACGCCCAGGTGGCGGCCCGGCAAAGCTGGGCAGCCGAAGCCTGATGACGCACCGCCCAGGAAGCCCCAACTGCCCTAGTCGAATGAGCGGTCAACCTGGAAGGGGGAGCACGGCCCTTCGCGGCGTAGGCCTCCTTGACAGCCGACCGAACCCAGCGAGAGATGGTGGCCTTGGAGGCAGGCAAACCTTTACGAGGACCCGCCGGAACCAAGAAAAGAGAATCCGAACGACGGAAGGGTTCCGTGAGGCGAAGGTACCAGCGGAGGGCCCGAACAACATCCAGGCAATGGAGAGACTTCTCCCGAGGGTGAGAAGGATTAGGGCAGAAGGAAGGAAGGATAATCTCCTCATTGATGTGAAACGAGGTGACAACCTTAGGGAGAAAGGAAGGAACGGGACGCAAAACGACCTTGTCCTGATGGAACACCAGGAAAGGCGACCGGCAGGAAAGCGCCGCCAGTTCGGAAACCCGACGGATAGAGGTGATTGCCACAAGGAAGGCAACCTTAAACGACACAAACGACAGAGAGATGTCTGCCAAGGGCTCAAAAGGAGAGGACTGAAGAGCATCGTGGACAAGATTCAGGTCCCACGGCTCCACCGGAAGGCGAAAAGGAGGGGCTCGGCGAGCGACACCCTGCAGAAAAGTCTTAACCTGAGCCCGCGCGGCCACAGAACGTTGAAAAAGGACCGAAAGGGCAGAAATCTGCCCCCTAAGAGAAGCCAGGCGAAGCCCCATATCAAAGCCAGCCTGAAGGAAGGCCAGAATATTAGGGACCGAAAAAAGGAGGGGACGAAAACGTGCGGACTCGCACCAAGCAAAATACGCCCTCCAGGTCCGATGGTAAATACGGGCCGACTGGGGCTTCCGAGCGCGAAGCATCGTCTGAATGACAGAGTCCGAGAGACCACGGGCCTTCAGGACCGCGGTCTCAACAGCCACGCCGTCAAACGAAGCTGCGGTAAATTCGGGTGGAACAGAGGGCCCTGCGAAAGGAGATCGCGGCGCAGGGGAAGACGCCATGGAACGTCGGCGAGCAGGAACACGAGATCTGCGTACCACGCCCTGCGGGGCCAATCCGGAGCCACCAGAATCGCCGGCACCCGGGCTGCCTTGAGACGCTTGAGCACTCGAGGCAGAAGAGGGATGGGCGGAAAGAGATACAGAAGGTCGAACTGAGACCAAGGCAGAACTAGGGCATCGACCGCTAGAGCTTGTGGATCCCTGGACCGCGCAACATAGCGCGGGAGTCTGTGATTCAGGCGAGACGCGAAGAGATCCACGTCCGGAGTTCCCCACCGGAGACACAGTTGAAGAAACACCTCCGGGTGGAGAGACCATTCGCCCGGGTCGACGAGCTGACGACTGAGAAAGTCTGCCGCCCAATTGTCGACCCCGGGAATGTGGACGGCGGAGAGAACGGGAACGTGGTCCTCCGCCCATCGCAGGATCTGAGAGGCCTCTTGCAGGGCCATCACGCTCCTGGTGCCCCCCTGATGATTCAGATAAGCCACGGCGGTGGAATTGTCCGTTTGAATCCGGATCGGGAGGCCGCGCAGACGAGAAGTCCAGTGCGACAGCGCTAAGAAAATTGCCCTGAGTTCGAGAACGTTGATCTGCAGGGAGGATTCCTGAACAGACCACAGACCCTGAACCGTGAGGGACTCGAACACCGCTCCCCATCCCGAGAGGCTGGCATCGGTCGTGATCACCCGCCAACTGGGAGGAAGGAAGGACCGGCCCAGGGACACCGTCCGAGGAAGCAACCACCAGGAGAGATCCAGGCGAATCTGAGGGGGGAGACGAACAAGGCGATCGAGACCCTCCGGGGACTTGTCCCACCTGGATAAGATGAACATCTGAAGGTCCCGAGAGTGGAATTGGGAATAAGGAATGGCTTCGAATGAGGCCACCATCCTCCCCAGGACGCGCATACACGTCCTGATGGTCAGAGAGGACGGCCTGCGGAGAAGATGCACCCCCGCCTGAAGAGAAGAAATCTTCTCTGGGGGAAGGAACACCCGCCCGAGGCGAGTGTCGAAGAGCATGCCCAGAAAGAGCATCCTCTGGCGTGGGATAAGGGAGGACTTGGAGTGGTTGACAAGCCACCCGAACTGAGCAAGAGCCGAGAGGGTGATGCTCAGGCTGGACAGATTGTCCCCGGGAGACGGGGCCCGAATCAGAAGGTCGTCCAGGTAAGGCACCAGGCGACCCCTCTGGCACGAAGAAGAGCCACGAGGGGGGCTAACACCTTGGTGAAAACCCTCGGTGCGGAAGCCAGACCGAAGGGAAGGGCTACAAATTGGAAATGAAGAGAACCCACCGCGAAGCGAAGGAACCTTTGGTGGGAGAGAGCGATGGGAACGTGGAGATAGGCATCCTGAATGTCGATAGACGACAGGAACTCGCCCAACTCCAGAGAGGCGATCACAGACCGGAGGGACTCCATGCGGAAATGACGGACCCGGACAAAGTGATTGAGCGCCTTTAGATCCAGGATAGGACGGAGTGAGCCGTCCTTTTTGGGGACAGTGAATAGGTTCGAGTAGAAACCCCGAAAACGTTCTGACTCTGGAACCGGAACGATGACCCCCAGAGCACGCAGGGAATGAATGGCCTGAAAAAACCTGTCTGCTCGGGCGGGAGACATGGGGGGGGGACGTCAAGAAGAAACGACTGGGCGGAAGGTCGGTGAATTCGATTCTGTACCCAGAAGAGACCACCTCGAGAACCCAAGCGTCTTCTACGTTTGCCCGCCAAACATCCCGAAAGACGAGCAGGCGCCCTCCCACCATGACGGGGATCGAGTCATGCGGAAGGAGGCTTAGTGGACTGGGGACGAGCGGGCTTGGGCTTGGCGTGCCAAGAGGGCCTGGACTTAAAGGAAGGCCTGGAAGGCTTCTTGTCAGATCGGGCAGGAGGGGCCCGAAAGGACCGAAAGGACTGCGTCCGGGAGGACGACCCGGGGAAACGACGGCGGCGAGGCTGATTCTGAGGAAGAAGAGAACTCTTACCTCCAGTGGCCTCGGAGATGAGCTCCTCCAAGCGTTTCCCAAAAAGCTTTCCACCG
Source organism: Bufo gargarizans (assembly GCF_014858855.1). NCBI lineage: Eukaryota > Metazoa > Chordata > Amphibia > Anura > Bufonidae > Bufo > Bufo gargarizans. The sequence continues at coordinate 193,883,595 of NC_058082.1, forward strand.
AGAAAGGGAAGAGAGATAAGAGCCTTCTTGGAGGCGGAGTCCGCCGCCCAGGAACGAAGCCAGATGGTGCGGCGGATAGCCACAGAGTTGGCGGCCGCACGCCCAGAGCGGCGAGCCGATTCCATAGAGGCGTCACAAAGAAACTTGGAAGCCTGATAGATCTGGGAGGCAAGCACAGCCAAGTCCCCCTGGTCAGAGTCAGCAGGTAAGGCACGGAGAAGTTGCTTTGCCCAGACAGCGCATGCCTTGGCGACCCAAGAGGCGGCAAATGCGGGGCGGATGGCGGCGCCCGCCGCGATGAAAACGGACTTGGCCAAGGAGTCGACCCGTTTATCAGCGGGATCCGACAAGGAAGCCGCATCAGCCAGGGGAAGCGTAGTAGCTTTCGCCAGACGAGCGACCTGAGGATCCACCAGAGGGGGAATCGTCCAGAGATTGACCGAATCCTCTGAGAAGGGATAAGGGACATCAGAAGCCTTGGTGAGATGAAGGCGCCGGTCAGGGTGACGCCACTCCTTGGCAAGGAGCGCGTCCAGATCCTCGTGATTGGGGAAAACCACCGTGGACCGCTTAGAACGGCGGAAGGACACTGCCTCCAGGGAGGAGGACGAGGGAACGTCCTGTACATGGAGCGCGTCCCGAACGGCCCTGATGAGATCCTGCACGGCTGCCGACATCGCCGAACACCGCTCAGATTCAGAATCTGAAGCGGAGGAGTCCCCAGGAGCGGCGGAAGCGGCTGAAGAAGAAATCTCACCGGACTCAGACCTAACCGGAGAGCGATCCGGGGTAGCTAAGGAGGAGTGGGACCCAGCCGAGACCGTACGTGGTCGCTTGCGGGACCGAGTGCCGGAGCGAGGATGGGAACTGTCGCCAGGCGCATCACCAGCGGTAGGGGCCCTGCCAGAGGCAGCCGCAATCTGGGCAGGGAGACTGTCCAGGGACTGCGCCAGGGATTGGGAGAGGCTAGCAAGGCTACCTATGGCCTGGGACAGGGTAGCAGCCCATTCCGGGAGAACCGACAAGGTAGGGGCCGCAGGAGCGGACTGGGCGGGCCCGGGGGCGAGGCACTGCACACAGAGGGACGTAGGTTGGCCGCATGGGAACTTCCTATTACACACAGAGCAGGCGTAATGAGTGGAAATGGCGGCGGGGGGAGTGGGGGCCTGACCAGAGGAAGACATGAGGGCGGATGGTGGAACCTGGAAGGAAAGAAGTCAGCCAGAGGCTGCCTACCACGACCAATGGTGCTGTGTCCCAGGAAACCGATCGCAGGAGGATCCGGGCGCAGAGAGAAGATGGCGACGCACGCGAACACCGCTCAGGTCAGAGGCACTGAGAAGCCGTTCGGAAGAAGAAACGCCCCCCCCAGCAGCCCGCGCTGGCGCTGGATTGGGCGGAAAAATGGAACCTCCCAGAGGAACGCCCACAAGGGGAGGGAGCAAGAGAGGAAGCCCGGGAAGCCCAGGAGGCGGAGACGGAGCCCGCCCACGTGACCGCGGCCTAGGCCGAAACAAAAGCCGGGGCCTTTAGTGATATCCAAGCGCTGCCGAACTGCGGCACCCCTGCCCGCCAGCGCCGGAGCAAATGTCAGCGCCGCGGACAGGCAGAGGAGGAGGGGACACAGACACCAGGGGTAGGGAGAGGGGAAAGCCGAAAACGGCCGTCTTAAAGGAGCAGACCCCATTAAAAAAGCTCCGGAAGGATGAGAGGAACACCGCTCAGATTCTAAAGGAAGGGCCACAGGCTATACAGGGAGGGGGGGGGGGGGAGCAAGCCATACTCACCTTCCGATTATTTCAGGCGCAGCATGACCACCCCCTCGGCGGACTCAACACGGAAGCCGTGGGTCCGCCGGAATCCACTGCAGAAGCAGGTCACGTTGGGGACTGGGTGGCTGCTTTAAGGTACCCGAGTACGCGCCCGCAGGGGGGCAACTAAGGTGGAACACGATGGAGCCACCCCTGCCACCTGTAGAGAAAAAAAGGAAAAAATAAAATAAGAAAAAAATAAAATTAGCAGGTCATGTCTGCCTCCTACGGACACTAGAACTAGACTGAGTTATTCTGGCTCTAGCAGAGGGGTATAGCCCACCTGGGTGGAGCCAACACTTTTTTGTTTCTAGTGTCAGCCTCCTAGTGGCAGCTGGGCATATACCCATGGTGCTGTGTCCCCCAATGCCACGCACGAGAAATGCTTAATTGCTGTGTAGTCCTGATTGTTTAAGAAACCCTGGATTTTAAAGGGGTTTTGTCACTTCAGCAAATGGCATGTAGAGAAAGTTAATACAAGACACTTACTAATGTACTGTGATTGTCCATATTGCCATCAGCGTTGGCCTTGCCTGCACACTATAGAAAAAAAGCACCAGCCTATGTGGGCTACCGCAGTCCTGGCCACCAGCGAGCCCTGCACTTTTTCCTATAGTATGCAACCATGGCCACTGCTGCTGGATGGCAGGGTGGTTGTAACCATGGAAACGAGCAGTGTATAATGTGATAGGAAAATGAATTCAACCAGCAAAGGAAACAATATGGACAATCACAATACATTAGTAAGTGCCTTGTATTAGCATTTATCATGTAGAGAAAGTTATTCGCTGAAGTGACACAATGCCTTTAAGCAGACACAGGAGGGCTCTCATCCCTGCTCAGTGTCTTTTATTCTTTTCCCTCTGCAGCCCACCTCCATTCACCTGAAAGTGGCCAACCCGCAAGACCTGAGACATGGCACAGGCAAGAGCAGCACTGTGTCTGGGAAAGTTTTGAAATGGGCAAAAACTCCATCTAAGCATAATGGGGACTACAGTGGTCATCACATGCCATCAATGCTCAAGAGGTTATTCGGTTTTATGGGTGTATGGCTAAAAAGGAGAAAAAAATTGTCAAATACCTAAATGCTGCTCAAGTATGTAACAGTAACAGGTCAATAGAGGATTATTGAGGAGCAGAACTTGGTACTACACTGGTGCCTGCAGCAACATTCCAGGAACATGTCTCTCAGTCTATAGAAGCAGCTGTAATACTGGTCTGTATGCATGGAGAAGTAGATGCACCGTGAAGTGGTTGCCATAAGAACCATAATAAAATCATTAGTCCTATTTAGCTCTACAACAGGCTGCGACCTGTTTGCTGATGTGTACCCTATAGTCAGTAGATAAGGCTACTTTCACACTAGCCTTTTTGCTGGATCCGGCAGGGTTCAGCAAAAACACTTCTGTTACTGATAATACAATCATCTGCATCTGTTATGAACGGATCTGGTTGTATTATCTTTAATATATCCAAGACAGATCCGTCATGAACTCCAGTGAAAGTCAATGGGGGACGGATCAGTTTTCTATTGTGTCAGAGAAAACTGATCAGTCCTCATTGACTTGCATTGTGGGTCATGAATGATCCATCTTGCTCTGCATTTGTCACTAACCAGCAGGTGTGAACCCACTGTGCCACGTGTCCTACCTCCTCCAAGTGCGTTGTCTAAGTGAACCCCTTGATCTTCACAGTACCTCTGATGGTGGGGATAGACTTTCCCCAAGGGGAACACCAGGTCTCTACCTTTTGAGGATAGGCACACGAGGCAGCTGGTCCAGGCGGACCAGGAGGTACACGAGAAAGGTACCAGAGGTACAAGCGTTGTCAGCAGGCTGAGTCATAACCAGGAGCAACAGTGCAGAACCGAAGGATGAGGCAGAGGCAAAGTCAGACAGGCAATAGGTCAAGGCAGGCGACATAGGTACAGGTGAGGCAATCCGGATCGGCAACAGGAGAGTCAAGGCAAGCAGGCAGGGATCAAACAGGCAGCAGAGCCAAGGAATACAAGTACGAGTCAGGAACACAAGCGGATATCAGGAACCTTAGCAGGACTCAAGGACTTGACACTGAGGCATCTGGAAAGGGGGCTGAGCCACTTATATATGTGCAGGAGGGCTAGGGTTGGTTAGCGAAGTCACATGACCTAACCCATAAAGTGCCGGCCCTTAAGGAAGTGCTGCAGGAAACAAGAAGCAAGCATGCTGTGGCCAGGGGTGAGAGGAAACTGTGGAGCGGATGCCAGAACAACAGTACCTACACAGACAGGCCCAGGACTGCAGCAGTGAATGGGAAGCACTGACAGCAGATCACCGCTGAACACGGCGCCCGGGACCGCAGAGGTAAGCAGGGGAACAGCGGCGCACAGCAGCCGCTGTTACAGCATCCCATGACGGAAAGAAAGCTAGCGGCCAAACGGAACGGAATGCATTTTGGAGCATTCCGTTTTGTTCAGTTACGTTTTGTCCCCACTGACAATGAATCGGAACAAAACAGAAGCGTTTTTTTTTTCCGGACCCTATGACGGATCTCCATACCAGAAAATAGAAACGCTAGTGTGAAAGTAGCCTAACACTTGACTGCCAGTGCCACCATATTTAGTTCAATTAAGTTAGCACATCAGACCGACAGATATATTAGCTGTACCATTCTACTGTGCAGACATGGGTCAACTACACCGATATTGGGAGAGATATTTGAGCAAAAATCTAAATGAATGTATTATACAAATGTATGATTTCTATTTTATAAAAATAAAACCCAGAAATTTCAGAACCCCTTTCAGACTGCTCTTTTTATTTGTTAATCATTGCTACTGTTTAATGTAGTTAACTTTACAGTTTATAACATTGAAAAACTGGAAAAGCTTTACTTTGACCACTAGATGGCAGCACTGATCTGTAAAAAAAAAAAAACACCTTCTAAAAGCCATTGCACATATGTCAATAAAATATAGTATATGCGCTAGGGACCTTTGGGTATTATTAAGGACATCAGTCAGAAAAAAAAAAAAAAAAACGGCCGAGACTGATGCCAAAATAGGCAGTTTGGTATATACTTGGAAAGAACAGGATATGATTTTAAACTTTACAGATCGTTTTTGTCCTACAATCATGAGTAGAGTATCAAAGGCTCAACTAAGCTCCAAAAATCTGAAAGTAACCTGGGGGCGGGAGAGCAGCGGAACAAGACAGTTATAAGGGTACATTTACAAAGGTCGTTTCTGTCAAAATTGCACAGAAAAACCATGTGGGTTTTAATATTTGAATGCATTTTTTGCTGATGCTGTTTCCGAATGCATTTCAGAAAAGAACATGCTGAAAAACCGATTCAGAAACTGCAGCACAAAAAACACAAAAATATTCAAATAATAAAAGTGTGGTTTTTGATGTGGTTATAACCATGCAGCCAAAAGTAACCAATATAAATATATATCAGTGCATAACCAAGAAAAGAAAAAAACATCAATAGCAGCTAGTGCGCTTAAACTAAGGATTATGTACCATGCAATTTTAAAAGGGGGTTGTCCGGGTTCAACGTACCCACATTTTCACCCAGGCAGGCCCTGTGATATGAGCATTAGAGCATTTCATGCTCCGGTGCTCTCCCTTGCCCTGCGCTGAATTGCACAGGGCAAGGGCTTGTTTATAGTTTTTACACTGCCAGACAGAGGCTTCCGCCGAGCAGTGTATTGATCGGTGACATCACTGGCTCTGACAGGCAGCCTTTAGCGCTGCCCTAGCCGTTTCACTGGCTAGGGAAGCGCTAATGCCATTAGCCTCCGCCTAGCAGTCCCTATGAAGAGCATGGTACATCACCAAATCTCCATAAAAAGCCTTTGCCCTGCGCGATTCAGCGCAGGGCAAAGGAGAGCTTCGGAGTATGAAATGCTCCGTTGCTCATATTAGGGGCTGCCTGAGTGAAAATGTGGGTGCGTCTGGGTTCAGTTCTGAACATGGACAACCCTTTTAAAGGATAACTGTCATATTTTCACTAAAAATTCATATATGTTGTTGCTGCGGTGGTGATAATCCATAATTATTGTGTTCACAGACCACTTGTTTAATAAGATTCTGTCCATAGCAACCGCTCCTCACAAGATTTCTTTCTGACTATCTTCTCAAGATGGCCGCCGATGCCCTTACCCTGAGGCCAAGTCTACTTTCACACTCGCGTTTTGGCTTTCCATTTGTGAGATCCGTTCAGGGCTCTCACAAGCGGTCCGAAACGGATCAGTTTGCATTCTAATTAGGGGTGCACCGAAATTTCGACAGAAATATCGGCCGAGAATGCACCTAATCTGCTTCTGCCGATATTTTTACATAATCGGCCGGAAATAGCGGGGAGGGACTGGGAGGAGGAGCTGGGGGCCGGTGCGTTCACTGTGCTCCGGCCCCCAGCTCCAGTAGTTATAAAATGTTGTACAATTAATAAGCATTCTATTCATTGAGGCCCCCCTCTGCAGTATTACATTCAATACAGCCACATCCTACTCACAGGGCTGTGCTGGCCGGCCGGGCAGACGAGCGGCAACGTCACGACTGACGTCACATGCCTGCGCCGCCTCCTTCATTCAGAAAGTAGGCCGGGCACATGACGTCAGTTGTGACGCTGCAGCTCCTCTGCCCGGCCGGCCAGCATTAAGATGACAGCCCTGTGAGTATGATGTGGCTGTATTGAATGTAATACTGCAGAGGGGGCCTCATGAATAGATTTCTTATTAATTGTACAACATTTTATAACTACTGGAGCTGGGGGCCGGAGAACAGTGAACGCACCGGCCCCCAGCTCCTCCTCCCAGTCCCTCCCCGCTATTTTCTATTAATCTATTAATTGTACAATGGGGGCTGTGGATGGCACTGTTATGGGGTGGGGGTCTGTGGATGGCACTGTTATGGGGTGGGTGGGGGTCTGTGGATGGCACTGTTATGGGGTGGGTGGGGGTCTGTGGATGGCACTGTTATGGGGTGGGTGGGGGTCTGTGGATGGCACTGTTATGAGGTGGGGGGGTCTGTGGATGGCACTGTTATGGGGTGGGTGGGGGTCTGTGGATGGCACTGTTATGGGGTGGGTGGGGGTCTGTGGATGGCACTGTTATGGGGTGGGTGGGGGTCTGTGGATGGCACTGTTATGGGGTGGGTGGGGGTCTGTGGATGGCACTGTTATGAGGTGGGGGGGTCTGTGGATGGCACTGTTATGGGGTGGGTGGGGGTCTGTGGATGGCACTGTTATGGGGTGGGTGGGGGTCTGTGGATGGCACTGTTATGGGGTGGGTGGGGGTCTGTGGATGGCACTGTTATGGGGTGGGTGGGGGTCTGTGGATGGCACTGTTATGGGGTGGGTGGGGGTCTGTGGATGGCACTGTTATGAGGTGGGGGGGTCTGTGGATGGCACTGTTATGGGGTGGGGGGTCTTTTAAAAGTATTTGGGCAAAAAGGCAGTTTCGGTTTCGGTTTCGGTCAAGGGGTATCCTGAATTTTCGGTTTCGGTTTCGGACCAGAATTTTCATTTCGGTGCACCCCTAATTCTAATGCAATCTGAATGGAAAAGGATCCAGTCAGAATGCCTCAGTTTGCCTCAGTTCCATCTCCATTCCGCCTTGGAGACAGACACCAAAACTCTGCTTGCAGCGTTTTGGTGTCCGTCTGACGAAACTGAGCCAAACGGATCCGTTCTGAACGGATGCAGACGGCTGAATTATCTGAACGGATCCGTCCCTAACTTCCCAGAATTCATTCGGCTCATCTCGGGAACTCACAGCCTCGCCCCAACCAATCGTTTTTCTCCAGACTTAACCCCTTAAGGACACAGGGCGTACAGGTACGCCCTTGTGCCCTGGTACTTAAGGACACAGGGCGTACATGTACGCCCTGTGCATTTTCGATCACTGCCGTGCGGCTGGCAGTGATCGGAACCCGGTGCCTGCTCAAATCATTGAGCAGGCACCTAGGCTAAATGCGCGGGGGGGTCCCGTGACCCCCCCCATGTCGGCGATCGCGGCAAACCGCAGGTCAATTCAGACCTGCGGTTTGCTGCGATATCTGCAGTTTATGATCCCCGCGGTCCCTGACCGCGGGGATCAGAAACTTTAGGATTCAAAACTTTGTCCAGTATTCCTCCCCCTGCACCCCTGAGTTATTTGGGCACGGTGGGAGATGCAGGGGGAGGGTTGCGGGCGGTGCGGGAGGCGGGCGGTGCGGTAGGCGGGATCGCGATCCCCCGCCCGCCTCCCATTGCGTAATCGTTGGCGTCTAGTGGGTATACCAGGGTGCCAGCACATTGCTGGCACCCTGGTATAAACGGCTGACATCGGTGATGCGATGTCAGCCGTTTAACCCTTTCCATACAGCGGTCCGTACGGACCGCTGTATGGAAAAGGTTAACAGTAAGTTGCGGCTCCCTCCCTCTCCCATCGGGGGGCTGCTGTGCCTTTGCAGTCCCCCGAATGGAGAGGGAGAGAGCTCCCAGGCAGCCCCCCCAAGCCCCGTCCTTACCCTTCCCCGTCTGCGCAGTTCTGACCATAACTGAGCAGACGGGGAAGGTTCCCATGGCAACAGGACGCCTTCTCAGGCGTCCTGCTGTCCATGGTGCTGAACAGATCTATGCTGAAAGGCATAGATCTGTTCAGACAAAGTGTAAAATACAGTATAGTACTATATATTGTACTGTACTGTATTATGTATACATCAGACCCACTGGATCTTCAAGAACCAAGTGGGTCTGGGTCAAAAAAAAAGTGAAAAAAGTGAAAAATAAAGTAAAAATCAAAAAACACATTTATCACTGATTAAAAATGAAAGAAATAAAATTCCCTACACATGTTTGGTATCGCCGCGTCCGTAACGACCTGATCTATAAAACGGTAATGTTACTTTACCCGAACGGTGAACGCCATAAAAATAAAAAATTAAAAACTATGATGAAATTGGAATTTTGCCCACCTTACTTCCCAAAAAAGGTAATAAAAGTGATCAAAAAAGTCGCATCTATGCCAAAATTGTAACAATCAAACCGTTATCTCATCCCGCAAAAATCATACCCTACCCAAGATAATCGCCCAAAAACTGAAAAAGTTATGGCTCTTACACTATGGAAACACTAAAACATGATTTCTTTTGTTTCAAAAATGAAATCATTGTGTAAAACTTACATAAATAAAAAAAAGTATACATATTAGGTATCGCCGCGTCCGTATTCACCGGCTCTATAAAAATATCACATGACCTAACCCCTCAGATGACCACCGTAAAAAAATAAAAATAAAAACGGTGTAAAAAAAGCCATTTTTTGTCATCTTCCGTCACAAAAAGTGTAATAGCAAGCAATCAAAAAGTCATGTGCACCCCAAAATAGTGCCAATCAAACCGTCATCTCATCCCACAAAAAATGAGACCCTACTTAAGATAATCGCCCAAAAATTTAAAAAACTATGGCTCTTAGACTATGGAGACACTAAAACATTTTTTTTGTTTTAAAAATGAAATTATTGTGTAAAACGTACATAAATAAAAAAAATTGTATACATATTAGGTATCACCGCGTCCGTGACAACCTGCTCTATAAAATTACCACATGATCTAACCTGTCAGATGAATGGTGTAAATAACAAAAAAAAAAAAAACGGTGCCAAAATAGCAATTTCTTGTTACCTTGCCGCACAAAAAGTGTAATATAGAGCAACCAAAAAATCATATGTACCCTAAACTTGTACCAACAAAACTGCCACCCTATCCCGTAGTTTCTAAAATAGGGTCACTTTTTTGGAGTTTCTACTCTAGGGGTGCATCAGGGGGGCTTCAAATGGGACATGGTGTCAAAAAAACCAGTCCAGCAAAACCTGCCTTCCAAAAACCGTATGGCATTCCTTTCCTTCTGCGCCCTGCCGTGTGCCCGTACAGCAGTTTACGACCACATATGGGGTGTTTCTGTAAACTACAGAATCAGGGCCAGAAATAATGAGTTTTGTTTGGCTGTTAACCCTTGCTTTGTAACTGGAAAAAAAATATTAAAATGGAAAATCTGCCAAAAAAGTGAAATTTTGAAATTGTATCTCTATTTTCTATTAAATCTTGTGCAACACCTAAAGGGTTAACAAAGTTTGTAAAATCAGTTTTGAATACCTTGAGGGGTGTAGTTTCTTAGATGGGGTCACTTTTATGGAGTTTCTACTCTAGGGGTGCATCAGGGGGGCTTCAAATGGGACATGGTGTCAAAAAAACCAGTCCAGCAAAATCTGCCTTCCAAAAACCGTATGGCATTCCTTTCCTTCTGCGCCCTGCCGTGTGCCCGTACAGCAGTTTACAACCACATATGAGGTGTTTCTGTAAACTACAGAATCAGGGCCAGAAATAATGAGTTTTGTTTGGCTGTTAACCCTTGCTTTGTAACTGGAAAAAAAATATTAAAATGGAAAATCTGCCCAAAAAGTGAAATTTTGAAATTGTATCTCTATTTTCTATTAAATCTTGTGCAACACCTAAAGGGTTAACAAAGTTTGTAAAATCAGTTTTGAATACCTTGAGGGGTGTAGTTTCTTAGATGGGGTCACTTTTATGGAGTTTCTACTCTAGGGGTGCATCAGGGGGCTTCAAATGGGACATGGTGTCAAAAAAACTGTCCAGCAAAACATGCCTTCCAAAAACCAAACGGCGCACCTTTCACTCTACGCCCCGCTGTGTGGCCGTACAGTAGTTTACGGCCACATATGGCGTGTTTCTGTAAACGGCAGAGTCAGGGCAATAAAGATACAGTCTTGTTTGGCTGTTAACCCTTGCTTTGTTAGTGGAAAAAATGGGTTAAAATGGAAAATTAGGCAAAAAAATGAAATTCTCAAATTTCATCCCCATTTGCCAATAACTCTTGTGCAACACCTAAAGGGTTAACAAAGTTTGTAAAATCAGTTTTGAATACCTTGAGGGGTGTAGTTTCTTAGATGGGGTCACTTTTATGGAGTTTCTACTCTAGGGGTGCATCAGGGGGCTTCAAATGGGACATGGTGTCAAAAAACCAGTCCAGCAAAATCTGGCTTCCAAAAACCATACGGCGCACCTTTCACTCTACGCCCCGCTGTGTGGCCGTACAGTAGTTTACGGCCACATATGGGGTGTTTCTGTAAACGGCAGAGTCAGGGCAATAAAGATACACAGTCTTGTTTGACTGTTAACCCTTGCTTTGTTAGTGGAAAAAATGGGTTAAAATGGAAAATTAGGCAATAAAAGGAAATTCTCAAATTTCATCCCCATTTGCCAATAACTCTTGTGCAACACCTAAAGGGTTAACAAAGTTTGTAAAATCAGTTTTGAATACCTTGAGGGGTGTAGTTTATAGAATGGGGTCATTTTTGGGTGGTTTCTATTATGTAAGCCTCGCAAAGTGACTTCAGACCTGAACTCGTCCCTAAAAATTGGGTTTTTGTAAATTTCTGAAAAATTTCAAGATTTGCTTCTAAACTTCTAAGCCTTGTAACATCCCCAAAAAATAAAATATCATTCCCAAAATAATTCAAACATGAAGTAGACATATGGGGAATGTTAAGTCATCACAATTTTTGGGGGTATTACTATGTATTACAGAAGTAGAGAAACTGAAACTTTGAAATTTGCAAATTTTTCCCAATTTTTGGTAAATTTGACTTTTTTTTATGCAAAAAAAAATATTTTTTTAACTTTATTTTACCAGTGTCATGAAGTACAATATGTGACGAAAAAACAATCTCAGAATGGCCTGGATAAGTCAAAGCGTTTTAAAGTTATCAGCACTTAAAGTGACACTGGTCAGATTTTCAAAAAATGGCCTGGTCCTAAGGTGTAAAAAGGCTGTGTCCCTAAGGGGTTAAACACACCCTCTTCCTTTTGAGTAGTTGATAGCGAATATTCTAAATCGAGAATTTTTTTATTGCAAATTTTTATTGCGAATATCGGCACTATCCCGGCCTGATGGGAGCGCGCACGCAACGTTCAGGACTGCCCACTACTACGTCCTCCGTCTTCTGTATATAGAAGATAGGAGACGGAGGACAACACTGTTTTAGCCGCAACACTGAAATGCCTGGGGGAGGAAAGAACATGCTGCAATTACTAGGTAATTCAATACCTATACAAAAGTATTAACTAGGGAACTAAGGTAAACTTAGTCAGACCAAACCAATTACATAAAAAAAAAAAATTATAATGTGAAAGTTACCCTTTAAGTCATAAGCACATTTACCTTGCTGTCCACCTTGTAGCAGTTTTCAGAATTGCACATTTTGATACACTTCCCATCAATTCCTTGAAAGACATACAAAATGTCTCTTACAAGAGAGCTTTCTGTTATTTCTACGGAACCTGGAAAAAAAGAACCAATTTTCACTTTTCAATGTCAATTATAAGGAGAATTGTGTGAGCTCAGAAAGTTTACTAAAACACAACAGGTGTTTGATCCATGAATCGCCCAATACATTTCCTGGTTCAATTAGAATTGGTATTTAAACAATCCTCCTCATCATGCTGTTCACATTTTGACATCATGAGACCAAGATGACACCTAACAATTGATCAACAGTAACTCGCAATTGCGAGGCTTCAAGCAGGATATTCTCAGACGGAAGTGGCCACTGAGCTTAGAGTGTCACAGGGTGTGATCAGCAGGTTGCAACAGAGATACAGAGAGACTAGAAGAGTCACAGAAAGGCACAGAAGTGGACGTCCTTTGGCCACATCCCACATTGATGACTGTTTAATTTTGAAAAATGCCCCGTGGAACTGGATGATGAACGCCACACAACTCCATTTAAGGGATTGAGAGGTACCCAAGTGTCACGTCAAACCATTCGAAACCATATACATCACTGTTGTCTGCATGCTAGACAACCTGCAAGGGTACCTGACCACAGGCATAATCATCTTAAATGGGCCAGCGAGCACCTACGCTGGACGAGGGATCAGTGGGCCTCAGTGCTGTGCACTAATGAAAGTTGATCCACGCTGAGCAGAAATGATGGACGTAAACGATGTTTGAGACGTCAAGGAGAGCGCTATGCATCATCACTGTTGTCACCAGACACGCCTTTGGTGGTGGTGTTACAGTGTGGACAGGTGTCAATACAGAGCTGCCCTACACTTTGGGAATGGTACAGTGACAAGCACATACTACTTTAATAACATTATTAATCCAGTCATTGTGCCTCTGCATGAACAACACAGGCCCAATTTCATCTTCATGGATTATAATGCGCCAAGTCATCGAGGTCACATCATTACAGAACAGCTGCTGGAGACTGGGGTACCTCAAATGGAGTGGCCTGCACTTTCTCCAGACCTGAATCCCATTGAAAACCTATGGGATCAGCTGAGTCGCTGTGTAGAGGCTCGTAACTCTGTTCCCCCAGAATCTCAATGACCTTAGGGCCACCCTTCAAGAAGAGTGAGATGCCATGCCTCAGCAGACAATAAGTCGACTTGTGAACAGCATGAGACGTCATTGTCAAGCTGTAATTGATGCTCAAGGCCACGTGACAAGTTATTGAGACACTGACATTTATTGTGAGGGTATACCGACCACTGGTGTTGGCGCTTGTTTCAATAAATTGTTTGATATGAAGAGATTACCATTGCTGCTTCTACTTAAATGCCCTACTTTCATGATAGAATATCACTGTAGCGTGAACTTTTTACATTTTCCATAAATTTCACTTGAAAGCCAAATATCATTAAGACTGTGAGAAAGAAACATCCTCTGCCAGAAAGAAGGTTTGTACACAAACATAGAAGAGGATTCTTTACGGTAAGAGCAGTGAGACTATGGAACTCTCTGCCTGAGGAGCTGGTGATGGTGAGTACAATAAAATAATTCAAGAAGGGCCTGGATGTATTTCTGGAGTGTAATAATATTACAGGCTATAGCTACTAGAGAGGGGTCGTTGATCCAGGGAGTTATTGTGATTGCCTGATTGGAGTCGGGAAGGAATTTTTTATTCCCCTAAAGTGGGGAAAATTGGCTTCTACCTCACAGTTTTTTTTTTTGCCTTCCTCTGGATCAACCTCCAGGTTGACAGGCAGAACTGGATGGACAAATGTCTTTTTTCGGCCTTATGTACTATGTTACTATCCCTAACTTTTCGTGACTAGTGTGTGTGTAAATATATAACATTTTTTTGTTGTTTTTATAAATTACCACTAGTTTCGCCTTCTCTTTTTGTTCTTGGCACACCACGGGCAACTGCATTAGCTGGTTTGGAGGCAGCATTCTGCAATGTTGGCTGTTGACCAGCTGCTAACGTCCATGCAAGACGTGTGCCCAACTGCTGGCGGAGAGCGTCTCCCACTTGAGTTTGATAAGGCTGACTGAAAAAAAAGGAAAAAATAAAATAGGGTCACAAAACATAGCAAACCAGATTACAAGAATTCTGACTAGAGGTCCAGATGGTTCAAAAACCATTAACAGCAATAAATAATATTACTGCTACGCTGATGCATCAATGCACATACTGCATTCACATACTTCACACAGACAACAACTTCCAGCAGTGATCCACACGGATTCCAGTGGAGTTCTGAATGTCTTGGGTACTAATGGAGCCACCTGTACCCAGCATACCTTGATATAAAAAGGGAAATCATGACACGCATCAGGGATCCCAAACCGCAGAAGAATCGATAATTGTGTGGAAGTTTCAATTATCAATTGTGTACCTGACACACCTGGTTGGAAATTTTGCGTGCGTGCATTATTTGTGTAAAAATGTAGCCACCCAAGTCGATGGGGCTTATGGACAGGTTTGTCCTTATGGTCCAACAGATTTCCTGCAAAAGCTCATGTAAACTGCCCCATAAAACTACCCTATTTTATAGCTGGTATAGAAGATGAGCAAAACTTATTAAGATGCCCATGCCTTTTAATAAACTCTGTGAATCTTACTCTCTGTACTAAAGGAAACTTGATGCATTGCATTAAATCAGCTACTTTCACACTGGCGTTTCTGGGTCCGCTTGTGAGTTTCAGGGCTCTCACAAGCAGCCCCAAACCGATCAGTTCAGCCCCAATGCATTCTGAATGGATAAGGATCTGTTCAGAATACATCAGTTTGCCTCAGTTCAGCCTCCATTCTGCTCTGGAGGTGGACACCAAAACGCTGCTTGCAGCGTTTTGATGTCCGCCTGACGATGCGGAGCAAAACGGATCCGTGACGACTTACAATGTAAGTCCATGGGGACGGATCAATTTTCACTGACACAATATGGTGCAATTGAAAACGGATCCGCCTCCCACTGACTTTCAGTGTAGATCAAAACGGATCAGTTTGCATTATGAACAAAAAAACGTAATGGTAATGCAAACGGATCCTTTCTGAACGGATACCAGAGTTTGCATTATAGGTGCGGATCAGTCTGTGCAGATACCAGACAGATCCGCACCTAACGCAGGTGTGAAAGTAGCCCAAGAAGGAAAGAAAGTAGTTCTCAAGACAATATTGCAAATCATGAAAAATGGGACCAAGCAATATCTCCAACCAGCCGCATAAGCCACCTGATGTCAAAGCTTGGAGGCAGAGAGTGCCGTCAGAATTGTCCCTGGGCTAAAATCAAGGGGAAAATGGATAAATTTGATATTCAGTTCCATAGTTTGTGGTGAAATATTAAATGGTAAAAGTTTTAAAAAAATCTTTTGCGTTTTGGTGGATTGTTGTTTTGTTATTTTTTTTCTTTATATGCAAATGTGTAATACTTATATATCATAAGTATACAAATGAATAAAGGCAAATAAAAAAAAATAAAAAAAATATAAAAAAATCATCTCATTCACACAAAGTAGAGAAAAAGCGCATGGTTGTCAGGGAATGCTGCAGTTTTTGCCTTATTAGTAGCATGCCCTGCCTGCTGCGGTTTTTCGTCTTTCAGTTGCTCCTCTTTTGGTTCGTGCTCACACACATTGGTGAGCAGCACATAGCCAGGACAGGTTTTAAAATCTCTGAATGTCATCTGCTTACCTCAAGGAGAGATTCGCATTACCACTTCAATCTTTTTCCTTTCTACTACGGTTAAATGTTGTGCATTACCCGAGCCTCTGGTATTCATGTCACTAAGAATGTATAGTTATATTTTTGGAAATTAATAAACGTTTATTTAAAAAGAAAGACCTTAAAACTTCAGCTTACCCTGGAACAAAGGGCTGCGGCGTAGGTGTTGGCCCATTTAAGGAATACATCCCTATGCTACAAATTCCACTGCTTCCCAAGTTCACAGTATTGTGTGCAGATGGCACACTTCGATCCTGGTAGTTCAGTGGTAGGTTTTGCGGTCTGGGATAGTAATACGGTGTAGAGTGTGCATCACGTGGCAAAGCCTGAGCGAAAAAAGATGGATAGCTGGAAACCTAAAACGAACACAAAGTTACATCATACAACAATTTACATATAAAACACACAGAAATAATAGTTAATAACAGTCAAGACTACCACTTCTGTTGTGTATTGTACAGGAGTTACACTAGCAAGTAACAAAACTAGTTCTCTGTGCCATTTTTTCAGCTTTACAAGATTTTGTCTAGGTAAAAAATAAATAACATAAAAGGAAGCGGCAGATCCATGTTATGATGCCAACTAGTGTTGGTCGAGCATGCTCGGCTGAACATTTTGACTCGAGCTTCGGGATGCTCGGCACATCGTGGTGTTCGGCTGAACACTGTGTGTGCTCGAGTCTCCTCCCCGCACGTTTGGTGGCTGCTACGCAGCAAATAAACGCGCGGGCAAGTACTGGCACTCAAAGTAATGCCGTAGCCATGTTGCTTACTGGCATTACAGTGAGTGGCTGGCTGGAACACGTCATCGGGTGCTATGTGGCACCCAATGACACGTGGTTCGGCTCAGTCTTAGTCAGGGCGAGCTGTGCTGTAGAAGGGACAGATAGTGTAGGGACAGGAATTGTTTTTTTTCTCGCTCATATCATCGGGGGACACAGGACCGTGGGTATAGCTTGCTGCTGTCACTAGGCTGAAAACTGTTAGCTCCTCCCCTGCAGGCTATACCCCTCCAACCTGGAGAGAGCATTTCAGTTTTTAGCTTAGTGTCGTAGGAGGCAGACCTCCCTGCTTAGCAGGGTGGCTCTTTTGGAAATGTTAGTTTTATTTTATTAGGTTCATGGGGCACAGAATCGCATGGCGTCTCTGTCTCCCTGGGAGGCTAGCCGGTGTCTGTTGTCCCACCGCCTTGCCCCCCCCAAGAAGACAAGTGGACTAGGGCAGCCTCGCTTCCCACCAGCAATAGGGCCACCTACTCACCAGCCCTATCCTGCCCGGACCCCTGATGCCTCTGCCAGCGGTCGTTAGGTAGACCTGCTGGGACAACATCTAAGGGCGAAGTCCACAGAAGACAGGTGAGTATTACTCCCCTCTCTCCCTCCCTTAGCTCCTCACCCCTTTCTGCTGGGTAACGATCTCCCTACCTGCGTCCTCAGATCCTCAGCGGCGGCAGTACGGCACTGCGGGGGTTAATGTCGGCAGCATAGCGGCTCTGCTACTACAAGGAGAGCGGTCCGATCTCACCCTCTTCAGCATCCTTCCTCCCCACTCCACTTCTTAAGTCTCCAGGTATCTCCTGAGGCAACATGTCCAGCGCTATATTAACCCCTTCCCGTCTCATGGCGGCTCCTAGCATGCGAGCGGGGTGTGTGGCTTCCTCTCGGCCATTTCCTTACACGACCCGCGCGGGGGGCAGAGCATATTTTTCCCCCCGCGGCACTCCGGAAGACCTCTCCAGCGCTCCCTTGCCACAAGGACACAGGACCTGGGACTTCTAATGGTAGGAGATCGCTACCCCCTCCAGCATAGAGAAGCCACACAATGTCAGACCCAGCCAAGAACCCTCCCCAGGTACCGTGCAGGACCACTTATTATGCCTGCACTTTATGTTCTGTTAAATTCCCTCGTGGCCAGTCACTCTCACTATGCTCTGCATGTCAGGCAGCCCCACAGAGCCATCCATCCATATTGTCACAACCCACAGGAGTTCAAGACCCCTCTGGCTGTGGAGAACCTGACTGGGCAAGGTCCCTGTCCCGGGCAGTAGAAGACCTCTCCAAAGTCTCCCATTCCACCCTTTCATTCCATACCGGACATGCTGCCTCCATTGCTTTTTTTCGGACCCTTTCATTCCAGACAGCGCCGTTCAAACCTCTGAGTGAAGTTTCTGTCCGTCTACTTTCCTGGAAAGTGGCCTTTTTAGTGACCATTGCCTCTATTCGACGGGTTTTGGAACTGGCAGCTCTCTCCTACAAGGAACCCTTTTTGGTGTTTCACCAAGATAAGGTGGTTCTTCGTCCAGTGCCATCTTTTTTACCAAAGGTTGTTTCTGCCTTTCACGTGAATGAGGACATTGTTTTGCCCTCGTTTTGCCCTCAGCCTTCTCATCCGCGGGAGGTCTCCCTCCATCGTCTGGATGTAGTACGGGCCTTGAAGATCTGTCGGTGGTGGCCCCCTTTAGATACACTGACGCTCTGTTCGTTATCTCGAAAGGCCCTCATAAAGGTTTGGTGGCTTCAAAGGTGACTACAGCTCGGTGGATTCGCTCGGCCATTGCCGAGGCCTATCATTCCAAGGACAAGGTTCCTCCACCCGGGATCACGGCTCACTCTACCAGAGCGATCGGGGCTTCTTGGGCACACCTCCACCATGCTTCTGGGTCTCAGTTGTGTAAAGCAGCAACTTGGTCCTCTCTACACACCTTTACTAAATTTTACCGGGTGCATTCATTGGCCTCGGCGGATGCTTCTCTTGGCCGCAGGGTTCTGAAGGCTGCAGTTCAGCGACTTCCATAGAGAGTTGGCTTGGGAGAATTTTGTTTCCCTCCCCAGGGACTGCTTTAGGACGTCCCGCGGTCCTGTGTTCCCCAATGATATGAGCGAGAAAATGAGATTTTTGTGAACTCACCTGTAAAATCTTTTTCTCGCTTGATTCATTGGAGGACACAGCACCCACCCACATATTGTTGTGAGGCAAGTGGGGTTCTGTTTTGTCTGTTGGGACCTTGTGTTTGGTTCAGTCTCATGACAGTGTACAGTTTTCTGTTGATTTTTACTTTAATTTGGTCTCTCCTACTGCTGGAGCACAAACTGAAATGCTCTCTCCAGGCTAAAGGGGGTATAGCCTGCAGGGGAGGTTTTCAGCCTAGTGTCGCCTCCTAGTGGCAGCAGCAAGCTATACTTGCTGTGTCCCCCAATGAATCAAGCGAGAAAAAGATTTTACAGGAGAGTTCACAAAAATATTATTTTTTTTAGGCAGGGTTTAGTGTTGAAATGTGTTAGAGACCCAAAAGTCCTTTTAAGGACTATTATTTTATCTGGCTGCAATATATATTATTAGGGCGACATGCACTAAATTGCGTGCAATTGTTTGGCCGCTGCTGACAGTGACACAACCTCTGCCACATCTGTTGTGTTACATTTGAGCATCCTAAAGAGGGGGAGGGATCCGCAGCACCGTAACAGGCTGGAAGAGGCAGTGGGGTGCCAAAAGGAAGAAGGCAGGCTACACCAAACAGGCCCGCAACTGTTCCCCGGAGCAACCCCTTACGGACACAATCAGTGTCTGCGGGTCACACCACTGCCTCCTCTTCCCCTGTGTTACATGCTGGCCAATCCCCTAACCAAGACGCAGGCCTAGATGCCTCACGCCCTGCACCTGGACCTTCGCAAGCACCATCCACTTCTGTGTCCCAGCGCAACGCACAGCTGTCCATACTCCAGGCCTTTAAACGAAAGCACAAATACCCAGCCACCCACCCACAGGCCATAGCACTAAATGCGCACCTTTCCAAATTGCCGGCCCTGGAAATGTTGTCATTTAGGCTTGTGGACACTGAGGCCTTCCGCAGCCTGATGGCGGCGGCCGTCCCTTGTTACTCAGTCCCCAGCCGCCACTATTTTTCCCGGTGTGCCGTCCCCGCCTTACACCAGCATGTGTCCGGTAACATCACCCGTGCCCTGACCAACACAGTTATTGGGAAGGTCCACTTAACGACACATGGAGAAGTAGCGTCCCTGGCCAAAAGCACATTTCCCTGACGGCACACTGGGAGAACGCTGTGGAGGCCGGAGGCGAGTTGTACCCTGGGATGGCACAGGTGCTACCGATGACAAGGATTGCGGGCCCTACTTCCATTAGGATTTCCGCCACCACCTACATTAGTGGCTGCAACCCTCTCTTCGTCCTCCTCCACTTCCACCTCTAAATTCTCATCTTGCAGCACTAGTCAGTAGCTGGAAGTAGTGTAGCACTGCGGTGGGGAAGCGGCAACAGGCCCTGCTGAAACTAATTTGCTTAGGTGACAAACAGCACACCGCCGCAGAGCTGTGGCAGGGTTTAAGGGACCAGACTGAGCTGTGGCTCTCGCCACTCAACCTACAATCAGGCATGGTTGTGTCTGATAATGGCCGTAATTTGGTGGCGGCTTTGGAGCTCAGCAAGCTCACACACAACATGCCTAGCCCACATGTTCAACTTAGTGGTTCAGCGGTTTCTCAAAACCTATCCCAATTTGCCTGAGCTACTGGTGAAGGTGCGCCGCGTGTGTGCCCATTTCCGAAAGTCATCTACAGCTGCCGTGTGTCTGGCAACGCTGCAACAGCGCTTGCAATTGCCAGCTCACCGACTGTTGTGCGACATGAGCATGCGTTGGGACGCCACGTTCCACATGTTGGCCAGGCTTTGTGAGCAGCAGAGGGCAGTAGTGGAATACCAGCTGCAACATGGTAGTCGTCTTTCTAGTCAGCTTACGCTCTTCACAAGCGACGAGTGGGCATTGATGTCTGACCTCTGTGAGGTTTTACGCAACTTTGAAGAATCGACAGATGGTGAGCGGCGATGCCGCTATTATCAGCGTAGCCATCCCACTTGTGTTTCTACTGAAATGCTAGGCTGCTCACTATGAAGGCGGACGCTTTGTATGTGGAAGAGGTGGAAATGGTGGAAGACAGTACACAAGGTGATAGCCAGACCACTCTCAATCCATCTTCTCAGCGCGAATTGGATGATGAGGAGGAGGAGGAGCAGGAGATGGTTCCCTCCGCTACAGAGGGCGGTACCCATATCAGGTTTATTCCATCTGTTCAGAGTGAATGGGCTGAAGAGGATGAGGAGATTGAGAGTCATCCTCCTGATGAGGACAGCGAAGTCTTGTCTGTTGGGACTTTGGCACACATGGCTGACTTTATGTCATGCTGCCTTTCCTGTGACCCTTGCATTGTACGCATTTTGGCTAACACCGATTACTGCTTGTTCATCCTTCTCGACCCCCGCAACAAAGAGTAATCATCTCTCATTCCTGTGGTGGAGAGGACTAGCAAAATGGTGCAATACCAGAAGGTCCTTCTGAAAAAATAGCTCCAAAAATTTCCAACTGACAACGCTGGCGGCAGAGTCCGTAGTTCCTTGGGCAACCGAGGAGGGTGAAACGAGAGGAACACACAGCAGTTCAAACAGAGGCAAGGAAACACTCTCCAAGGCCTGGGACAGTTTCATGACACCCCACCAGCACCCTCACCCTGATGCGCGGCCTAGTGTCACAAGGAGGGAGAAGTTTTGGAAGATCGTAAAGGAGTATGTAGCAGACCGTGTCAGCGTCCTCAGTGATCCCTCTGTGCCTTACAACTATTGGGTGTCCAAGCTGGACACGTGGCACGAACTGGCGCTCTACGCCTTGGAGGTGCTGGCCTGCCCTGCCGCCAGCGTTTTGTCAGAGCGTGTATTTAGTGCTGCTGGGGACATGATAACTGATAAGCGCAACGGCCTGTCAACTGAAAATGCTGACAGGTTGACTCTTATAAAATGAACAAGGCCTTGATTGCCCCCGACTTCTCAAAGGCACTTTAAATGTGGCTTTTATGGTGTATTGAATACACCGTATTCCCATGCACCCCTTCCACCACTAAAAAGGGGTATATGGTTCAATCTTCCTTTTCTTGTCCTCCTCCATCATATCAACATGCTTATTTGGCTGCTCTCGCTCCTAATGTTTTAGAGGGTAAGCTCAGCAGCAGACCCTCACCCCTAATGTTTTAGATGGTCAGATAAGCAGCAGGCCCTCGCCCCTAATGTTTTAGATCAGGCATGTCCAAACAGCGGCCCTCCAGCTGTTGCAAAACTACAACTCCCAGCATGCCTGGGAAGCTTACAGCTATTAGGGCATGCTGGGAGTTGTAGTTTTGCAACAGCTGGAGGGACGCAGTTTGGACATGCCTGGTTTTAGAGGGTCAGCTCAGCAGCAGGCCCTCGTCCCTAATGTTTTAGAGGGTCAGCTCAGCAGCAGGCCCTCAACCATAATGTTTTAGAGGGTCAGCTCAGCAGCAGGCCCTCAACCATAATGTTTTAGAGGGTCAGCTCAGCAGCAGGCCCTCAACCATAATGTTTTAGAGGGTCAGCTCAGCAGCAGGCCCTCAACCATAATGTTTTAGAGGGTCAGCTCAGCAGCAGGCCCTCAACCATAATGTTTTAGAGGGTCAGCTCAGCAGCAGGCCTTCAACCATAATGTTTTAGAGGGTCAGCTGGGCAGCAGGCCCTTGCTCCTAATGTTTTAGAGGGTCACCCGCAGGCCATTAATCATAATTTTTCAAGGGTGTGTATGATGCCCTCCCTTATGTGTAACAAAGGGTGTATTAGAGTGACGGTTCCCTGTAATCTTTAGCAGCCCTTTCACTTGGTGAATAGGCTTTATGAGTGTAGGAGTCCCACTACCTGAACAATTGTACCACAATGTGAATGAGGCCCTCCTTTATGTGATAAACAGGTTGTATCGGAGTGACTCTTCCTTGTCATTTTTGGCAGCACTTGCCCTTTATATACAAGTAAATACAGGAAAGAATGTTTCCTAGCAATTTTTCCTCTAAAAATCGATATTTTTTCCTTCAGTTTTCTGCGTATTATTGTCAGTTTGTAAAAGCGGCGTACTACTCAGACAACATCATTCCCAGCAGCGACCTGGGAGTCCAAGATGCATCCAGACATCCTCCCCATGCCAGTGGTGTTTGCATCAATTTCTGACCTTTTCCTATGAACCAGACAACCTCCCCTCTTCAGAGCAGGGGGTGCCTGGTTTAATGCTCAGGTTCTCCCATTGTGCTCGGTAGAGCACCCGAGCATCCCAAAGTGTTCCACTCGAGCACCCGAGCACTTTGGTGCTCGATCAACACTAATGCCAACAGCATCAGACAAACATTACCGACTATATAGGGTCCACTGGTTTTATTATAGTGTCTTTCATCTTGCACAGCGGTATTCGGTTCTGCATTTTTGTCGGAAACGTCAACAAAGGCTCGTAACAGAACCTCCACCACGGATGGAGCCTCCACTGTGCGCTCCCTGCTGCCGCCGCAATACAGTAATACACTGGTATGATCTATACCAGTGTATTACTGTACTGTGCCGGCAGCAGGGAGCGCACGGCGTCATAGCAACCAGTGACGCCGTGCGCTCCTGCTCTCAGGAGGGATCCAGGCCGCGGTTCCACGGCCCGCACACGGCCGTGAACAACGGCCGTGTGCATGGGGCCTAAATGATTACAAAAGCTGTAGATTGCTCTGATAGGTGGTGTCTTAGTTCTCACACCAGGATCCCCCGGCTGGAACGATTAGACAATATTTTACTTTATTGGGTTACAAGTAGCTTATCTATTTTAAGAAAAACAAATATACAGGGTATAAAATAATGAGTTGAGTCAAATGTCACCAATTTAATGACTAAAGGGCACCATGGCACTGGATTACTACTGGATTTCATAATGGGGGTCCTATGTCCTTTCCTTATTGTGTTTTTGCCTTAATTGACTTACTATACCATATTTACTGGTAGATAATCTGCTTCGGTGAACAGGATTGCCCTGGTCTCTCAAAGTTTCCAGAACATCAGTCTGTACCAGGAAGTTATTTTGTTCTTCATTTACAGTGTACAGTAGGGTGTCACTATGCTCTTCAGTTTTGTGTAGAAACCAGTACTTTACTCATCTTCGTACCAGTGTTCTAAGTCTCACTCTCTGGAGCAACACATATTTTAGGAGCGGTAGATGACACCTCATCACATTCAGAAGTAAGCGCAATCCTCGTATCCCACGTGGCAATGATTCTTCCCCCTCCCTCAGCCAGTCCTCTCCTCAATTTGGCTTCAAAATTTGCATCAGTAAACCTGAACGTTGACACCCAGCCTCAGAGTAAACACCATGGCAATGAAACAGGTGATTGGAATCTATGGCAGTGAATCAACACCATAAAACGGGTGCATCTGAACGTCCCCTTAAAGAAGCACTCTCACAAAAAAAAAAAAAAATATATATATATATATATTCTCTAACCTAGTAAAAAGGTACATGTCAACTGTAGTGAAGGTAATCTTCTTACCAGAGATTGTATTAGTGATGTATCCCCTCCCTTCTGATCTTCAGCTTTGTCATGTGACCAGCATAACTTTCCAAGTAACACAGCGTCTTATGTGTGGACAGGAATCCAGTTTCTCTATATATTCCTATGGGAGCCTCAATTTCAATCTCATAGAAACGAATTCAGAAGTAACTGACTTCCTGTCCTTAGTCAGCTGGAGAGCAAAGTGTCACATGACACAGCTGAGGATCAGAAGGGAGTAGATAACTCACAAATACAGTCACAGGTAAGGAAATTACCTTCACTACAGTTCATATTGTGTACCTCTCCAACAGGTGAAAGAATAAAAGTTTTTGTGGGGGGTGCTACTTTAAGCCTCTTTCACACAAGCAAGTTTTCCATCTGCAAGTGATGTGTGTTGTGAACGCAAGCATCCGGAGTGAATCCTGACCTATTTATTTCAATGGGTCTGTGTACATTAGCGTCATCACTGATAACTCATCTGTGCGTTCAGGAAAAATCGCAGCATGTTCTATACTGTGCGTTTTCACGCAGCCCTGGCTCCATAGAAATGAATGGGGCTTGCATAAAAAAACTGAAAGCATCCGGATGCAATGCGTTTTTCACTGATTGTTACTAGATGTTCAGTGTTATTCTTCAGTTTTTCTTCATGCGCCCAAAAAATGCATCAAAAGCTGATTGCATTTGCACAGAAAAAACTGAAAGGCTGAACGCAATTACAGAAAAAACTGATTAAGGCTATATGCACATGACCGTTGTGCGTTTTGCGGTCCGCAAATTGCGGATCTGAAAAACACGGATGGCACAAATTGCGGAACGGCACGGACAGCCATTAATATAACTGCCTATTCTTGTGCTGTCCGCATCTTTTGCGGCCCCATTGAAGTGAATGGGTCCGCATCCAAGCCACAAAAACTGCGGCTCGGATGCGGACCAAAACAACGGTCGTGTGCATGTAGCCTAAACTTGCGCGCAAAACCATCAGTTTTTTCCTGAACAGACCCCGACTCATTCCTCATCGCTCATGTGAAAAAAACCTTAGGCCTCTTTCACACAACCGTATGAAAAAAGTGTTTTGCAGGTCGTTTTTCCCGAATCAGTTTTTCAGTTTTTTTTTTTCAGTAGTGTTTCCGGTTCCGTTCCGTTTTTCCGTATGGCATATACAGTATACAGTAATTACAAAGAAAAAATTGGGCTGGGCATAAAATTTTCAATAGATGGTTCCGCAAAAACGGAACGGATACGGAAGACATACAGAATACATTCCGTATGTGTTTTTTTTTTTTGTGGACCCATTGACTTGAATGGAGCCATGGAATATGAATTGCGAGCAATAATAGGACATGTGCTATCTTTCCACGGAACGGAAAAACTGAAATGGAATGCATACGGAGTACATTCCGTTCTTTTTTGCGGAACCATTGAAATGAATGGTTCCGTATACGGAACGCAAAAAAACGTTCCTGTGAACGAGCCCTTAGGATCGTGAGCACTACATACCTTGCTTGGCTGTTTTCGTGGATCTTCACTTAGACTAAGCAAGAGGTAGAGAATAGACCATCTGTTCTTTAAAACACCCTGTTAAAAAAAAAAAAAAAAGTGAGAATATCCTTTATCCAAGAAAACTAATGTAGTAAATCTCCCATTTTGATACTGTCTGCCGGTATAACAGGGAATAGGGACAGGCCAACTAGTCTTCAACATCCTATGTTTCACTACAGGTAAGGAGTGTAAGCTTAACTAGGGGTGGAAAGGTCGCCATTTCTCTGTATTTATTTGTGGATTGATAATGATGGATCATTAAACACATGCTGTGGAAAGATAAACTACATCAGAGACATCTCCCCTTCGAGGCAAACCCATTTGCAGTATTTAGTGCAGTGAAGTCTCTACGGCTGGGTTCACATTAAGTTTTTCTCATATGTTTAACATATACATTAAAGAGCATCTGTCAGCAGTTTTATACCTATGAAACTGGCTGACCTGTAACATGTGCACTTGGAAGCTGAAGACATATGCGTTAGTCCCATGTTCATATGTGCCCGCATTACTGAGAAAAATGAATTTTTATTGTATGCAAATGAGCCTATAGGAGCAATGGGGCATTGCCGTTACATATTGAGATTCCACTTTCTCCGAAACTGCCACGCCCTCTGTACTTTGATTGAATTTAGGAGAAGTCAGGGCCAGGTGTGCATAGGCCTGGAGGTGCTAAAACATAAACACCCCCAAAAAGCCCTATTTTGGAAATTACACCTCTCAAGGAATTAATCCCTTAGCGATTCCGAATACATCTTTTTATGGCAGTCCTGTCTAAGCGCTGCACGAGTCTCCCATGCAATAGAGAGTCGGGGGCTTAGTTCTCACATGAAAGCCACTCTCCTGCTCTAACAGTTCAGGCAGGAGCTCCAATCCGCGCCACGGGCAAAAGCGACGGCAGCATGTAAGCGGTTCCAGAGGGAGTGGACTACCTTTGTCTCCCATCGGCACCCTGTAAATGAGACCACGGGGTGCCGATGTCAGTGCAAGCAGGCGGGGCCTACTGAAGGCCCCAGGCATGCCTCTAGAGTTTCCCAGCAGGCTGTGTCTTTCTGGCGCAGCCTGCAGGTGAATGTCAGCATAATACTGACATTAAAATACAATGCACTATAGAAATAGTTTATTGTATTTTAGAAGTGATCAAAATATTGCTTATTATACTCCCATTGTGGTGCTATTACATGGTAAAAAAAAAAAAATCCAAAACAAATACTCTTTTTTTCAACTGAAAAATTATTTTCCATGGAAAACAATTACAAACGACCCACACAACGCAATTATGTCATTTATCCTGTACGGTGAACGGCAAAAAAAAAAAAAAAATGCCAGAATTGCTGCTTTTTGTTTATTTGCCACAACAAGAATGTAATAAAAAGCTGTCAAAAATTGTTAGGCCCCTTGCAGACGAGCGTGAACGGATTAGGTCCAGATGTGTTGTGGATGCGTTTAGTGAAAAATGCACGATTTCACAAGTTCATTAAGTTTTGCCTGCGACTACATTCAATTTTTCAGTGTTTGCACGGGTAAAATGCGCATTGATACGTTTTTTTACGCGCGTGATAGAAAACTGAATGTTTACAAACATCTCTAAGCAACCATCTGTGAAAAACGCAGCGCACCCGCACTTGCTTGCAGATGTGATGCGATTTTCAAGCAGCCCTATTCACTTCTATAGGGCCAGTGTTGTGTGAAAAACGCAGAATATAGAACATACTGCGATTTTCATGCAACACACAAATGATGCGTGAAAACCAACGCTCATGTACACAGACCTATTGAAATGTATAGGTCCGGATTCAGTGCGGGTGCAATGCGTTCACCTCACGCATTGCACCTGCACTGAATACTCGCTCATGTGAAAGGGGCCTTATGTACCTGAACATGATACCAATGAAAACTACAAGACGTCTCGCAAAAATAAAGCCCTCACACAGCTCGGTAGAGAGAAAAATAAAAAGTTATGGGTCTTGGGATGCAGCGCTGCAAAAACATTTTCTTTTTTTTTTATAAGAAGGGTTTTTATTGTGCAAAAGTAGTAAAATGTAAAAAAATAATAATAATGGATATTTATAAGTTTTCATAATGGGACTCCTTTTAGGCTACTTTCACACTGGCGTTTCTGGGTCCGCTTGTGAGAATAAGGATCCGTTCAGAATGCATCAGTTTGGCTGCGTTTGGTCTCCGTTCCGCAATATGGTGCAATTGAAAACGGATCCGTTCCCCATTAACTTTCAATGTAATGCAAACGGATCCGTTCTGAACGGATACAATCGTTTGCATTATCGGTGCGGATCCGTCTGTGCAGATACAAGACGGATCCGCACCGAACGCAGGTGTGAAAGTAGCCTTAGTCATTTATATGTAAACTTGCCTGATGAAGATGCCTCTGTGCTCAGATACCTTGCAATTATCAGGTGTCCCATCTATAATACTTCACTGGCTAGCTAGAAAATGATCTGATACCACACTGCCTTTTTACAAACCCACACTTGTTCTATGCTGGATATCCTAGCTTTCAGATCAGAGGGATCACAAGGACTGTCCATAAACTGAAGTCGAGGGACCACACTACCAACAACCAAAAAATGTGCATAAAAAACCAACTGTACGCAAACCATTCCTGCACACTGTAGCAAGTCTGTGTTTGAAGAGAAGGAGATCAAGTACAATAATGCATGACAAGCCATATAATCTATCAAAGCGATGAACTAATTGTTTCTTTGCCATCTAAGAATCAATAGCGTATTTAACCTTCATCGACAGACACGAGCGGCTTAAAAAGCTTGTATGTGAAAAAAGCTCAATAAATCTGTGGCGCAATAAACCAAATGATCCTAAAAATAAGACTTCACTACTCAGTGTAGACCATAATACTAAAAATCAAATAAAAAAAATCTATTCCTTGCAAGAAGGTTTCCTATGATCAAGGATACTAAAAGGTTCATAAATAACAAAAAACCCACTGCTTTTATAATGGGAGAGCTGCCCTTCCTATGTCTGCATAAAATATTGCCTGCTACCCAGCAGAAAGAACAAGCTAGAAGATAAAATCAATCATGCAGGGTAGTCCTCTTAATATAAAAAAAAGTACATACAGTATATACTCTAGTCACCTGCACTACCATAGAAAACCAAGACATTTACCAAAACCCATAATGGCACACCTAAATTATCCCCTTAATGAAATAGCCAGTTTGGGCCTTAAAGGGGTTGGCTGGTTTCCTAGACTGAAGCTCCAGCTATCAGCTGTTTGAAAACAACGCAGCGTTCGTGCAAGTG
Organism: Bufo gargarizans; assembly: GCF_014858855.1. Taxonomy (NCBI): domain Eukaryota; kingdom Metazoa; phylum Chordata; class Amphibia; order Anura; family Bufonidae; genus Bufo; species Bufo gargarizans. The sequence continues at coordinate 193,912,582 of NC_058082.1, forward strand.
CCGTTTCCCTGCTCGCTGTCGACACTGCGGCGGTGAGCAGTGTAATTACAAGTCCTCCGTCCTATTCACTTCAATGGAAGGAGCAGTTGTAGTTACACCTCATTCTAGTCTGGGATGGAGGATATGTTATTACATCTGCTTGCCGCTGCCAAGAGCGCTGGTCGGTGGTGGTGCAGGAAGTCAGCCCCCCACCGATCGGATATTGATGACCTACCCTGAGGTAGGTCATTAATACAGGAATCCAGACAACCTATTTAAAGGGGTTTCCTTCTGATTCTCTCTGGATTTGCATGCTGTAAAGAACTGGTAAGTACTTACCTAACAGACCCTGCACCACCACTCTGGTTTTCCCAGCTAGGCTCCATTTACCTGGCAGCAGCGGAGATATCATGCTGACAACAACACATGACAGCTACAGCCAATCAATGACTTCATCAGCGCACCTAATGAGGCCAGTGATTGGCTACAGCGGTCACATGTTGTCGACGTCACCACTGCAGCCGGGTAAATAAAGCCTGGACGGGAGAACAGATGTAGTGGCACAGGATCTGTTATGTAAGCAATTCCTATTGAAATCGGGCAACCCCTTTAAATGGGTATTCCAGGACTTTTATCGCCCCCCCATAACCTATTCTATAGATAGGTCATCAATATCTGATTGTCAGGGGTCCATCTCCTGAAGGGACCACAATCAATAACCAGCTCTATCCACCACACTGTGGACTGAGTTGTGTAGTGCTGTGCTGGAGCTAACGAAAAATAGCTCATCAGGGAGGATGCTTATCAAAAACTGATGAGCAATCCTGCAGATAGGTGATCAATAGGGATGAGCGAGTGTCCGCAGTCGATTTGCATAAAACTTCATTTGAATACTGTACAGAGCGAGCGCTCCGTACAGTATTAGATTGCATTGGCTCCTATGAGCCGAAGTTATTAATTTGCAAAGTCTCATGAGACTTAATGTAATAACTTAGTGAATTATTACTGTAAAAAAAATAATCTTGATACCGAACTCTGGTTTGGTTCCAAGTGGAACCTCCGGCTCCGTACGGTATTACAACGAAGTTTTAATGTGAATCGACCTATGATCATCCCTAGTGATCAATATAAAGGCCCCAGAGAAACTAACATGTTTTGCCTTTCTGCATTTTAGCAGCTATAATTTTTTTCCCCATTAACCGGGCTGTATAAGGACATGTTTTATGCTTTTTTTTTTTTTTTTTCAGCACATTTTGTGGGTACATATGATGTTACTGTGTGACATATCATTTTTATGCTGGCACAAATAGAAAATAGTGATTTTTGCTGTTTCCTTGTTTACTGTCCACATATGAATAAATCAATCACTTTTTGTATTTCTTGCTGACTTTTAAAAATGCTTCACTCAGTCAGTGAAGCACAGCAATGTAGAGGAGTTGCCCTTTTAAGACAACATATCCACAGGGGATTAGTGTCTGATCGACAGGGGTCCGATTGTTGGGGCCTTTTACAATCATGAGAGCGGGGTCCGCGCTCCCTGTTTGAATGGAGCAACCAAACATGCACACTGACGCTCCATGCGGCTCTAAGGAGCTGTCGGAGATACCCGAGGACTTGTACTCTGCTATCTCCTGCAGTCCCACTGAGTTGAATGGATGGGTGGACACATATGATCATTACATCATGATTGGGATCTGACCGCTGGGACACTGCCAGTCAATGAGGCACTTATTTTCAATCATGTGGATAGGGGATAAGTTGCCTTAAAAGGGCTCTCCAGCTTTTAACATTGATGACCTATCCTCAGGATAGGTCATTAATATCAGATCGGCGGAGGTCCAACATCCGGCACCTATGCCTATCAGCTGTATGAAGGGAAGGTGCAGTGTGCAGGCGCTATCTCCTAGCAGCGAGCAGGGAGAGAGACAGGAGACTGCACATGCACACCTTCCCTTCATACAGCTGATTGGCGGGGGTGTCTGGTGTCGGACTTCCCCTGGCCTGATATTGAAGACCTTTCCTGAGGCTGGAGAAGCCCTTTAATGGCCACTGCAAGAAGGTGGATTGGGAATCTCTATAGGGACTCTATGGGAGTACCCGAACATAGATTAAGAAGCATACTTAACTATTTTCAAAACTCCAATAGAAGTGAATGCAGAGAGCTGTGCCCGGACATCACATGTGGCCAATTCTTATCCAACAGAGGCTAAAGTTATATGGATCATTCCAAATGTGAGCAGGGTGCTGGAGAGCCACATACAGAAGTCCAGGACCCAGGTGAGCAGTGATAGGTCACATACTGCACCCAGTGCGGCAGCAGGCATACCGCAGCAAAGCTAACTATATGGCAGTAGCCTAACAGCCATGGCAAGGACAGAATGCACAAGACTGGACTAAACTGCAGCAGTAACACCATTCGTGAATTGTGCTATGTCATAGGATAGGCCCATTTTGCCCCATTTTTACAATTCGGATTCAGCAATCATGATTACAGAAGAGGACTTAGGCAGCTCAGCACCACAATCAAACATCATCCAGGCAACATGATAGTCGAGGGCCGTCGTCACTATGGAGACCATGCTAGAAAAGGAGAAAAAGGTCCCAAGAGGCGTCTCTCGCAGGTGCCTGTGCATATATGTACACACAAGAACAATATGCTGGTATACTCAAGTATGTCAGTATACCGAAAAAAAAAGCAGTCTCCATACTGCTGCACGGAGGGAAAGTTTAACTTTTTGGACTCCTGCAGTGGTCTAACCTGTTCCCAAAGTCTAGAGTATTTTGTCTTCCACTGCAATAATTTCTTTAAAAAAATAATAACAATCCCATATGGCAGGTAAAAATTAAAAACAAAAGTAAGTCAATAATAATATGTAAATGACCCTATCCTCTGCTACATGATATCAGGACTCTGGGAATCCATGATTTTACTTCATAAAACTCTACTTATACAGTAAGGCCTCTTGCACACAACCGTATGCCCTCCGAGAAATACGATTTGTGAGGAGGGGGCATAAGTCATGGAGCAGCATTGACCGTGCGCACGGGAGCACACAGCATCATAGATTACAATGATGCTGTGCACGTTGGGCCGCCCGCTGACTATTGTCCCACACTCATATGATCGTATGAGTACAGGACAATAGCTGGCGGCCCGACGTGCACAGCATCATTGTAATCTAGGATGCTGTGTGCTCCCGTGCACACGATCAATGCCGCTCACGGATCGTATGTCTCGGAGGGCATACGGTTGTGTGCAAGAGGCCTAACCCACACATACCTGAGACTGGAGCTTTCTGTGAAGCTCTGAAAACAGAGCGCCATCTGCTTCTCTTCTCTGCCTCACAACTACAAGAGAAAGAAAGTATGAAAGAGCTAAAGCAAGAAATTCATGCAAATAAGAAATAATGACCGGCAGCATAGATAACTTACTTACCATAGATAAGAACACTCTAAACAGCTGTTTAATACACTCCCAGTTACTTTCTTTAAAAGGGAAATTGTCACCCTGATTTGGACTATTATCTGCAGTAATATATTATCTGCCCCCAGTTCCAGTGATGTCAGCTCCCAGAGCTGCACTGAAAAACACAGTCCAGATTGCTGCGATGTTCTACCATAATGAAGAGGACCCATGAGCGCATGCACGGCAGTCCTCACAATGTATTGCAACACACCTCTCAGCACTGACAGTGAGGAAATGGGAGGCAGACGCAAAATAAAAAAACTGTGATCTGGACTTCATATCTACAGAACTACTCATGTATTACTGTACATAATGGTCCAAAATCGGGTTGACAGATTCCTTTTAAAGCTGACCCTGGTAACTCTTAACCCCCATCCCCCCCACCAGCCCCCTGTGACAAATAATGAGTACTGCTTAGGGATGAGCGAACTCGAACTGTATAGTTCGGGTTCGTACCGAATTTTGGGGTGTCCGTGACACGGACCCGAACCCGGACATTTTCGTAAAAGTCCGGGTTCGGGTTCGGTGTTCGTCGCTTTCTTCGCGCTTTTGTGACGCTTTCTTGGCGCTTTTTGAAAGGCTGCAAAGCAGCCAATCAACAAGCGTCATACTACTTGCCCCAAGAGGCCATCACAGCCATGCCTACTATTGGCATGGCTGTGATTGGCCAGAGCACCATGTGACCCAGCCTCTATTTAAGCTGGAGTCACATAGCGCCGCCCGTCACTCTGCTCTGATTAGCGTAGGGAGAGGTTGCGGCTGCGACAGTAGGGCGAGATTAGGCAGATTAACTCCTCCAAAGGACTTGATTAACTGATCGATCTGCAGCTGTGGATCATTGAGCTGCTGATCCTCAATTGCTCACTGTTTTTAGGCTGCACAGACCGTTTGTCAGTCTCATTTTTCTGGGGTGATCGGCGGCCATTTTGTGTCTTGTGGTGCGCCAGCACAAGCTGCGACCAAGTGCATTTAACCCTCAATGGTGTGGTTGTTTTTTGGCTAAAGCCTACATCAGGGTGAAGCTGTGACACCAAGTGCATTTAACCAGCAATAGTCTGTTCATTTTTTGGCCATATACAAAATCAGGGGCAAGCTGCGCCTGTCACCAAGTGCATTTAACCCTCAATGGTGTGGTTGTTTTTTGGCTAAAGCCTACATCAGGGTGAAGCTGTCACACCAAGTGCATTTAACCAGCAATAGTCTGTTCATTTTTTGGCCATATACAAAATCAGGGGCAAGCTGCGCCTGTCACCAAGTGCATTTAACCCTCAATGGTGTGGTTGTTTTTTGGCTAAAGCCTACATCAGGGTGAAGCTGTCACACCAAGTGCATTTAACCAGCAATAGTCTGTTCATTTTTTGGCCATATACAAAATCAGGGGCAAGCTGCGCCTGTCACCAAGTGCATTTAACCCTCAATGGTGTGGTTGTTTTTTGGCTAAAGCCTACATCAGGGTGAAGCTGTCACACCAAGTGCATTTAACCAGCAATAGTCTGTTCATTTTTTGGCCATATCCCAGTCTAATTCTGTCACTAAATCCATACCGGTCACCCAGCGCCTAAATACTAGGCCTCAAATTTATATCCAGCTAAATCTGTCCCTAGTGCTGTAGCTGGGCGAGTTATTTAGTGTCCGTTCAAGCACATTTCTTGTTCTGGGTTGAAATACAATTCCCAATTTAGCAATTTCATAATTTAGTGGTTCCTGCTATATCAGAGCTCTTTGAAATCTATCCCAAAAAGGGTATATAATATTGAAGGTGCACATAGGGTCATTCAGAGTAACTTCACACACACCCGCTACTGTGTATTTCCAAGTCTAATTCTGTCACTAAATCCATACCGGTGACCCAGCGCCTAAATACTAGGCCTCAAATTTAATTCCCTCTAAATCTCTCGTTACCCACCGCTGTACTGTTGTTGCTGGGCAAGATATTTAGTGTCCGTCAAAGCACATTTTTTGTTCTGGGTTGAAGTACAATTCCCAATTTAGCAATTTCATAATTTAGTGGTTTCTGCTATATCAGAGCTATTTGAAATCTATCCCAAAAAGGGTATATAATATTGAAGGTGCACATAGGGTCATTCAGAATAACTTCACACACACCCGCTACTGTGTATTTCCAAGTCTAATTCTGTCACTAAACCCATACCTGTCACCCAGCGCCTAAATACTAGGCCTCAAATTTAAATCCCTCTAAATCTCTCGTTACCGTTGTCCTGTTGTAGCTGGGAAAGTTATTTAGTGCCCGTCAAAGCACATTTTTTGTTCTGGGTTGAAGTACAATTCCCAATTTAGCAATTTCATAATTTAGTGGTTCCTGCTATATCAGAGCTATTTGAAATCTATCCCAAAAAGGGTATATAATATTGAAGGTGCACATAGGGTCATTCAGAATAACTTCACACACACCCGCTACTGTGTATTTCCAAGTCTAATTCTGTCACTAAATCCATACCGGTGACCCAGCGCCTAAATACTAGGCCTCAAATTTAATTCCCTCTAAATCTCTCGTTACCCACCGGTGTACTGTTGTTGCTGGGCAAGATATTTAGTGTCCGTCAAAGCACATTTTTTGTTCTGGGTTGAAGTACAATTCCCAATTTAGCAATTTCATAATTTAGTGGTTTCTGCTATATCAGAGCTATTTGAAATCTATCCCAAAAAGGGTATATAATATTGAAGGTGCACATAGGGTCATTCAGAATAACTTCACACACACCCGCTACTGTGTATTTCCAAGTCTAATTCTGTCACTAAACCCATACCTGTCACCCAGCGCCTAAATACTAGGCCTCAAATTTAAATCCCTCTAAATCTCTCGTTACCGTTGTCCTGTTGTAGCTGGGAAAGTTATTTAGTGCCCGTCAAAGCACATTTTTTGTTCTGGGTTGAAGTACAATTCCCAATTTAGCAATTTCATAATTTAGTGGTTCCTGCTATATCAGAGCTATTTGAAATCTATCCCAAAAAGGGTATATAATATTGAAGGTGCACATAGGGTCATTCAGAATAACTTCACACACACCCGCTACTGTGTATTTCCAAGTCTAATTCTGTCACTAAATCCATACCGGTGACCCAGCGCCTAAATACTAGGCCTCAAATTTAATTCCCTCTAAATCTCTCGTTACCCACCGGTGTACTGTTGTTGCTGGGCAAGATATTTAGTGTCCGTCAAAGCACATTTTTTGTTCTGGGTTGAAGTACAATTCCCAATTTAGCAATTTCATAATTTAGTGGTTTCTGCTATATCAGAGCTATTTGAAATCTATCCCTAAAAGGGTATATAATATTGAAGGTGCACATAGGGTCATTCAGAATAACTTCACACACACCCGCTACTGTGTATTTCCAAGTCTAATTCTGTCACTAAACCCATACCTGTCACCCAGCGCCTAAATACTAGGCCTCAAATTTAAATCCCTCTAAATCTCTCGTTACCGTTGTCCTGTTGTAGCTGGGAAAGTTATTTAGTGCCCGTCAAAGCACATTTTTTGTTCTGGGTTGAAGTACAATTCCCAATTTAGCAATTTCATAATTTAGTGGTTCCTGCTATATCAGAGCTATTTGAAATCTATCCCAAAAAGGGTATATAATATTGAAGGTGCACATTGGGTCATTCAGAATAACTTCACACACACGCTTCTGTGCATTTCCAAGTCTAATTCTGTCACTAAATCCATACCGGTGACCCAGCGCCTAAATACTAGGCCTCAAATTTAATTCCCTCTAAATCTCTCGTTACCCACCGCTGTACTGTTGTTGCTGGGCAAGATATTTAGTGTCCGTCAAAGCACATTTTTTGTTCTGGGTTGAAGTACAATTCCCAATTTAGCAATTTCATAATTTAGTGGTTTCTGCTATATCAGAGCTATTTGAAATCTATCCCTAAAAGGGTATATAATATTGAAGGTGCACATAGGGTCATTCAGAATAACTTCACACACACCCGCTACTGTGTATTTCCAAGTCTAATTCTGTCACTAAATCCATACCGGTGACCCAGCGCCTAAATACTAGGCCTCAAATTTAATTCCCTCTAAATCTCTCGTTACCCACCGTTGTACTGTTGTTGCTGGGCAAGATATTTAGTGTCCGTCAAAGCACATTTTTTGTTCTGGGTTGAAGTACAATTCCCAATTTAGCAATTTCATAATTTAGTGGTTTCTGCTATATCAGAGCTATTTGAAATCTATCCCTAAAAGGGTATATAATATTCAAGGTGCACATTGGGTCATTCAGAATAACTTCACACACACACGCTTCTGTGCATTTCCAAGTCTAATTCTGTCACTAAATCCATACCGGTCACCCAGCGCCTAAATACTAGGCCTCAAATTTATATCCCGCTGAATTTGAATACAATACATTGGGCCAAATAATATATTTGTTGTTGTGGTGAACCATAACAATGAGAAAAACATCTAGTAAGGGACGCGGACGTGGACATGGTCGTGGTGGTGTTAGTGGACCCTCTGGTGCTGGGAGAGGACGTGGCCGTTCTGCCACATCCACATGTCCTAGTGTACCAACTACTTCAGGTCCCAGTAGCCGCCAGAATTTACAGCGATATATGGTGGGGCCCAATGCCGTTCTAAGGATGGTAAGGCCTGAGCAGGTACAGGCATTAGTCAATTGGGTGGCCGACAGTGGATCCAGCACGTTCACATTATCTCCCACCCAGTCTTCTGCAGAAAGCGCACAGATGGCGCCTGAAAACCAACCCCATCAGTCTGTCACATCACCCCCATGCATACCAGGGAAACTGTCTCAGCCTCAAGTTATGCAGCAGTCTCTTATGCTGTTTGAAGACTCCGCTGGCAGGGTTTCCCAAGGGCATCCACCTAGCCCTTCCCCAGCGGTGAAAGACATAGAATGCACTGACGCACAACCACTTATGTTTCCTGATGATGAGGACATGGGAATACCACCTCAGCATGTCTCTGATGATGACGAAACACAGGTGCCAACTGCTGCGTCTTTCTGCAGTGTGCAGACTGAACAGGAGGTCAGGGATCAAGACTGGGTGGAAGACGATGCAGGGGACGATGAGGTCCTAGACCCCACATGGAATGAAGGTCGTGCCACTGACTTTCACAGTTCGGAGGAAGAGGCAGTGGTGAGACCGAGCCAACAGCGTAGCAAAAGAGGGAGCAGTGGGCAAAAGCAGAACACCCGCCGCCAAGAGACTCCGCCTGCTACTGACCGCCGCCATCTGGGACCGAGCACCCCAAAGGCAGCTTCAAGGAGTTCCCTGGCATGGCACTTCTTCAAACAATGTGCTGACGACAAGACCCGAGTGGTTTGCACGCTGTGCCATCAGAGCCTGAAGCGAGGCATTAACGTTCTGAACCTGAGCACAACCTGCATGACCAGGCACCTGCATGCAAAGCATGAACTGCAGTGGAGTAAACACCTTAAAACCAAGGAAGTCACTCAGGCTCCCCCTGCTACCTCTTCTGCTGCTGCCGCCTCGGCCTATTCTGCTGCTGCCGCCTCGGCCTCTTCCTCCGCCTCTGGAGGAACGTTGGCACCTGCCGCCCAGCAAACAGGGGATGTACCACCAACACCACCACCACCACCTCCGTCACCAAGCGTCTCAACCATGTCACACGCCAGCGTTCAGCTCTCCATCTCACAAACATTTGATAGAAAGCGTAAATTCCCACCTAGCCACCCTCGATCCCTGGCCCTGAATGCCAGCATTTCTAAACTACTGGCCTATGAAATGCTGTCATTTAGGCTGGTGGACACAGACAGCTTCAAACAGCTCATGTCGCTTGCTGTCCCACAGTATGTTGTTCCCAGCCGGCACTACTTCTCCAAGAGAGCCGTGCCTTCCCTGCACAACCAAGTATCCGATAAAATCAAGTGTGCACTGCGCAACGCCATCTGTAGCAAGGTCCACCTAACCACAGATACGTGGACCAGTAAGCACGGCCAGGGACGCTATATCTCCCTAACTGCACACTGGGTAAATGTAGTGGCAGCTGGGCCCCAGGCGGAGAGCTGTTTGGCGCACGTCCTTCCGCCGCCAAGGATCGCAGGGCAACATTCTTTGCCTCCTGTTGCCACCTCCTCCTTCTCGGCTTCCTCCTCCTCTTCTTCCACCTGCTCATCCAGTCAGCCACACACCTTCACCACCAACTTCAGCACAGCCCGGGGTAAACGTCAGCAGGCCATTCTGAAACTCATATGTTTGGGGGACAGGCCCCACACCGCACAGGAGTTGTGGCGGGGTATAGAACAACAGACCGACGAGTGGTTGCTGCCGGTGAGCCTCAAGCCCGGCCTGGTGGTGTGTGATAATGGGCGAAATCTCGTTGCAGCTCTGGGACTAGCCAATTTGACGCACATCCCTTGCTTGGCGCATGTGCTGAATTTGGTGGTGCAGAAGTTCATTCACAACTACCCCGACATGTCAGAGCTGCTGCATAAAGTGCGGGCCGTCTGTTCGCGCTTCCGGCGTTCACATCCTGCTGCTGCTCGCCTGTCTGCGCTACAGCGTAACTTCGGCCTTCCCGCTCACCGCCTCATATGCGACGTGCCCACCAGGTGGAACTCCACCTTGCACATGCTGGACAGACTGTGCGAGCAGCAGCAGGCCATAGTGGAGTTTCAGCTGCAGCACGCACGGGTCAGTCGCACTACAGAACAGCACCACTTCACCACCAATGACTGGGCCTCCATGCGAGACCTGTGTGCCCTGTTGCGCTGTTTCGAGTACTCCACCAACATGGCCAGTGGCGATGACACCGTTATCAGCGTTACAATACCACTTCTATGTCTCCTTGAGAAAACACTTAGGGCGATGATGGAACAGGAGGTGGCCCAGGAGGAGGAGGAGGAGGATGAGGAAGAGGGGTCATTTTTAGCACTTTCAGGCCAGTCTCTTCGAAGTGACTCAGAGGGAGGTTTTTTGCAACAGCAGAGGCCAGGTACAAATGTGGCCAGCCAGGGCCCACTACTGGAGGACGAGGAGGACGAGGATGAGGAGGAGGTGGAGGAGGATGAGGATGAAGCATGGTCACAGCGGGGTGGCACCCAACGCAGCTCGGGTCCATCACTGGTGCGTGGCTGGGGGGAAAGGCAGGACGATGACGATACGCCTCCCACAGAGGACAGCTTGTCCTTACCCCTGGGCAGCCTGGCACACATGAGCGACTACATGCTGCAGTGCCTGCGCAACGACAGCAGAGTTGCCCACATTTTAACCTGTGCGGACTACTGGGTTGCCACCCTGCTGGATCCACGCTACAAAGACAATGTGCCCACCTTACTTCCTGCACTGGAGCGTGATAGGAAGATGCGCGAGTACAAGCGCACGTTGGTAGACGCGCTACTGAGAGCATTCCCAAATGTCACAGGGGAACAAGTGGAAGCCCAAGGCCAAGGCAGAGGAGGAGCAAGAGGTCGCCAAGGCAGCTGTGTCACGGCCAGCTCCTCTGAGGGCAGGGTTAGCATGGCAGAGATGTGGAAAACTTTTGTCAACACGCCACAGCTAACTGCACCACCACCTGATACGCAACGTGTTAGCAGGAGGCAACATTTTACTAACATGGTGGAACAGTACGTGTGCACACCCCTCCACGTACTGACTGATGGTTCGGCCCCATTCAACTTCTGGGTCTCTAAATTGTCCACGTGGCCAGAGCTAGCCTTTTATGCCTTGGAGGTGCTGGCCTGCCCGGCAGCCAGCGTTTTGTCTGAACGTGTATTCAGCACGGCAGGGGGCGTCATTACAGACAAACGCAGCCGCCTGTCTACAGCCAATGTGGACAAGCTGACGTTCATAAAAATGAACCAGGCATGGATCCCACAGGACCTGTCCGTCCCTTGTCCAGATTAGACATTAACTACCTCCCCATAACCATATATTATTGGACTCCAGGGCACTTCCTCATTCAATCCTATTTTTATTTTCATTTTACCATTATATTGCGATGCTACCCAAAGTTGAATGAACCTCTCCTCTGCCTGTGTGCTAGGCCTAAATATATGCCAATGGACTGTTGCAGTGGTGGCTGACATGAAGCCTGATTCTCTGCTATGACATGCAGACTAATTCTCTGCTGACATGAAGCCAGATTGTCTGTTACGGGACCTCTCTCCTCTGCCTGGGTGCTGGGCCTAAATTTATGACAATGGACTGTTGCAGTGGTGGCTGACGTGAAGCCTGATTCTCTGCTATGATATGAAGACTGATTCTCTGCTGACATGAAGCCAGATTGTCTGTTACGGGACCTTTCTCCTCTGCCTGGGTTCTGGGCCTAAATTTATGAAAATTGACTCTTACAGTGGTGGGTGACGTGAAGCCTGATTCTCTGCTATGATATGAAGACTGATTCTCTGCTGACATGAAGCCAGATTGTCTGTTACGGGACCTTTCTCCTCTGCCTGGGTTCTGGGCCTAAATTTATGAAAATTGACTCTTACAGTGGTGGGTGACGTGAAGCCTGATTCTCTGCTATGATATGAAGACTGATTCTCTGCTGACATGAAGCCAGATTGTCTGTTACGGGACCTTTCTCCTCTGCCTGGGTTCTGGGCCTAAATTTATGAAAATTGACTCTTACAGTGGTGGGTGACGTGAAGCCTGATTCTCTGCTATGATATGAAGACTGATTCTCTGCTGACATGAAGCCAGATTGTCTGTTACGGGACCTTTCTCCTCTGCCTGGGTTCTGGGCCTAAATTTATGAAAATTGACTCTTACAGTGGTGGGTGACGTGAAGCCTGATTCTCTGCTATGATATGAAGACTGATTCTCTGCTGACATGAAGCCAGATTGTCTGTTACGGGACCTTTCTCCTCTGCCTGGGTTCTGGGCCTAAATTTATGAAAATTGACTCTTACAGTGGTGGGTGACGTGAAGCCTGATTCTCTGCTATGATATGAAGACTGATTCTCTGCTGACATGAAGCCAGATTGTCTGTTACGGGACCTCTCTCCTCTGCCTGGGTGCTGGGCCTAAATATATGCCAATGGACTGTTGCAGTGGTGGCTGACGTGAAGCCTCATTCTCTGCTATGACATGCAGACTAATTCTCTGCTGACATGAAGACAGATTCTCTGTTACGGGACCTCTCTCCTCTGCCTGGGTGCCGGGGCCTAAATATCTGAGAATGGACTGTTCCAGTGGTGGCTGACGTGAAGCCTCATTCTCTGCTATGACATGCAGACTAATTCTCTGCTGACATGAAGACAGATTCTCTGTTACGGGACCTCCCTCCTCTGCCTGGGTGCTGGGCCTAAATATATGCCAATGGACTGTTGCAGTGGTGGCTGACGTGAAGCCTCATTCTCTGCTATGACATGCAGACTAATTCTCTGCTGACATGAAGACAGATTCTCTGTTACGGGACCTCCCTCCTCTGCCTGGGTGCTGGGCCTAAATATATGCCAATGGACTGTTGCAGTGGTGGCTGACGTGAAGCCTCATTCTCTGCTATGACATGCAGACTGATTCTCTGCTGACATGAAGCCAGATTCTCTGTTACGGGACCTCTCTCCTCTGCCTGTGTGTGTGCTGGGCCTAAATATATGCCAATGGACTGTTGCAGTGGTGGCTGACGTGAAGCCTCATTCTCTGCTATGACATGCAGACTGATTCTCTGCTGACATGAAGCCAGATTCTCTGTTACGGGACCTCTCTCCTCTGCCTGTGTGTGTGCTGGGCCTAAATATATGCCAATGGACTGTTGCAGTGGTGGCTGACGTGAAGCCTCATTCTCTGCTATGACATGCAGACTAATTCTCTGCTGACATGAAGACAGATTCTCTGTTACGGGACCTCCCTCCTCTGCCTGGGTGCTGGGCCTAAATATATGCCAATGGACTGTTGCAGTGGTGGCTGACGTGAAGCCTCATTCTCTGCTATGACATGCAGACTGATTCTCTGCTGACATGAAGCCAGATTCTCTGTTACGGGACCTCTCTCCTCTGCCTGTGTGTGTGCTGGGCCTAAATATATGCCAATGGACTGTTGCAGTGGTGGCTGACGTGAAGCCTCATTCTCTGCTATGACATGCAGACTGATTCTCTGCTGACATGAAGCCAGATTCTCTGTTACGGGACCTCTCTCCTCTGCCTGTGTGTGTGCTGGGCCTAAATATATGCCAATGGACTGTTGCAGTGGTGGCTGACGTGAAGCCTCATTCTCTGCTATGACATGCAGACTAATTCTCTGCTGACATGAAGACAGATTCTCTGTTACGGGACCTCCCTCCTCTGCCTGGGTGCTGGGCCTAAATATATGCCAATGGACTGTTGCAGTGGTGGCTGACGTGAAGCCTCATTCTCTGCTATGACATGCAGACTAATTCTCTGCTGACATGAAGACAGATTCTCTGTTACGGGACCTCTCTCCTCTGCCTGGGTGCCGGGGCCTAAATATCTGAGAATGGACTGTTCCAGTGGTGGGTGACGGGAAGCCAGATTCTCTGCTATGGAACCTCTCTCCAATTGATTTTGGTTAATTTTTATTTATTTAATTTTTATTTTAATTCATTTCCCTATCCACATTTGTTTGCAGGGGATTTACCTACATGTTGCTGCCTTTTGCAGCCCTCTAGCTCTTTCCTGGGCTGTTTTACAGCCTTTTTAGTGCCGAAAAGTTCGGGTCCCCATTGACTTCAATGGGGTTCGGGTTCGGGACGAAGTTCGGATCGGGTTCGGATCCCGAACCCGAACATTTCCGGGATGTTCGGCCGAACTTCTCGAACCCGAACATCCAGGTGTTCGCTCAACTCTAGTACTGCTGTATCTGTAAAGCCACATACAATAAAAAGAACCCATTTTACCCCATAAGGTGAACATAGTTACACATGAATAAAAAGCCAAACTAGTTCCCAAGAAATGCAACAAAAAGTACTCAAATAAGTTGCATGTACCCTAAAATGGCACCAAGAAAAACTACAACCTGTCCAGAAAAACTCCTTTGACAGAAAAACTAAAATGTCTATGAATGCAGTGACCATAACAATTTTTAATATGCAAAAAGTAGCAAAGCATAAAAAAAAAAAACAACATGCTCTTTAAGGTTATAGAAAAAGTATCTGTCACTATGATCAACCTAGGTTTATAAGGCATACTGCATAGGGTTGATCACAGCAAATTAAATTAATGCTCCAAATATTACTTTTACTTTATGCAAATTAGGTGACTTCACCAGGCATGGCAGTTGATCTCAATAGGCATTTGCCGATGCCGTCATGATGCTGTCAATGAAGAAATAAAAAGTTATGGCTTTTGAAACACAGAGATAATTTGAAAAAATGCCATGTCCTATAGTCCAAAATAGGTACATCCTTAAAGGGATTGTCCAGGTTCAGAGCTGAACCCGGACATATGCCCATTTTCACCCAGGCAGCCCCCCTGACAAGAGCAGTTCCTGCTCCGATGCACTCCTTTGCCCTGTGCTGAATCGCGCAGGGCAAAGTCATTTTCAGGCGATGCGGTGACGTACCGGGCTCTCCTTAGGGCTGCCAGATGGACGCTTCCGCCCAGCAGTGAGCCCAGTGACGTCACCAGCACTGATGGGCGGGCGAGCCTCTAAAACAACTAGGGCAGCGCTAAAACCGGCCCATCAGAGCGGGTGACGTCACGGAACACACTGCTGGGCGGTAGCCTCTGCCTGGCAGTGTGTTATGGTAAATAAAAGATAGTAGATAAAAAAATTAAATGCTCCGATTCTAACATCAGGGGTCTGCCTGGGTGAAATTATGGGTATGTCCAGGTTCAGCTCTGAACCCGGACAACCCCTTTAATGGTGTTCTTAGATTTCCTAGACCTGATGAGACTGGTTTACTTACCTCTGAAATTCCATGTCAGGAAGGCTGTGAAGGTTTTCAGGACTGATTGCAAGACGAAATTACCTCATTCAACTGCTAGTTTTAAAATTAGACAGAAAACGTTCAAGAAGGATTATACTGCCATTCTGACATGGCTGTTCAAAGTACACCGGCCTCATCAGGTCTAAGATCTATTTAATAATATATGCGAGTTATGCTGTGAAATCTTTAATAAGCACTTCTTGGATTAAAGCCTCTTCTGTAATTATCTTATCAGCAACTCCTTGCTCTGGCTCATGGCGGGATAGTCCCAAGAGGAGGACTGTCCTCTAAAATGTGGGACAACCCTCTAATAGGGCGCTACAGTCACTATCAAGGAGCATAATTCACACTTACATTCTTTCTTAATCTTTTCCGCAACAAGAAATTCATCCCGTTCAACAGTTGGAGCAAAATTGCTGCCTATTACACGGACTGCATACTGGAACTGCTGAGCGACATCCGCTGTGAAGAAAAAAAGAAGAAATTATTTCTAGACCTATTTGAAAACGAGGAAAAGTGAAACAACACCACTATTTTATAACAAAAGGGGTTTTCCATTTATAAGAATTTTTTTTAAGCAAGTGCTTGCCGCCTGACCTTTGACACAGAAGATTCATACTTACCTGTTTCACGCCACTCCGGTCTCCCGCGCTGACTCCATCTTCTGGTCTCCGCACTGTTTACATCTGGTGGTGCATGGGCGTGGTCACAGCTTCAGTGGTGACCTGCTGCTGGTGCTCACATCATTGCGGAAGCCAGTCATTGGCTGGAGTGGAACAGGTGACTATGCCCATGCACCTCCGGATGTAAACAGCAGAGACAGCATAGAGGACCGGCGCAGCGTGGAGCGGGTAAATATAAATCTTCTGTTTCAGGGGACAGGCTGTGGGCACTTGCTTAAAAATCTCCAGGAATTAAGAAAAAAAATTACCAAAAATACTTAAATATTACTTTGTTATGAATATATTCCCAAATATCTTTCATTAGTTATAATGGCTCGTTCTGTCTGGGGAGCGATCAGGGGTAATAAAATGGCCGCCGTCCTATTAGCATACACAGAACCTGTCCTAATCACACAGCAGGACAAGTTACTTCAGAACACTGAGCTAAAGAGCTGCTTCATCCTCCCTCTACTTGTCAGGGATTACAATCCTGAATACAACTGATACATGTTCAGCTGAATCTCTGTAGCAAAAAAGCTCATGGGGAGACATGAAGTACAGAGAGCAGGTGGGGATGTGGATAATAAGTAGCAGAACTTGTACTGTATGCAGTCTCCATTACCACAATCCGTCCTCTCTGTACTTCATGTCTCCTCATGAACTTCATCCCCACAGAGATTCAGCTGAAGATCTTACTAGCTGTATTCAGGATTATAATCCCTGACAAGCAGAGAAGAGAGGAAGATGAGGCAGCTCTTTACCTCAGTGTCCTGAAGCAATTTGTCCTGCTGTGTGATTAGGACAGGTTTTGTGTCTGCTGATAGGATGGCGGCCATTTTATTACCCCTGATGACTGCTTCCCAGACAAAATTAGCCATTATAACTAATGAAAGGTATTTGGGAATATATTAATAAAGTAATATTTAAGTATTTTCATTTTCTTAATTCCTGGAGAGCCCCTTTAAGTATCTTAGCTTTTTAATATCAATCATTAAAAATGAGATTCCCACTAATATCTACTGACCCAGGACGGTATATAGTCCACTTTTTGACACTGCTGTTCAGGTTACATGTATGGTGGATGAAGAAAGGTCTTTTGTACTATTGTTCTTTATGAATTGGGCACAATTTTCCATAATTATATTTCTGTCCCTGGCAAAGTTCACACCATATAAAAGGTATATACAGTTTTTATAATAGCATACCACTGCCATCAAGGTAGCTAATGGTAAACCTCCCAAACGTATGGTGTGGTGTGGTACACTCTCCTGGCACACGCCTGGCCCAGACATACATTTTACAATTGCAGATGTAGAAAGAGAACTTTATGATACGAGGTGTGGAAATATGGGCTAAAAGCAAAACAAGCCGCGCAATTCTTCCTGGATAAGATACCGGCTGCATTCATACAGGTGCAATGTGTATGTGAGCGCCACACATTTGTTTTAGGAGGATTCTTCAATTTTTCATTTCAACACAGCAAAATAAAAGTTGCAAATATGCAATGAATAAAAACAAAACAAAAAGGTAACTACATGACAAATACCGCAAACCATTGGCAAGTACAGGTGTATGCAACTCATAGAGAGGCAGTACTGAACATGAGATGTAGACAGGACCATGAAGCACATTAGCTGCTGTCATTTGAAGCAATACACAGCACTGTCACCATGTGGCCATGGACTACGTGCAGCGGGTGGCGGCGTTACAGGATACACACCGATGCATAATTTATTAGCTGAACAACCAAGATGCCAAATAGAAACAATTATACCTTTGTATTTACCTGCGCCGTACAGAAGACACCAAACAGGCTACACGCAGAAGCTTCCTGCTGAGGCGCTCTCACTTCTCGCTTATACGTTAAACAGTAACTAAAAATGTGGACTACAAATCCTTCTTCTAATACACTTTATTAATTGATGTTGCCGTTTTACTAAGCAAATAGGCAGCCATCAGCGGTGTACCGATTCTACCGTGCTGGAGCATTGGGGGCCTGCGGTGAGCGATGTACAGGCAGGAGCACACATCCCTGCCTGTGCCCTCTCAGCTTGGCATCTGTGCCCACTCTGCTAAAGCTCACATGCAGGGCTTTTCCGCACCAAGTAAGATGGTAGTTGGCACTCTCCAGCCCTCCTGTGGTCATCATTAGTACCAAGACAGAACACCAGGTCTTCATGGTGTGGGGCGCCATTAGCCACCATGGCTGTTCCTGTCTGGTATTCATAGAGGAAACAGATTGACCAACCTTCAGTATGCCATGGAACCAGTCCTACTGCCTACTCAGATGTGGTGTTCCTACAAGATACCGCCCACACACTGCCAATGCTATACAACATGCTCTTCGGGGTCTCCAACAGCTCAATCACCAGATCTCTGCCCCATCGAGAGTCTGGGACTGCATGGGGCGACACAGCCAACAATCAGTTTGACTGAACTACTGGTCCATGTAGTAAGAGCGCAGAATGCCATACCACCGGAGGATATCCAGCACATTCTGTGGAAGGCACAGGGCCAGCTCTATATAGAAATGTGGACAATAGGACATGCTCTATATTGCTTGTGGGGCCACGGGACGGAACTACTGAGGCCCTACTGAAATGAATGGGTCCGCAAAACTACAGAACAGATGTGGACCCATACATACGGCTGTTAAGGGGCAGTCTGGGGGGATGCCACCCAGTATTAATGCGACCCTGCTTCAACATATACCCAGAATAAAGGCTGCGCCACCTTGGTTGTGTGATCAGTGGCCAAGAGCCACAAGCAGTTCATACTTGGTCAGTTTTCCTGGTCTTCTCACCAATTCCATCGGTGTAATTGCCAATTCATCTGAATGGTCAGCATCAGGCTTCAGACTGCTCGATCCGGACCAGATTCGTTTGAAAACTCTGTTTAGATTACGCGCTCTGTACCGCGATAAAATGTATGGGCTCCGCTGAGGCCACGTTCTTCTCGCCACGAGACTCGCTCAGTCTCGTGCCTGCGACGGTACAGTTCGGTTCTGCGGATACATTACTACTGAACTGAGGTGCAAACCAGAGTTCTGCTTCGGATTTTGAAAGAGTAATTTATGCGCAGAACCGAACGGTATCGTCGCAGGCACGAGACTGAGCGAGTCTCACGTTACTCGTGGCAAGAAGAACGCGGCCTCAGCGGAGCCCATACATTTTATTGCGGTACAGAGCGCGTATTCTAAGCAGAGTTTTCAAACAAATCGGGTCCGGATCGAGCAGTCTGAACGGGACTCGCTGAAGCCTAGTATGCATGTAGCGCAGGGCCGACCTGAAACCTCCCTATGGCAATATTCTATTAGAAGCTTGACCCCTGCCATTGCCAGGGGCTGCTGAGCAGGATTCCGGACTACATGGCTGGCACCTCTCTCTGGCAGCGAGACATCACACCTGGCATAACCAGACAGATCTGGGGGACACAAGGCCCCGTTCATTTCTTTGGGGGTCACCCATGTGCCACGAGTTCCAGAACTTGTCCTGTTCTTATCCATATTGCAGATATGAACAGGCAACTTTACAATGGGGCCCGCGAAGAGTGCGCGGATCTGCAAACAGGTATGGTCATGTGACTGCAGCTTTATTCACATCTCTGACTTACAGGTGAGTGTCAGGGCCCCGAGCTAAGAGTGGGTGTCGCTATAGCAACCAACTTCCAACTGGTAAGACTGCCCAGGGAGGGACACCGTGTGATCTACAGTCCTGCTTACTAATCCCAGGGATACCCGACAGCTCAGTCACTGTGCCCTCCTTACTGACTAACATCTGACAGCTCAGTCACTGGGTCCTCCTTACTGACTGATCCCAGAGACACCCGACAGCTCAGTCACTGGGTCCTCCTTACTGACTGACAGCTCAGTCACTGGGTCCTCCTTACTGACTAACAGCTCAGTCACTGGGTCCTCCTTACTGACTGACAGCTCAGTCACTGTGCCCTCCTCACTGACTAACAGCTCAGTCACTGGGTCCTCCTTACTGACTGACAGCTCAGTCACTGGGCCCTCCTCACTGACTGACAGCTCAGTCACTGGGTCCTCCTCACTGACTGACAGCTCAGTCACTGGGTCCTCCTCACTGACTGACAGCTCAGTCACTGGGTCCTCCTCACTGACTGACAGCTCAGTCACTGGGCCCTCCTCACTGACTAACAGCTCAGTCACTGGGTCCTCCTCACTGACTAACAGCTCAGTCACTGGGTCCTCCTCACTGACTGACAGCTCAGTCACTGGGTCCTCCTTACTGACTGACAGCCCAGTCACTGGGTCCTCCTTACTGACTGACAGCCCAGTCACTGGGTCCTCCATACTGACTGACAGCCCAGTCACTGGGTCCTCCATACTGACTGACAGCCCAGTCACTGGGTCCTCCTTACTGACTGACAGCCCAGTCACTTGGTCCTCCATACTGACTGACAGCCCAGTCACTGGGTCCTCCTTACTGACTGATCCCAGAGACACCCGACAGCTCAGTTACTGGGTCCTCCTTACTGACTGATCCAAGAGACACCCGACAGCTCAGTCACTGGGCCCTCCTCACTGACTAACAGCTCAGTCACTGGGTCCTCCTCACTGACTGACAGCCCAGTCACTGGGTCCTCCTTACTGACTGACAGCCCAGTCACTGGGTCCTCCATACTGACTGACAGCCCAGTCACTGGGTCCTCCTTACTGACTGACAGCCCAGTCACTGGGTCCTCCTTACTGACTGACAGCCCAGTCACTGGGTCCTCCTTACTGACTGACAGCCCAGTCACTGGGTCCTCCTTACTGACTGACAGCCCAGTCACTGGGTCCTCCTTACTGACTGACAGCCCAGTCACTTGGTCCTCCATACTGACTGACAGCCCAGTCACTTGGTCCTCCATACTGACTGACAGCCCAGTCACTGGGTCCTCCTTACTGACTGATCCCAGAGACACCCAACAGCTCAGTTACTGGGTCCTCCTTACTGACTGACAGCTCAGTCACTGTGCCCTCCTTACTGACTGACAGCTCAGTCACTGTGCCCTCCTTACTGACTGACAGCTCAGTCACTGTGCCCTCCTTACTGACTGACAGCTCAGTCACTGTGCCCTCCTTACTGACTGACAGCTCAGTCACTGTGCCCTCCTTACTGACTGACAGCTCAGTCACTGTGCCCTCCTTACTGACTGACACCTCAGTCACTGTGCCCTCCTTACTGACTGACACCTCAGTCACTGTGCCCTCCTTACTGACTGACACCTCAGTCACTGTGCCCTCCTTACTGACTGACAGCCCAGTCACTGGGTCCTCCTTACTGACTGACAGCCCAGTCACTGGGTCCTCCATACTGACTGACAGCCCAGTCACTGGGTCCTCCTTACTGACTGACAGCCCAGTCACTTGGTCCTCCATACTGACTGACAGCCCAGTCACTGGGTCCTCCTTACTGACTGATCCCAGAGACACCCAACAGCTCAGTTACTGGGTCCTCCTTACTGACTGACAGCTCAGTCACTGTGCCCTCCTTACTGACTGACAGCTCAGTCACTGTGCCCTCCTTACTGACTGACACCTGACAGCTCAGTCACTGTGCCCTCCTTACTGACTGACAGCTCAGTCCCTGTGCCCTCCTCACTGACTGACAGCTCAGTCCCTGTGCCCTCCTCACTGACTGACAGCTCAGTCCCTGTGCCCTCCTCACTGACTGACAGCTCAGTCCCTGTGCCCTCCTCACTGACTGACAGCTCAGTCCCTGTGCCCTCCTCACTGACTGACAGCTCAGTCCCTGTGCCCTCCTCACTGACTGACAGCTCAGTCCCTGTGCCCTCCTCACTGACTGACAGCTCAGTCCCTGTGCCCTCCTCACTGACTGACAGCTCAGTCCCTGTGCCCTCCTCACTGACTGACAGCTCAGTCCCTGTGCCCTCCTCACTGACTGACAGCTCAGTCCCTGTGCCCTCCTCACTGACTGACAGCTCAGTCACTGTGCCCTCCTTACTGACTGACATCTGACAGCTCAGTCACTGTGCCCTCCTTACTGACTGACAGCTCAGTCACTGTGCCCTCCTCACTGACTGACAGCTCAGTCACTGTGCCCTCCTTACTGACTGACATCTGACAGCTCAGTCACTGTGCCCTCCTCACTGACTGACAGCTCAGTCACTGTGCCCTCCTCACTGACTGACAGCTCAGTCACTGTGCCCTCCTCACTGACTGACAGCTCAGTCACTGTGCCCTCCTTACTGACTGACAGCTCAGTCACTGTGCCCTCCTTACTGACTGACATCTGACAGCTCAGTCACTGTGCCCTCCTCACTGACTGACAGCTCAGTCACTGTGCCCTCCTCACTGACTGACAGCTATCAGAGAGAGCAGAGTGAAGCTGGTGCGGCCCGCATTACCTTCCCCCTTGCCGAGTATCCGGCAGCACAGGTTCTGCAGCAGAACGTTCGGAGACTTCTGGTCCGGTGTCGCCATGCTGCCAGCCTCCTATCCAGTCCTGCTGTTGCTATTTCCACTCAGCTCGTCCGTTAACGGTCACTGCAGAGGCGCCATTTTAACAGAACCCGCCGAAAGCTGCTGTCGGCTCCCACAATGCTCCTCTCTGTTTGTGGTGAAGACAGGAGGGCTGCACCGGGAATGCGTTCCCCTGTGTGCCCCGCACTGTGGTTCCGCCCTCTGTCTGGGTCTACTTTCCAGTCATGGCTCCCGCAGGGAGGAGAGGAGTAGGGAGCACGGAGGCCGGGCGATACTCTGACTGAGACCTGTATGGAGTCTTTAACCGCTTCACTACCTGGCCATACTCTGAGACCTGTGTGGAGTCTTTAACCGCTTCACTACCCGGCAATACTCTGATTGAGACCTGTGTGGAGTCTTTAACCGCTTCACTACCTGGCCATACTCTGACTAAGACCTGTGTGGAGTCTTTAACCGCTTCACTACCGGGCCATTTTCAGTTTTCAATTTCCCAGATCCCTAACATTTGTATTTCCCGTTGACACCGCCATGTTTGCGGACAAGTTGTGCTTTCTAATGCCACCATTTAATGTTACATAAGCTGGAAAAAAATATCAAAATGGGACAATAGAATAGGAAAAAAATATGTAATTCCGACAGAGTTTTATGGGTCACTTTACAGTAAACCTGACCTGTGCCTTTCTTTCTTCGGGTCTTTACAATTACAATGATACCACATTTATATAGCTTTCCTTGCATCGCCATGTTCTGCCATAACTTTTTGATAGTTATGTCTACAGAGCTATCTGTAGTTTTATTGATACCCGTTTGGAGTGTGTGTGGGTTTTTTTTATCACTTTTTATAAAATATTCACTTTTAATCCATTTTTTGGGGGAGGTGGAGGGGTGAAAAAACAAAGTTACAACATGTTTGGGATGTGGCAAGTGCCTATTATTAGAGATGAGCGAATTTCATATTTTGAAATTCATTCACACTGCGTTTGGTGGTAAAAGGTGAATTGTGTTATGGATTCTGTTACCATGGACCATAACACAATTCTATGACGGAATGCCTTTAGAGGGATTCCGTTATTCATTCCATCATAATAGAAGTCTATGGGCTGCAAAACAGATCCGTCCTGTTTCCGGTATGCAGGGGAGTCCTCTCCTGATCCCGAGTCCTCTCCTGCATAACTGAGACAGGACGGATCCGTTATACAGCCCATAGACTTCTATTATGAAGGAATGCCTCTAAAGGGATTCCGTCATTCGTGATTGCCACCCCTTGGTGAACAGACTGTTTTGGGTTTTTATTCCTGTCCTTGGATTTGGTTGAAGTGGACAAGAAAAGTTTGTGCACCCCTGCTTTAAAGCATACCACACATCCATAGGTTATCAATTTTATCATTTACCCTGTTATTATACCACTTTTTTTATACTCTTATGTGATCCGCACAGTTTAAAATGAAATTCCAGGAAACTCCCCAAACAAAACTATTACTTCATGTTTTATCTCTAGCCGGCGATGCCATAAGGGTGCCGCTTCCAAAATGGAGTTGGGGATGAGGGGGGTTCACTTTACTGGCAACTTAGGGGTTCTGCAAAGATAACATGACATCTAAAGACCAATCTGGCAAAATCTAGTTCCAAATAGCGCACCTTCCCTTCTGAACCCTGCTGTGTGCCAACAGAGCAGTTTATGTCCATGAGTGTGACCTTTCTGTATCCCGGAGAACCTGCTTGACAATTTTTAAGTTGTTTGTCATATTGGACAGTGAAATTATCTGTGAAAAAAACAACACTTTTCATCTTGTACCATCTGCTGTGAATTTTTGGAAAATAAATTTATGAAACCCCTGTGAGCTGAAAATGCTGATTATTTCTCTAATTTTTTGAGGGGTGGGGTTTCTTCTTTTATTTCAGCTCAGAACCTCTGGACTTGTCGGCCCGTGCTCAGATGTACATGGTGGTCTTTCACTCCTGAGCCCTGTTATATTTCCAGGCAATAGTAACAGGAGAGATGTAGGCGGGAAGCAGCCCATATGACACTGACACTTCACAAAACTTCACGACCACAATAATATCTTTTTATTTCTGAGAGGTGACAACGCGCTTCGGAGCGACAGAACTCAATTTTCAAGCCTAAAAAAGCACATATACAATAAAATAAAATATGAAAAACAATAAAAATTGTCAATATAAAAAAATAAATAATAATAACATATGCAGCACACAATGAAGTAAAAGGAGAAATAAAATATAGTGATAGGCGGGAATGTATTTTACATAAACAATTGAAGTAAAAAACATAATAGATAAACTAGATATAAAACCTCTAGATGATAATTATTATATTGGTTTTAGTGGAAAATAAATAGGGAGTGGAAAAAAATAAATTATATTTGAATATAAGAGATGTTTGGGTGGAATGGTTAGTATTAGTTAATGATTGTATATCATTTCATTGCAAAAAAGGTTATATATGCTCAATTGATTCCAATATCTGATTATTATATATATTAGAAGGAACCATCAATGGGGTAGTGAAGTATTCAATGTATCAGTAGTTTTTAGATATATTGTGTGTATATATATATATATAATACATGAGAGGTATTGTATTATGTTTCAAGGAGGATATTGAAGTGACAATGATAGCTGTGCTTTTGTCTATATGGCTTGGTGTAATGTCTGCAGTGATAATATAAATAGATCAGGGATGGCCAACCTGAGGCTCTCCAGCTGTTGCAAAACTACAACTCCCAGCATGCCCAGACTGTCTACAGCTTTCAGCCTACAGCAGGGCATGGTGGGAGTTGTAGTTTTACAACAGCTGGAGAGCCGCCGGTTGGCCATCCCTGAAATAGATTAATAAATTAATAAACGATGTATACATGTCTGTGAGGGTGAAAAGAAGTATCGATGTTACCTGTAGTGTCGGGCCGGAGGACGAGTAAGCAGAGATGCTACACCACTACGCGGCTTGGACAGCGTGCAGGGAAAGCACGCCAAAATGTGGAAACGGTGACCAATTGTCAATGTGAGAGATAGCGGTTTTGTGCTATGGGTTGGTTTGAGCTGCTATGGTATGAGGGCAAACGATTAGGACCAGACGGTAGGGTGTGTCTACAATCAGGAAATACTACAGAAGATTTATAGGGCTTTATTTGCCACTGAGATGTAGTGTCTGTGGAATAATTGCAATTTTAAATTTGCACCATCTGTTCTGGAAAACGTGTGGAGCCAAAATGCTCATTTCACTCTTAGGTGAATTACTTGAGGAGTATGGTTTTCAAAATGAGATCACTTTTCGGGGGGTTTCCACTGTAGAGGTACCTCAGGGCTCTGCAAATAGGATGTGGCTCCCAAAAATCATCCAGCAAATCTGCTCTCCGAAAGCTAAATTGTGCTTCTTCCTTCTGCCATGTGCACATTCAGAGGTTTACGACCAGATGAGGTCTTGCTTTACTTCGGAGAGATGTGGGTGTTTTTGTCTGCTCACCCCTTATGAAAATGAATGGGGCTAAAACAATGTTATCGTAAAAAAATGTAATTTTTCATTGCCCGGTGTTAAATGGAACGCCAGTGGGGTCCAAATGGTCATAACGCCCATAGATAAATTCCTTCAGGGGTGGAGTCAGCATTAAATACTCTGCCTGTTACGCCAAAATTGGCAAGTTTGGTCAACTTTGCTGTAATGTGTATGGTCACCATTTTTTTTATAAAAAAGGGTGTTACTTCTTCCACCTGGCTTTAAATACCTACACCTCTGGTCCCATCATCGTTCATGATTCAACTCCAGCTCTTCTCCTCACTGATGAGAGAAATCGAGCACTGCGTGTGGATAAAAGGATTCGTCACTTCTTAAAAAGATCCATAAAGTGCAAATTCACATGCTACACCTTTCAGACAATTAGACGTTCATCTGAAACTTGTAGCATGTGTGAATTTGCACTTTACGGAAGTGACCAATAAAGAACCGTTTTATTGAGACGCAGTGCTGGGTTTCTCTTATCAGTAGTGGACCGTTTCTGGAGCAGCTTCTCCGTGCACCGTCACATTTTCCCAGGATTTGGACCTTGCACAATGGTTTAGTGGTGAGCTGTATGGCCTTCCTTCATCTTTGTTCATTTGCAGGTTCTCCTCCTCACTACAGTCAAAAACGCATTGGTTAATGGGGCAATTAATGCCCAATGATGACGGCAGGCCTGACAGGCTTTTTATAAGGAGAATCAGCCTGCTATTCCTTCCCTGCAAATTGAGGCTCACCCTAGTCTGGTTCTCATTCTTGTGTTACTGATCCTAATCTTGACTCCTGGTTGACCCTGACTTTGGCCATGTCTCACCCTTATGATTGTCCACTTAGTATATGTTCCAACCTTGGCACTGACCTTTGGCTCTACTCCTGACTATGCTCCCATCTCATCTTCTAGCCTAATGAGACCTGATCACTTGCCTGGTAACAATCCTTGACTACATTACTGCTTCATCCGTTCTCCTGCCACCAATTACTAACTATTCTGGGACTGCAACCCGGAAGTCTGACCAGAAAAAATGCATACATTTTTGCAAGGGTTAAAGGGGTTATCCCATGATTAAAGTAAAAAATGAAAACATCATATAGGACAAGACAATCTCTTTCTAACAAAGCTAGAACCAGCCCTGCACCTCACACGGATCCAGAGATCTCCTCATTCATTGCTCTGCTAGATTTATATCAAGCTGATAGCTCAAGGGGAGGTCTTTTCTGCTGCAGCTAAGGGGGCGTGTCTCAGCTCTACCTATCACAGCTAAGGGGGTGTGTCTCAGCTCTCCCTATCACAGCTCAGGAGGCAGTTGAAGGATGGATCTGAGCATGTGCAGCCATCTCAGTGAGCCTGGCAAAGAAATAAGAAAAAGAACAAAGAGCAGGTGGCGCTATACAGATACATTTTATTGAATAACTCAGTGGCTTTAGGTTTTCGGTGGTCAGACCAGCCACATAAGGCTACTTTCACACTTGCGTTTGGTGTGGATCCGTTCAGATAATACAAACGTCTGCATCCATTTGTATTATCTTTAACATAGCCAAGACGGATCCATCTTGAACACTATTGAAAGTTGATGGAGGACAGATCAGTTTTCTAATGTGTCACAGAAAACAGATCCTTCTCCGTTGACTTACATTGTGTGTCAGAACGGATCAGTTTGACTCAGTTTCGTCAGACGGACACCAAAACACTGCAAGCAGCGTTTTGGTGTCCTCCTCCAAAGCGGAATGGAGATGGAATGGAGGCAAACTGATGGATTCTGAGCGTTTCCTTTTCCATTCAGAATTCATTAGGGCAAAAGTGATCCGTTTTGGACCGCTTGTGAGAGCCCTGAACGGATCTCACAAACGGAATCCAAAACGCCAGTGTGAAAGTAGCCTAACTTTCTTGCATTCCTCCCAGACCACTCAGAATGCTTATCTAACTGCTGTGACAGAGATCAGGTCACCTGACACTCTCATTTATTGATCTCCATGCCAGAACATTCTCCTCTCATAGTTACTGGGCTGGGATTAGAATTGTGGCTTTTTTTCTCCAAAATCATGAGACCTTGAGTTCTTCTCTTTCAATAGTTTTTATTGAGTTACATGAATATTAACACGGAAAATCAGTTACATGGACATCTTTGATTGGAGGAACAGTGTAGATCTAATAGAAAATGATATAGAAGCATCAATACCGCTCCTGACTCGGATAGTTTTATAATCACTGCATAAATTACGTACTATGTGCAAACATAATAAAGACAAATGTAATTAACATTCATAAGAGCAAGGACTCAAGAAACAATTAGAGATGTAGATGCATTGTGATGTCGTTTGTCTGCGAATTAAACATTAACCATTGGGACGTGAATTTGTCTATGTTGTGCTCCTTATAAGCCCAAACTTTTTCAAAGGAGCTAGTGGTATGGAATCTCGCTAGTATCCCCTCAACCGTTGGAATTGTGTCAGATTTCCAATATCTAGTGATTGAGAGTTTAGTTATCAAGAGGAGAAAAGCTACTGGGTATATCCTGCTTAGTCTATCTGGGGTGAACTACAATCTTAGGCAGGTTTTGATGGTTGCTTCAAATAAGGAGGTATTGCGAAAGGTTGATGCAATAAATTTGAAAGTTGACTGCCAGTCCCTATTTGGTATTACACACTGAAGTTCTTTGTCCCATGCATTGAGGGGAGGGAATTTAGAAAAAGTAGATTTTGCACCTAGGGCTAGGTATAGGGGTTTAACACCCTTATGTGTGAGTAGTTGAAATGGGGCTGACCACTCTTCTAGAAGATTTGCATTGAAATGGTGACTTAGAGTTTAGAAGGTGACGTACTTGTAAGTACTTGAAGAAGTTACTTTTGGGGATATCAAATTGTCACGGCCTTTGGTTAGCGCTGTGACACTGTTGCCACACTTGCGGTTGCCCGCGGCAACGTGTTGCTGTGAGAGCATGCAGTGGCAGTGTCTCGGACTTCTGGGTGATTGCCGTGACATGGTTGCCACGCATGCTGTTGCCGGTGGTAACGTGTGGTTTAGTATGCTTGTGTGTGCACTTCCCCTTTAAGTTGTAGCCTCCCTCTGTCTGGTGCTGTAAGGGTTAACTCCCTGACTGGGTGTGGTCACTTGGCTTTTATTTTCTGTGGTTTCCTGGCTGGAGTTAGTTGTACTTCAGCTGTCGTTGGTGCTGGATCTCTGCTCCAGTCCAGGGTGTTCCATCTGTCCAGTGAGGGCCACCCTTGTGGTCATCAATGTCATCCCGGTGTCTCCTTCCCTTCCTGTCCCTATTTGTATGGAGTCGGTTATGTTCAAGGTGTTTGTATGTCTAGTTTGGTGTTACATGTCTGGTGGTGTTTGGTGTCCAGCATGTTTACTAGACATTCCCCTGTCTCATATTTATTGCAGCTATGGGTGTCCTGGGTTCCTGTGTGGTTTGTGTTGTGTCCTTTAATGTTGGTATGGACAGCAGCACTAGTGCACGGATTCCAATCAGTGTGTCTGTGGCAGGTAAGTGTGTTATTGGTTTTGTTTACCTGCCATCTCCATATGCTGTATACGGTCTCCTTTCTTTGCAGCTTGGCTGGTGGAGACTCCTGTTCGTCCGTGTTTTGGAGGAACAGGTCGTCTTTACCCTGCTCCTATTCCAGTGATTTCCTGAGGGTTAGTAGGGCTCCGAGGTTCCGGAGTATGAGCCTTCCTACCATCTGTGTTGGCTCATACGGTTAGGAGTCAGGGCCAGAATTAGGGACGCTGTAGGAGGTGACCTGCTCACTTATTCCTCCTCCTGGCCTTCTTGCTTCCAAGTTGCCTCCTCGTTGTACGGTGGGGAGTTTCCCGCAACCCCCACCATGACACAAATTCTGTTTGAAGCTGTAGAAAGGATTTCAGGCTATTATGTATATAAAGTTGACTTATAAATATAATACCCTTGTCTCTCCATGTGTTCAACTCCGTTTCTTGGAGGTGAAGGTCTAGACGTTGAGTGGGGGAGGTGCTAAGCAGCAATGTTGCGGTAGGGGAACATTTCCTTTGGAATGTATGCCAATGAGCTACCGCTGCCTCTTATAAAGTAGGAAGCTTAGGGGTTGTAATCGGGGAGCTGCTAAACGCATTGATCAATAGAGCTCTGAGGTGTTTAGTCGGGGATTGTACAGATTCTATGTGGACCCATGGAGAGGTATTTTCTGGAATCCACCAGTTTTTCAGTGCTTGAACTTGGGTAGCCAGGAAATAGTCCTGTATATTAGGTAGGCCTAATCCTCCTTGTATTTCAATTGGGATAGTGTATTGGCTGCAATTCTAGGTTTTTTCCCTGTCCAGATAAAATCATAAAGTAGTCCCTGTGCTTTCTTAGAGAACTTTTGAGGAACTATAATCGGAACAGATCTGAAAATGATCAAGAGTTTCGGCAGTATTAACATCTGAAAGGATGCAATGCGACCTACACAAGAGACCTCATATTTGCTATATTCCTTGGTATCCCGTTTGACCATATCCAACAAGGGAGCATAGTTAGGTTGGTAAAGGCTATGAATATCTGGAGGGATTGCCATTCCCAGGTATTGGATACTCTCCTGTCTCTAGTCCAGGGGGAAGTCTCTTTTTATTGATAAGAGTAGTTGATCAGGGATATTTAGTGGAATGATTTGGCATTCCCCTGACACCGGGAGCGTTGTCAGGGGAGAGGTCAAGGATAAGAGTATATTATCTGCGAATAGTGATATACGAGGGTTTAGATCACCAATTTGCACTCCTTTTATACACTGATGTGACATAATAGCTTGGGCTAATGGTTCCATGGCTAATATAAAGATTAGGGGGGAAAGGGGGCACCCTTGTCTTGTGCCGTCAGTTAGTTTAAATGGCGAAGAAAGTGCACCGTTTATAAATACTTTTGCCGATGGTTTAGAAAAAATTGCTTGGATTGCGGTTATAAAAGCTGTCCCTAACCCCATTTTACTGTATTACTGAGAATGCGAAGGACCAGAAGGTGAGCTGTTTTTTCTCCCTGGCTGTGACGCTTTCCGCTGTGATTGGATTGCAGCACAGCCAGGGAGAAGGAGACGCTCATTGAGAAACCCTGGCGTCTCCTCCTCCATGTACCGATGTTCAGTATTAACATACTGGGCGGGAAAACAGCAGGGGGGGCACAGAGGGGCATACAAGCAATATTTTTTTTTAAAACAGGCAGGGTGGCTGCATCAGCAGGGGTTACCCCGCAAGGAAAGGTATTTAATTGAACAAAAAAAAAAATCTATGAAAGGTCCTCTTTAACCATGCTCCTCCCTAAACCTGGTAAAGATCATGTTCCAAAACCCATACTATTAAAATATAAACATATTTATCCCATACGGTAAACAATTTAATGGAAAACAAATCTAAATGGCTGATTCAACATTTTTTCTTGCTTCACCTACCCCAAAAAATGACATAAAACTTGAGATCAAAAAATCATATACACTCCAAAATGGCATCAATAAAAACTACAGCTTGCTCTTCAAAAAATGAGCCCTCACTTCAATCTGTAGACTTAACCATAAAAAAATGTTTTTTAAAGTTTTTATTTTTTTAAATATTAAAACAAAAGAAGAACAACATGTGTGCTGCAAAAATAAGCCCTTATACGGCTATGTGAATGGGAAAATAAAAAAAGTTATGGCTTCTGGAAGGCAGGAAGTAGAAAGACAAAAACTGAAAATCAAAAGGGTCTTGAAGGAGTTTAACAATATATTTAATTACTCTACATCAATGCCAAAACTTGTGTGACTGTCAATGGGTATAATACGCCAGTAATTGTCCTTTTCCAAGGGTTTGAAGAGGGATGCCCCCTCTCACCCCTCCTATTTAATCTCTCCATTGACCCTCTCCTGCAAAATATGTGTTCTTCCACCTTTGAAGGAATCAGAATTGGCCCTAGGGAGTTGAAGGTGGCAGAAGACATTTTGCTTGTAATCAGGAACCCAAAACAAGTATTAGCCCATGTAATACGGGATCTGGAGACAGTGGGAGCTTATCAGGGGACCATATTAACCGGGTTTACACTGCAACTGGTCGTAAATTCCAGATTTATTCACAAATCCCTGGGCCGTACACATTCTCACTTCCTAAGAAAATGGAAAATAGATGATGCTACATTATCTTGTAGGACGATTCTAAAAGCCTTAAGGCTGTATTTTACTATTAGATAATTGGTAAGATGAAAGCGAAAGAGCATTCATAGTAACGTTCGTTAGCGATCATCTGGCAGTGTAATACTGCCGCCGATTACCCGATGAACAATCAAACAGGATAGGGATTCAACATATTTAAAAATCCTTGTTTCCCAGCGACAGGTCGCACAGTGTTCTGACCGTAAACAATGATAAGAATAGGGACGAGCGATGGCATTTAAGGATTGCTTGTCCCTATATTGAAGAGGAGATCTCTGCATTTAATAGCAGTGGTCTCCTCCCCTAGTGAGTAGGCGATTGACAGGAGGGAATCGTCTGGCTGATCTGTCAGTGTAATAGCACCATTAGACCAGGCTCACAAACTCCTTCCCTCAGCCAATTTGTGAGGATGAGATTAAAGATCTGCCAGAAGTCCTCTCTCACCCCACAGAAGGAACACAAGATGGGTCTTTACGCTACGTCTGATTACCAGATCGAGATCTTCAATAAAAATCAATTCACAATATTTTTTTTACGCCCAAAACTGGTGTAGTGACCATAATAAATGACTAGACATTATCATGATGTTCATGGTGATAATTGTTCAGATTTTATTTTTCCAATGTATAGAAAGTGTTTTTAAACTTAAGCGGGCGGAGATCTTTCCTGTAAGTTACTAAATTGTGAGTCCTTTTGGATTTTTACAAACTAGAAATCCAAAGGTTTACATTGAAACTTGTTTGATAATCTCGTGTTGCAGGAACAGACGTATATTTATACTTTATATTATGTAGGTGTAACTCCTCTGATGTACATCGACACAGAATTAGTGCTGCTTTCAAATAAATAATAATTTGTATGCAGATGTCTGCTTTTTAATGAATGTCATGACTGCGTTCATATATGTTGAATGGGGGATTGAGTTGAAGCAACTTTAGGTCATGAATAAGGGCTACAGCTAGCCTGAAAAATGTAGACTTGTCGCTGTGGACCATCATGTTGTATGGTTTGCTGCTGGATTTTAAATTTACCGGTTCACATTGGATTGCTTCTACAAGTGTTCATGCACAGACAGAGGCCTGAACTTAGGTTATTGTTCTGCCGAACCCCGAAATATTTGCCGGGTGGTGGTCGGATCTCCACTAGATCCCATTATAGTCAATGGGGCCAGTGTGGGCATGCTGTAAAAGCCAGAAAGCTTTGAAAGAGTGTTGGAACAGGAGAGCCTTAAGGCTGATGTGAATGATGCCTTAACTGACCAGTGAGCTGATCATTGTTTGTTTGCCACCTCTGAGTGTTTTAAATGCCAGCTCCTTATGCCAACCTGTTCAACTGTCTTTGGTCCTGCCTAGTTATTAAGCCATTCTGGGCTCAGGTACAATGCTTTATGAACACAAACATAACCAAGTTTACCCTAAAGGATTCCCTTTGGACCATTTTTGACTACGTAGACCCAGATAAATCCAAAATAAAGAAATTCACTGTCGGCACAGTCCAGCACGGAGATACTTTACAGTATTATATCCAAACTGTCAGGGTCATATAAACTATGGTGCTGGTCAATGTATAAAGTCCATAAATAAATCCACAAGTAGAAAAAAGCAACATGGCACTCACTGAAAAAATATCTTTTAGTTACTGCACAATGTGGAGAAACAGGACAGGAGGAAAGAAACAGGAAAGCAAGTGGGCCGGTGAGTGCCATGTTGCTTTTGTGGATTTAGACCCGGATAAATACACATGTTAACCAGGAGCCCGGAGTAAAATCCATGTTGCAAACATGGCTTCCTGACCGCATTCTTCCATTTAAGCTATTTATGGACGAACTCTCTTCTTTTTGCTTCAAATGGATTGGGTGGAGGCATCACTACTTGAGAGAGCTTCATCGCCCTGCTCCCACTACATGTTTAGATTAATATTAAGCCTATCACGGCTTTCATTTGATGGTGTGGTATAAGGAGCAATTACAGTTGGGCAGGGGTCAAGTCCTGGGAAAGATAGTGTGGGAACTCACCCAAGATCCACTGCCACTCCGACCCCCCCCCCCCCCCCCCCAATTTGTATTTATTTTATTATAAGTTATTTTAACCTCTTAAGGACACATGATGGAGATATTCTGTTAATATTCCCTTTTATTCCAGAAGTTCTGTCCTTAATTACATATGGTTTGTGATTCTGTTTGCCACCCGTTAGTGACTGTGTTTTTAACCCCTTAAGGACTGAGCCAAATGTACACGTTGTGATCAAAACAAAAACTGAAATTTGCGCTATATGTCTGTTCAGGCGTTATTTGTCTCTTTAATATTATAAGCTCCCCTTATATATAATTTACTTACAGTTCTGAAGACTCAGGGGTGCTGGCTGGCTTGGCCTCAGGGGTGCTGGCTGGCTTAGCCTCAGGGGTGCTGGCTGGCTTGGCCTCAGGGGTGCTGGCTGGCTTAGCCTCAGGGGTGCTGGCTGGCTTAGCCTCAGGGGTGCTGGCTGGCTTGGCCTCAGGGGTGCTGGCTGGCTTGGCCTCAGGGGTGCTGGCTGGCTTAGCCTCAGGGGTGCTGGCTGGCTTAGCCTCAGGGGTGCTGGCTGGCTTAGCCTCAGGGGTGCTGGCTGGCTTAGCCTCAGGGGTGCTGGCTGGCTTAGCCTCAGGGGTGCTGGCTGGCTTAGCCTCAGGGGTGCTGGCTGGCTTAGCCTCAGGGGTGCTGGCTGGCTTAGCCTCAGGGGTGCTGGCTGGCTTAGCCTCAGGGGTGCTGGCTGGCTTAGCCTCAGGGGTGCTGGCTGGCTTAGCCTCAGGGGTGCTGGCTGGCTTAGCCTCAGGGGTGCTGGCTGGCTTAGCCTGGCAGAAGGATTGTGGGAGACTGAGGCCTTTTTTTCTTCAAGCTGCTCCAGAAAAAAAATATTATACACCTTTAGGTCAGACCACCAATCAGACCCCCAATGTTAATCAGACCTCAGCTAACAGCCCCAATAAGATCCCCAATGTTAATAAGACCCCAATAACACCTCAGACCCCAATATGAATGACCCCCAATCAGACCTCAGATAAGAGCCCCATGCCTCATAGCGGCCCCCAGTCAGTGCCTCTCATAGCGGCCCCCAGTCAGTGCCTCTCACAGCGGCCCCCAGTCAGTGCCTCTCCATCAGCCTCAAAATATAAAAAAAAAACACTTACCCTCTACTGCTCCTGGATGCGGACGCTCCTCTCCTCCTACGCAAGCTGCATCATGCTGTCGACTGTGCTGTGAAGGCTGCGCACAGCGTGACGTCACAGAGCGCCTTAGCCCTAATGCCTGTGCGCAGCACTGCACAGCTGACAGCCGAGGACCAGGAAGCGGTGAGTACAAAGCCTTCCTGATCCTTTTGAAAGGGAACTGTGTTCCTGCTATGAAAAAAGTGCAGGAACGCCGTTCCCACACGTTCCTGCAGGACTCGAGCCCTGCTGTTGGGGGAGACACTTATTGAGATATGTCCTTCATAGGGTCTGTCCTGGTGTTGGTTGGTCCCGCATGGTGCTGGAAGGGATGGACATACTGCGGTCCCCCTACTGTGTGATGTGAGCTGGATGCTCTAAGTTAACAGTTTTTTTGTTGTTGTATTATTTATTTTCTTCTTCCCTTTCCCAATCCCCTACTTCCTCCTCTCCCTTTTTCCCCCACACAAGAAATGCCTTAAAATGCCCACCCATCCAATCACTGGTTGCAGTATGGACCACCCCAGCCAGTGATTGGTGGAGAGGTTATTTCTGGTCATTTCCTGCACATGAAGTAGAGAGCCGCGTCCAGGGATCCTGGAAAACCTATTTAATCCCCTACCTCTTTCTATACCTTTAAATATATATATTGTTTTATACGTTTACAAAATCGGCTGATAGTTGTCAATATATTGGAACTAATTGCAATTGAAAAATGATTAAAAATCTTCACAAATCCTCTACTATAGAAAAACTCAAATATTACCGAAATGTTCAAGTCATAAAAAATATTGTTCATCTTTTCCAACACAAGAGAGCAGTGTGAAGCAATACATACATGTACCCACCAGGCTACAACCACAGAGGACGTTGTGAAGTAATACATCAACTAAAGCTAATAAAAACCATCGCTATTGTCAGTAGTATCTGTGGATGTTCGGACATTCCCATGTAGAGTGGATAGGCCCTACAATCAAGCACTCAATGATTATAGTATACCTACAATGATTCTCCATTGGACACTTGTAGCAGGTTTTTCCAACTAGTGAATGTTCATCCCTGGTTAAATCATAATAACAAATGTAAAATGAGATACATGCCGCTATAAGACACTATACTGGATAATTTACTTTACAACACATTATTACACTAACTTCAAGGCTGTTATTTTTTATTAATTTATGATATTTTCATCACTCACTGGAAGTAATAGGTGGACTTGCTCATATAAATATCTGTTTTTCTGGAAATCTTCCCAGAATGCATAATATATGCCTGAGTATATAAACAGTATAAAAGGCAGCATAGTATGGGGACAGGTCCACTCAAGTCTAAACATCTCAAAAAAGTAGGGTGTTGTTTTAGTAACGGCAGTAGTCAAAGAATACAGTGGTCTCATAGGGTGGCTATACACATTAGATTAAAGGGGTTCTGCAGTTTGTTTAAACTGATGATCTATCCTCTGGATAGATCAGCATCTGATAGTCGGGGGTCCAACACCCGGGACCCCTGCCGATCAGCTGTTTGAGAAGGCAGCGGCGCTCCAGGAGGGCCGCGGCCTTCTCACTGTTTACCGCAGGTCCAGTAACGTCACAACTAGTATCACTGGCCTGTTCGGGGCCAAGCTCTGTTCACCTGAATGGAGCTTAGCTGCGCCCAGGCCAGTTGATACTAGTCGTGACATCACTTGGCCTGCGGTAAACAGTGAGAAGGCCGCGGCCCTCCTGGAGCGCTGCTGCCTTCTCAAACAGCTGATCGTCAGGGGTCCCGGGTGTCGGACCCCCGCCGATCAGATGCAGATGATCTCTCCAGAGGATAGATCAACAGTTTAAACAAACTGCAGAACCCCTTTAAATTTCAGTGGGACTGGCCAACAATCTGATGCTTAAGGAAATGTCTTGACCTTCCCCTGATGGGAGATGTTGGAGGACAGAAGAATCAGGCATGGCATAAAGACCTATCTTGTGTCCCTTCTGTGGGGCAGATTATTTTTCTCTCCTTATTAAGAACACATGCACCATCAGCAGGACCAAGCACCCACATGTATGAAGGGCTGTGAGAAATGACTTTCGACCAAAAATTTACTTAAGGTGGTGTGGGGATTCGCTCTGGTAGGCAGGGTAAGCGGACGCTGTATTGAGGCAAAAAAAAACTGTTTGTAAAACAAAACTTCAGTGTTTATTCACACACAAGGCAAAAACAAAAGCAACATTTTTCAGTCCTAGTGTTCGTTCACACAAAGGAAAGTCCAAAGAACAAAACAATCACCTTGTTAGCGGGTTTTTCCAGCCGTCCACAACAGGCTTTAGGGGGCATGTTTCCCCGCATGCGGCTCTCAGCCCTCTAGCACGGCACCATGCCTCAGATCCCAAAACAGAGACAACTTGCTGCTGAGCCCTACTGTCTTTTAAGGGAGGCTAGTGTTGTCAAAACCCGGACCGGCACTTAAAATCCAGTCCAGTGTTTGACCCCACCTGGCCGCAAATCAGCCCAGCAGCACACACTGGGAGGAAAATACCTGTCCTCCTAGACCATACCCTTCACTGTGTCACAGTGGCCAAACACATGACACATAAATAGGTTGGACAATCTGGTGGGCAATCATTTCTCATACATTCCATATTGTCCATTACAGTCCCCTGTTACCGGCCATACGTGTTCAATGACACTGGGTGAAGAGCGAATGAGCTTTCTGAGAACATTTTTTCAATAAGAAAATAATACTTTACTCACAAACAATCGTTCTTCCCGTCCAACTATCAAACAAAAATTTAAAAAATGTCCGACTTCTTTTCAGATGATGATCTGTCATCGGTCGGCTAAAACTATTGTTTGTTGGTAAATTTCATCCCTGGAAGTGATTGTTTTGGTTAAAATCATCTGTTTTGTAAACTGTAAATGTTTTCATGCTCTTTCTGTGAGAAGAACACGCTCACCACCTGGTCCCACTGCTGTGTATGTGCATCTGTTCACAGGAGCCATGTATCCATGCTGACGGAGCAGGACCCATAGACCGTGCAACCCATAAAGCTGCATAAGGGCCCGGGGCGGGGGGGGGGGGGGGGGGCTATAAAAGAGTATCCTTCCCTTGCTCACACCCTCCAGTTAGGGCCCTCTTACTCAGGCCTCATGCACACTGCCGTGTTTCACGGCCGTATGCGGGCCGTGGAACCGCGGCCTGGATCCCTCCTGAGAGCAGGAGCGCACGGCGTCACTGGTTGCTATGACGCCGTGCGCTCCCTGCTGCCGCCGCAATGCAGTGATACACTGGTATGATCTATACCAGTGTATTACTGTACTGTGCCGGCAGCAGGGAGCGCACAGCGTCATAGCAACCAGTGACGCCGTGCGCTCCTGCTCTCAGGAGGGATCCAGGCCGCGGTTCCACGGCCCGCACACGGCTGTGAAACACGGCCGTGTGCATGGGGCCTCAGGCTGATGCACAAATTTTTGTAACCTAAAAATTTGCTCATCTCTAATTATAATGCTGAAGGCCCTAGTTATAAGGGGGAATGACTTATTTTAACTCCTTCCCGACCTCCACTATACATGTACTGTCTATGGGAGCAGCGATTAAACAATCACATGTTAAAGTTCCCTAGGGTGACTTAAAATAAGTAAAAAAAACTGAAAAAAGTTTTTAAACTAAAAAAATTCATAAAAATTCAAATTGGCCCCTTTTCCCATATTAATAACAAAAATAAAAAATAAAGATCATTGTTATTGTTGCCCACAAAATGCCCGTACTATTAAAATAGAAATGTATATATTCCCTATGGTAACTCGATATTGGGGGGAAGAAAAAAAAATCTAAACTGCAGATTCAGTTTTTTTCTCCCAAAAAAAAAAAAAAAAGTTATCAAAAAGACATTTTCCCCAAAATGGTATAAAAAAAACTACAGAGTGCCTCGCAGAAAAACCCCTTGGCCATACCATCTGCCATTTTTTTCCCAGGGCCACTTTGAGTTCCCAGTCCGCCACTAGGTTATCAATATTAAACCTTTGGAAACCCCTTTAAGATGGCTCTCCCTGTTCATATTTTGTCATCCGTTGGTGATTAAAGGGGTTGTCTCACTTCAGCCAATGGCATTTATCATGTAGAGAAAGTTAATACTAAGGCACTTACTAATGTATTGTGATTGTCCATATTGCTTCCTTTGCTGGCTGGATTCGTTTTACCATCACATTATAAACTGCTCGTTTCCTCGGTTATGACCCTGAAAGCATAACCACTGCTGCTGGATTGCGGGGTGGTTATACCCATGGAAACGAGCAGTGTATAATGTGATGGAAAAATGAATCTAGCCAGGAAAGGAGGCAATATGGATAATAACAATACATTAGTTAGTGCCTTGTATTTACGTTCTCTACATGAGAAATATCATTTACGGAATTGACACAACCTAAATATTCATTAGGTGTTTCTAAAGCTAAATAGATATTAGTTCAGGCTTTATCTTCCCTGGAAGACCTGACGCCATACTGTGTGCACACGGGGGACTTGAAATGAATGGACTCGTTTACAATAGCAGCCTATACATCTGGCAGATCACCGAGGGCAGGAGAAGACCTGAGGTGGCCAGGCCACCTTGTCTACACAAGCTGATTACATGAGGTCCACAGAGGTGAGGCTCAGCCTGTCAGTCATGACATGAACCATCCAGGAGGGGGCAGCCAGTCACGTGGGGATGGATCCAAAAATAACCTGTGCCCCCCGTGTACCCTGAAGAACACTCCACCTGCCAGTCATTCCTGTGTGGGCACATAATGGGCAAATAATGGCGCACGGCTCGTCGCCCAATATAAATAGCTCAGGAGCAGAAGAGAGGGTGGAGTGAGGTGACAGGACATGACAGGAGAGTGGGTGGAGTAGTCTGCACAGAATGACTGGCGGGGAGGGGCATAGACCAGGAGCCTGTGGAGGGAGGGCGATTATTACATGAGATGGGAGGGGGGGTGTGAACAGGGAGAAGCACCCGAGGAACTGATCATCAAAGGGCAAGAAGAATCCTCTAGTAGACGAGAGGGGGCATGCTGAATGCTGCTGGCACTGCCAGCCACTTGCGGTGCCCACACAGGAAGCATGTCCACCCGGCCGGCCGCACCGGAGAAGTAACGCAACCCATGTGCGGCTTCTGCTCCTCGGATCATCAGTGGATGGATGTGGAAAGTAGGAGCTAGGAAGCAGCAGGAAGCAGGCACCAGCCATGGATTGCAGCCTGCTGAGGAGCATCATCACCAGATACGTAAGTCCACCATGGGTCCTCCTCACTTGTTGTCATCTCCCCTGCTTCAGGACTACATGAGGGGGGTGTGCCTGGAGATTCAACTCCACACTGAGGCATCTGCACAGTAATGGCTGAAGGAAATACAGGCAGGCATGTGTGTGGCACACAGTCCTATGTCCAACCAAGTAGCTACAGGACAGCCTTGGCTCTGTCAGGGTGGTCAGTTCCATTCACCAATGGGTCTTGCCTCCAAAACGAATGGAACTGAGCTTCAGTGTCAAGGCGCCCTTACACCTGTAGTAGATATTATACTTGTCCCTCTGGGTGGGTGAAGGAAAGGGTTGTGTCCCTGTTGACTCCATGCTTCCTAATCCTAAAGGCAATGGTTTGTCTGGTGCCTACTTAAGACCCGAACAGGCGGAAGCATGCTCAGATATGCAGAACAATGGAATGGCACAATGCGCTGGGTTGTCTGTAGTCTACTTATAGGCTCTTTTAGTTTTTAGACTTACCTAGTCTGGAGGTACATCTATGGAAAAAGTTTATCAAAGTGCTGTAAAGTAGACCTGGCTTATTGCCCATTGCAACTAATCAGATTGTACCTTTCATTTTTGGACAGCTCCTTTGGAAAATGAAAGGAGGAATCTGATTGGTTGCTATGGTCAACTAAACCAGTTTGATAAATGACCCCCTAAGAGATCACTATTTTTATTACGGCTAACTCCATATTGTTCAGATTACGCTCTTTTTTTTTTCTGCACAGATTTTGTACAGAAAAACCACAGTGTAATACAGTACCAGCAAAGTGAATGACATCTGAGAAGTTTTTTGCTTTAATCTCGAAATTGACCTGTCGTGCGATTGTCAATTCTTAATGCATTTCCTTACCTTCTGTAGAGTAGTTTTCCCCATAGACTTCAATGGGGAAAATCCACACCAAAACAACGTGCAGCCACCCTAAATTAGCATTTCCACATGTATGGTAGCCATTCCAATGGAATGAAATTAAGGCCCCTGCACACGAACGTGTGCGCCCCGTGACTGTGCTGCGGGCCGCAATGCACGAACACTGTCCGCGGGCAGCCGCAGCACATCGCGGACCCATTCACTTGAATGGGTCCGCGATTCGGCCGTTCTGCAAAAAGATAGGACAAGTTCTATCTTTTTGCGGAACGGAAGTACGGGACGAAACCCTACGGAAGCACTCCGTAGTGCTTCCATAGGGTTCCGTTCCATGCTTACGCCCCACACCATTCCGCATCTCCGTATTTGCGGACCCATTGAAGTGAATGGGTCCGCATCTGTGATGCGGAATGCCCACGGAACGGCGCCCATGTTTTGCAGATCCGCAAATGCGGTCCGCAATACGGCAACGGAACACCTACAGTCGTGTGCAGGAGGCCTAAGAGGAAGAAGGATGTCACAAACCATCATACAAAGCCAAGCTATTTGAATTTTCGTGCCAGGAGTGGCATAAAGTTACCCAACAGCAATGTGAAAGACTGGTGGAAAGCATGCCAAGACGTACATAGCTGTGATACAAATCAGGTTTAGTCCATGAAAGGTTGATTTCTGGACTCCACGGAAGCTGAAATATTAGTCCTGTGTTTAAAAATAAATATGAACTTGTTTTCTATTCCTTTTTTTGGGTCTGATATTACTGGAAATGTTTTATTTTGACCAGTTGTCATATTCTAAAAAAAGAAATAAAAAATGCTCTAAAATACAACATTTTTTCTGGAATGTGGGAGAAATGTCAGTAGTTTATAAAGCAAAACTGCTCCTCCAAACACATGCCCATAAACCGTAAGACGCCAGAAGCTGATCATTTTGCGGTGGTCTCGTGATTTGTTTGTCCGGAGCGGTGTATGTGCTTGAGGGACACCTGGAAATGAGAAGATCTGTCTCAGGCTTATGGCACAAAATGTCTCACTTGGTATAAAGAATTTACAATAGTAGTCAGACATTGTTATGTGACACATGACGTCACGCACTTGGAGATGGTTGTGAGAAGATACCACAAGGTACGCTCTTGAGTATTTTTAAAAACCTACTTTACTCTGTGGCAGTTTATACACTTTGTATCAGTTTTATGTGTCTCTGTACAAACAGAACAACTCGTTCACTTCTCCAGATATTTTCTGGCCGTCAGACAAGTTTTCAAAAGTTTAGTGCATTCCCGCACAAGATTTTTATTTTTATTTTCCTGGCCGTCAGACAAGATTCGAAAGGTTTGGTGAATTCCAGATAAAGTGGTGCTTTACCTCAATCACTTTTAGTCTATAGTTTGATTTAATCAGAAACGTAGAAAACTTTTCTGTTCCTTCCTAAGGCTAGGTCTACACGACGACATTTGTCGTGCGACAAAAAGTCGCGCGACAGATAGGGCGCAACAGTTGTCGCGCGACATTTTGTTGCACTAATGTCGCGCGACAATTTTTATAATGGCAGTCTATGGTGTCGCACTGCAACATGCGACATGCTGCGACTGCGACGCGACAGTCACAGAAAATCCATTCAAGATGGATTTTTCTGCGACTGTCGCGTCGCAGTCGCAACATGTCGCATGTTGCAGTGCGACACCATAGACTGCCATTATAAAAATTGTCGCGCGACATTGGTGCAACAAAATGTCGCGCGACAAATGTCGTCGTGTAGACCTAGCCTAACAACGCAGCCTTGTGTCTGGAAGTATTGTAGCCCCTGGGGGCAGCCAATTAAGATATGATTGCTCACAAGGTCTTCAGAGTCTCATGACTTGCATTAATGTCAGGGCTTTGCCATTCCTTAGAATTCACGTGGTACATATTTGAGTAGTCATACTGTTCTGATGTTCCACCAGAGGAACAGAAACACAGGGAAAATGTGTCTGTTATGTAAATGAGCACTTTTGGGCATCAGTTAGGCCTCTTTCACACTACCGTATGGCTACTTCAGTTTTTTGCGGTCCGTTTTTCACGGATCTGTTGTTCCGTTTTTTTGTTTCCGTTGTGTTTCCGTTCCATTTTTCCGTTCCGTTTTTCCATATGGCATATACAGTATACAGTAATTACATAGTAAAAATTGGGCTGGGCATAACATTTTCAATAGATGGTTCCGCAAAAACGGAATGGATACGGAAGACATACGGATGTATTTCCGTATTGCGGACCCATTGACTTGAATGGAGCCACAGAACGTGATTTGCGGGCAATAACAGGACATGTTCTATCTTTCAACGGAACGGAAAAATGGAAATACGGAAACTGAATGCATACAGAGTACATTCCGTTTTTTTTGCGGAACCATTTAAATGAATGGTTCCGTATACGGACCGTATACGGAACGCAAAAAAACGGTCCGAAAAGCGGAAAAAGAGACCTTAGCCTGAGTTTGTGTCCAATCTGTTCGGTTTCTGCAGGAAGAAAAAAAAATCTTGTATGCAGAAGTTTTCTGTCGGCCTTAAGTTGTGACCACATGACATTGGAGCTTTACGGTCAATAGATGATTGATAGAAACGGAAGGTGTTCCATGTGTATCCATCCTCCAGCCTGTTTAATGGATCAGTTTTTCTGTTCCTCCGACAGAACATAGTCATATGCAGATGGGAACTGACCTGATGGAGTTTTAAAGAGGTTGTCTCATCTGAGACATTGTTGGCATATCGCTAGGATATGTCAGATAGGTGCGGGTCCCAGAGGTGGGCCCCCATCTTCATAACGGGCTCCTGAAAGTGAAAGAGAGCGCACAGCGTGCTCTCCGTTTATTTCTATAGGAGTTCCAAAAACAGCTGAGCGAGCACCACTGCTCCACTCAGTTCTATGGAACTGCCGGAGATAGCCGAGCCAGTGATTTTTGGCAGTCCAATAGAAATGAATGGAGGGCGGCAGCACATGAGCGGCTGCCCTCCGCTCTCTTAGGGGTCCTGTTCTGGAGATAGTTGCTGGGCACCATTTTCTGTCAACGTTAATAATATTAAATTGTACTTGTACTTTAGCAAAACTTTTGATATGTCATGTGGACACATCTAAGGTTTTGATCCTTGGGGGGGGGGGGCGAGTGCTAAGACCCCCCTCTGATCACTAAAAACAGGGGAAAGAAGCAAAGAGAGCACTCCTCATTGTTCCTCATTTTACCGTTCAGAAGGGGTCTCAGTACTCAGACCCCCACCTATCAGAAGCTTTGATATGTCACTATAACATATCAGAAGTTTTGTTGCAGTTGTAAAACTGTTTAAAAGGTTTGTCTCGGTACAGCCCTATCCCTTGTGGCCCACCCTCTGTGGTCCCAGCTGATTGCTAACATGAAGCGACAGTGGTCCATCTGGAGATCTGGTCCATCACATCAAATAAAGCAGCTCCAGACTTAGCCATGCCGTTCTTTGCGGTCCGCAAATTGCGGATCCGCAAAACACGGATGACGCCCGTGTGCCTTCTGCAATTTGCGGAACGGAACAGGAGACCTATTATAGAAATGCCTATTCTTGTCCGCAAAACGGA
Source organism: Bufo gargarizans (assembly GCF_014858855.1). Classification (NCBI taxonomy): domain Eukaryota; kingdom Metazoa; phylum Chordata; class Amphibia; order Anura; family Bufonidae; genus Bufo; species Bufo gargarizans. Next base: position 193,957,507 of record NC_058082.1, read on the forward strand.
CAAGAATAGGATAGGACTTGGGACAGAGCAACAGATGCGGACAGCACACGGAGTGCTGTCCGCATCCTTTGCGGACCCATTAAAAAAAATGCCCGTATACGGAACGCAAAATACTTTGGGAGAGCATTGTGACCTATGAACCACTTTGTATGGTCATAGGAAGGTTGTTATATGGTTCATAGCATAAAGCTGGCTACTATCACTTTCTATTTTATAATAATGGGTCATGATCTTCTCTGAAACAGGGCTAGAACTTCTGGACTCTCTCATACCAGAAAAAGAGTCCAGTCAATTCATTGTGAATTAGTAGCCCCTGCAAGTTCTTTCATCTACCAGTTTATGGATGCATAACACATGCAGATGAAAGGCTATTAGAGTAGGCCTGCCAGCAGCGAAGGGGGCTGTAGTATTGTCATTTACTGTGTTATCTTGGAGTTGATTACAGAGCGATGGTTCTACAATACAAAGAGTGGTTATTTTAGGAAACCCTGCAAAGTAATTTTCAATCAATACTCTAGTATTAAAAATAGCCTGATGCAGAGGTATGATTATAGGCACAGTACAAAAGCAGCATGCCCTGCCCGTTACCCTGTTTACCAGGGTTTGCTGCTGTTTTTCCCTGTTGTCATCAGAAAACTGCCAGAAAAAGGCAAATAAAAGGTTTATTACCTAGAGAAGTGTGGTGCAGTTTACATCAGACCATTTTCTAGAACTGCTTGTGTAAGTGAATGTGGTGGTTTCCTGCCACACTACTAACGGAGCATCGGACAAAAACTCACAGGCTCTACTGTACAGGAAATGATATTTCAAACTATTTTTATTATGAGGTTAAAGGGGTTATCCCATGAAAAACATTCTACAGTTTTCAAACCAGCACCCGGATCTGAATACTTTTGTAACTGCATGTAATATAAAAATCTAGTTATTCAATAAAACATTTCTGTATAGCGCCACCTGTTGTTTGCTCTTTTTCTAATTTCTCTGTCCTGCTCACTGAGATGGCAGCGCATGCTCAGTTCCATGCTTCATCTGCCACCAGCTGCAGTAGAAAGGATACACCTCCCTGAGTGCAATGAAATCCAGCAGAGCGATTGGGGCAATGAATGGGGATACAGTCAGGTCCATAAATATTGGGACATGGACACAATTCTAACATTTTTGGCTCTATACACCACCACAATGGATTTGAAATGAAACAAACAAGATGTGCTTTACCTGCAGACGGTCAGCTTTAATTTGAGGGTATTTACATCCAAATCAGGTGAACGGTGTAGGAATTACAACAGTTTGCATATGTGCCTCCCACTTGTTAAGGGACCAAAAGTAATGGGACAGAATAATAATCATAAATCAAACTTTCACTTTTTAATACTTGGTTACAAATCCTTTGCAGTCAATTGCAGCCTGAAGTCTGGCACGCATAGACATCACCAGATGCTGGGTTTCATCCCTGGTGATGCTCTGCCAGGCCTCTACTACAACTGTCTTCAGTTCCTGCTTGTTCTTGGGGCATTTTCCCTTCGGTTTTGTCTTCAGTAAGTGAAATGCATACTCACTCGGATTCAGGTCAGGTGATTGACTTGGCCATTGCATAACATTCCACTTCTTTCCCTTAAAAAAACTCTTTGGTTGCTTTTGCAGTATGCTTTGGGTCACTGTCCATCTGCACTGTGAAGCACCGTCCAATGAGTTCTGAAGCATTTGGCTGAATATGAGCAGATAATATTGCCCGAAACACTTCAGAATTAATCCTGCTGCTTTTGTCAGCAGTCACATCATCAATAAATACAAGAGAACCAGTTCCATTGGCAGCCATACATGCCCACGCCATGACACTACCACCACCATGCTTCACTGATGAGGTGGTATGCTTAGGATCATGAGCAGTTCCTTTCCTTCTCCATACTATTCTCTTCCCATCACTCTGGTACAAGTTGATCTTGGTCTCAATCTGTTCCAGAACTGTGAAGGCTTTTTTAGATGTCGTTTGGCAAACTCTAATCTGGCCTTCCTGTTTTTGAGGCTCACAAATGGTATACATCTTGTGGTGAACCCTCTGTATTCACTCTGGTGAAGTCTTCTCTTGATTGTTGACTTTGACACACATACACCTACCTCCTGGAGAGTTGCGGACAAGAATAGGCATTTCTATGGGGGTGCCGGCCAGGTGTATTGCGGATCCGCAATACTCTACGGACGTCTGAATGGACCCTAATACAATAGATTCCATGACTGTCAGGGTCACACAGCATTATAAATAAGTATAATGCTGTGCAATTCTGTCAGAGCCAGAATGTTTATCGCATTCAATTCGCTGGTGTGTGCTGGGCCTTAGAACCTGTTACAGCCTCTTAGGAAAATCTCTGTATTAGAAAGGTCCACCTTTTGAGTGATTTTCGACTGCATGATTAGTTTGGTCACACTGATCCAGTATCCAAAGGAACCAGCAGTGGCACATGACAAACACCACTCACACAGGGTAGAAATCACTGCTCTTGCCTGCCTCGTGTGCATAACAGGACCGCACAGAAATAATATGTATGCCACCTCTGCAGGCTGACTGCTGAAGGTGAAGAAACTAGGCCACATGTAGAAATCTTCCCGATGAAACTATTACAGAACCATTGAAGATTTTCAGGAAAATGTAATTAGAGTGAAAGTAATATAAAACCCAGCCACAGACATGCAAGGAGGTAGTCACTGAGTGAGCGGTAGTCGCCATGGTAACGGTGGCAGGTAATGTGGCGTATGAGGAAAGGAAGGGGCTGTTAAAAGCTGTGGTAGGATTAATCATTAATATGTTACATGTGTGCTAGGTTATAATATTCTATCTAGCGGACTATGAGGGACTGAATTTATCAGGGTGCTTTACATTCCTTTACTGATTAGCAGAGGATATACTCTACCCAAGTGCGCTCCTCAAATCCTGCCCCCAGTCCACTGAGACGCAGTAAAAGATACGTGGAAGCTAATGTCCCGTGGTATACTTTGTATCTAGATGTTTTCTAATTTATTAGCAGGTATCTGTCATTAGTTTCCAGGTTTGGGGGGGGTACTATATCTCCTTATTGAGAGCGCCTAATCGGTCTAAGGCGTCGTATAGGCCAGACAACGCTCCTCTGGAATTCTGGGAAGAGGGTATGGAAATGAGTTCATAGCAAGCTCGGTTGTAAATGCCAGTTTCCAGATATCATTTAGGGTCCATTCACACGTCCGCAGTGTTTTGCGGATCCGTGTGTCCTTTCAGATGCAGAAGTCTCCCTATCACAGCTCAGGAGGCATTGGAAGGATGGAACTGAGCACGTGCAGCTATCTCAGTAAGGCCTAGTTCACACAAACGTTTTTTTTTGCGAGTGTACGGGCCGTTTTTTGGTGTTCCGTATACGGTCCGTATACGGAACCATTCATTTCAATGGTTCCGAAAAAAAACGGAATGTACTCCGTATGCATTCCGTTTCCGTATTTCCGTTTTTCCGTTCCGTTGAAAGATAGAACATGTCCTATATTTGGCCGCTAATCACGTTCCGTGGCTCCATTCAAGTCAATGGGTCCGCAAAAAAAAACAGAACACATACGGAAATGCATCCGTATGTCTTCCGTATCCGTTCTGTTTTTTCTGAACCATCTATTGAAAATTTTATTTCCAGCCCAATTTTTTCTATGTAATTACTGTATACTGTACATGGCATACGGAAAAAAAGAACGGAAAAACGGAAAGGAAACGCAAACACAACGGAACTCAAAAACGGAACAACGGATCCGTGAAAAACGGACTGCAAAAAATATATAAAAGCCATACGTTTGTGTGAACTAGGCCTAAGCCGGGCAAACAGGGTGGCACCATACAGCTAGATTTCAGTGAATAGCTCACTGGCTGTACAAAATTTGTAATTACATGCAATTACAAAAGTAATCAGATCCAGGTGCTGGTTTGAAAACTGTAGAATATTTTTCATGGGATAACCCCTTTAAGTGACTTGGGCAATGGCAAACAAGCCTCTAAAATAACTACTGTGTGGACCGCTGCAAAACCCAGTGTACAGCACTCGCCCATGTGCCATAGTCGGCGTTGGCAAAAGTACTACCTCCAGCAGTGTAGCCTAAGGATAGGATTCATCAGATTAAAAACTCGGCTTTCCAGTCTCCTCTCTTCCTTGCTGAGACTCATTGCACATGCATGGCTGCATAATATTATTACCGTATATCACTCAAACCCCGGACCAGAGAGAAGTAATTGTCATAAGCAGACGTCTGGTGTTGCAGTTGTTATATTTACTTACCCACTTATGTCTTAGGCTGGGTTCACATCACGTTTTTGTCCGCTTGACGTATATAAAAAACAGTGTCATCTGTTCACCATAGAGTGCCATTGGAAAAAAAAACTAAAACGTATACTTTTATACCTTTTTTTTACCAGACTGTGCAGACTACAAGAACGTGGTGTGCTGCGTTTTTCTATCCTTTTTTTTCTCTAACGTATACATCAAAGGAAGGCATAAAATGTGATGTGAACCCACGCCCGCTGCTGATGTACGATGTCCAGCATCAGGGTGTTTTCTGCACTGCTGTACACTACATCGTGATGGTGGACGGTGTCAGGACAGAGTACAGCGGCACTTGGGCAGCGAACTGGGACAGAAATAGAAGCAGGGCGCCCATGTGCGTGACCTTATTGTCCCGTCCTGCCTCCTGAAGTCCTTGGAGTCGCGTCTGCTGTCCCTGCTTTTCAGCTGCCTGTCGGTGGAAGAGAGTGGACCGGCAACTGAAGGGGTGCCACAATGGCAGTTCTGGCATATCACCCTCCTAATATGAAATAATCCTGCCATATTTAGGATCAGGAGAGGGGTATAAACATTTGCAACCTCACTTTTAGAGTGGAAGGCACAGATTTGTGGCCTGGTGTTCTATGTTATCAAGCACTAGTTTAGATGAACCCTAGTGGACTGCAGGATCATGAACTGGTTACTGGAATAAGGATTGCACAGTTGGCAAGCATCGTCATATACATAATTCCAACTACAACGTGTCTTTACTTAGGAACGGCTTCTGTATCAGATTTTAATGTTCGTTATGTGCCAAGCAATAGAAAAGATTTGTCAAAAAGACCAGTTACACTGAGACTTGACCATCCGTGACCGAGCACTGCAGACTGTAGAGTAAGCGTAGACCTCCAGATAATTACTGTAGATACATTTTCCCAGAATATCAATAGCAAGAAAGTTAATACTATTTTCTAGGTACCTGTCTAACTACGCGCTGATATTTATGGCCCTGCTCAATAATCCCCTTGCAGATATAGAAAGAGGATTTGCCGTAACCTATTTTTACTTAGAGGATTAGGGACAATTAGGTTCCTCTCTAGATCCCTGTGAAGATGTGATGTACCATCCCCCGAGCTGCACATCTGTTCATGCACAGTATTACTCCGAGTGCTGTACAATGCCTGTACAGGCCGCCTCAGTTCATGTGTTCGCCTGTCAGTCAGCGAAACGTGTCTACATATTAAGCGTTTCCTTCCTGCCTGCTATTATATTATATAGCTGTGCTTAGACATTCTTAAAGGGGCTGTGCCACTTCAGAAAATGGCATTTATCATGTAGAGGGAATGAATACAAGGCTCCTACTAATGTAATGTTATTATCCATATTGCTTCCTTTGCTGGCTGGATTCATTTTTTCATCATATTATACACTGCTTGTTTCCCTGGTTACGGTTGTGATAATTGGGCAAACATGCAATGACAGCGATAGGGACCATTTTCCCCCTAACTAGATGACTAGGAGGGCATTTAGCAGGTGCACTGTAGATGGTGATCTCTCTGATGACAGATACCCTTAAAGGGGTTTTCCAAAAATCAAAATAAGCATTGTGCCATCAGTCCCATAGACCAGGGATCAGCAACCTCTGGCACTCCAGCTATTCTGAAACTACAACTCCCAGAATCCCCTTTTCACTTCTATGGGAGTTATAAAAACAGCCGAGTACGTTGGCATGCTGGGGGTTGTAGTTTCACAGAAGCTGGAGTGCCAAAGGTTGCTGATCCCAACCGTAGACTTTGCAAGGAGTGGCAGAGCACATGCCTGATGACTGCTCCATTCAAACTCAGGACCCCTGTTTTCTTCATCAGCGGTAGTCCTAATGATCAGACACTTAGGGGGTGTTTTAGACGCCACTCTTAATAAAGCCCTAAACCGGTGGAGTATCAGCTGAAGTTATGAAGAGGCTCCGGCCTCTCCATAACTTCGTCTCATCCAGCGCCAGTCTAAATGTAAGGCACCTTCCTAGCTGTCTTACCATTTTGTACGCCTAAGGGCTCATGCACACGACAGTATAGCTTTTTCAGTGTTTTGCGGTCCGTTTTTAACGGATCCGTTGTTCCGTTTTTTGTTTCCGTTCCGTTTTTCCGTTCCGTTTTTCCGTATGCCATATATACAGTATACAGCAATTACATAGAAAAAATTCGGGCTGGGCATAACATTTTCAATAGATGGTTCCGCAAAAACGGAACGGATACGGAAGACATACAGATGCATTTCCGTATGTGTTCCGTTTTTTTTGCGGACCCATTGACTTGAATGGAGCCAAGCACCGTGATTTGCGGACAAGAATAGGACATGTTCTATCTTTTTACGGCACGGAAATACTGAAATACTGAAACGGAATGCACACTGAGACACTTCAGTATTTTTTGCTGAACTATTGAAATGAATGGTTCAGTATATGTTCCGCATACTGAACTAAAAAAACGGCCAGTATACTGAACGCAAAATACTGTCGTGTGCATGAGCCCTAAAACAGACGTAGAAAATGATGAATTAGACGGGCTTGCCGGCCCTTCCTTGCCCACGCCACACCCGTACTGTATCTGCACACGGGTGCGGGTTTCAAAACAGAAAATCAGTGCGGTTTTTTTAAATGCAGATTTGATGCGATTTTGCTGCAGATCTCACCCTTGCATTGAGAGGGTTAAAATCCCCACAAAAAAAATAATCACAAGAACAATTGACATGCTGTGGATTTCCAAATCCACATGGCAGGTCAATTTCTGCATGACAAAAAAGCAAAGTGCGCACCCTGCTACACTGGGTCTCAAATATGGCTGCCTAGGGAAGATTTAAGAATTACTAAAATGTAAAAAAAAAACTTACGTGTAGATTTGCGTGTAATTAATGTGGAGCTAAAATCAAATACTTTCCCCTTTAGGAGAACTCACATCAGGGTTGGCGCATTTGAGTATTTTTCCTATTCCAACAATCCTAGCGTCATAACGGAAGTAATCTGGGTCACACGCTATTCTCACTATGTAAATGGAGCTACTGAAAAGATTAACCCATGTGTTTTTTTTTTATAGAAATTCTTTTGACTGCATTCTAATTACCAAAGCATTCAGCTTTTCACTGCTTTATAAGGCTGAGTTCACACCAGCGTGACAGATTGGGGCCGGACGCGTTCAGTGAAACTCGCACCATTTTGCAAGCAAGTTCAGTCAGTTTTGTCTGCGATTGCGTTTAGTTGTTCAGTTTTTTCCGCGCGGGTGCAATGCGTTTTGATGCGTTTTTCACGCGCGTGATAAAAAACTGAAGGTTTACAAACAACATCTCCTAGCAACCATCAGTGAAAAACGCATCGCATCCGCACTTGCTTGCAGATGCAATGCGTTATTCACGCAGCTCCATTCACTTCTATGGAGCCAGGGCTGCGTGAAAAACGCAGAATATAGAACATGCTGCGATTTTAAAGCATTGCAGAAGTGATGCATGAAAAAAAATGCTCATGTACACAGCCCCATTGAAATGAATGGTGCCGGATTCAGTGCGGGTGCTATGCGTTCACCTACTGCATTGCACCCGCGCGGAAATCTCGTCCGTGTGAATGCAGCCTAAGGCCCCTTTCACACGGGCGAGTTTTCCGTGCGGGTGCGATGCGTGCGGTGAACGCATTGCACCCGCACTGAATCCGGACCCATTCATTTCTATGGGGCTGTGCACACGAGCGGTGATTTTCACGCATCACTTATGCGTTGCGTGAAAATCGCAGCATGCTCCTCTTTGTGCGTTTTTCACGTAACGCAGGCCCTATAGAAATGAATGGGGTTGCGTGAAAATCGCATGCATCCGCAAGCAAGTGCGGATGCGGTGCGATTTTCACGCATGGGTTCTAGGTGACAGTCTATTCACTGTATTATTTTCCCTTATAACATGGTTATAAGGGAAAATAATAGCATTCTGAATACAGAATGCTTAGTATAATAGTGCTGGAAGGGTTAAAAATAATAAAAAAGTTAACTCACCTTCTCCTCTTGTTCGCGTAGAGGCCGGTCTGTTCTTTATCTGTGGGCTGAAGGACCTTTGATGACGTCAGATCACATGCTCCATCACCATGGTGATGGACCATGTGATTGGAGCATGTGATCTGACATCACCTCAGGTCATTCAGTCCACAGCTAAAGAACAGACCGGGATCTACGCTAACAAGAGGAGAAGGTGAGTTAACTTTTTTATTATTTTTAACCCTTCCAGCACTATTGTACTATGCATTCTGTATTCAGAATGCTATTATTTTCCCTTATAACCATGTTATAAGGGAAAATAATACAATCTTCAGAACATCAATCCCAAGCCCGAACTTCTGTGAAGAAGTTCGGGTTTGGGTACCAAACATGCGTGATTTTTCTCACGCGAGTGCAAAACGCATGACAATGTTTTGCACTCGCGCGGAAAAATCGCGCATTTTCCCGCAACGCACCCGCCTCTTATCCGGGCAAAAAACATGACGCCCGTGTGAAAGAGGCCTAAGGCTGGTTTCACACGGGCGTGACGGATTTGATCCGGATGCGTTCAGGGTGCGTTCAGTGAAAATGCTGCGATTTTGGCACTAAAACAAGTCAGTTTTGTCTACGATTGCGTTTAGTTGTTCAGTTTTTTCCGCGCGGGTGCAATGCGTTTTGATGCGTTTTTCACGCGCGTGATAAAAAACTGAAGGTTTACAAACAACGTCTCTTAGCAACCATCAGTGAAAAACGCATCGCACCCGCACTTGCTTGCGGATGCAATGCGTTTTTCACGCAGCCCCATTCACTTCTATGGGGCCTGTCCTGCGTTCTAAACGCAGAATATAGAACATGCTGCGATTTCAAAGCATTGCAGAAGTGATGCGTGAAAAAAAACGCTCATGTACACAGCCCCATTGAAATGAATGGTGCCGGATTCAGTGCGGGTGCTATGCGTTCACGTCACGCATGGCACCCGCGCGGAAATCACGCTCGTGTGAAAGGGACCTAAGAAATCAGAGCTCAGAGGCTGAACGCCACTATAGAGTACACATGCAGGTCCCGCGGTGCTTCCGTTCCGTTCCGCAAAAAAATAGAACATGTCCTATTCTTGTCCGCATTACGGACAAGGATAGTACTGTTCTATTAGGGGCCAGCTGTTCCGTTCCGCAAAATATGTCATCCATATTCTTTTCGGACCGCAAAATACATACGGTCGTGTGCAAGAGGCCTAAGTCTAGCGCAGATTAAATACGAAGGCTCGTTTTATGCCTTTGTACACCTTTCCCGGTCTGAATGTCTAGATTTAGATTTCTTTCTGGCTGGCACAGCAATAGTTGGGTGGTAAATGCCATCTGAGGTTAAAGATTACAGACGAGGAATGTGAAGGGAACGTCGAGTAGAGTGTGAAGAGGAACTTCAGGAATGTTGTGATGAAATAATAAAAAAAATTCTACATCCATTAGGGCCGAGCCAATTTAGGCAACAGCTTTTTTTCTTTCTTGCTCGCCACCTTACAGGAGCTGTAACTTTCTGTGTTTGTCCATCATAGCTGTACGAAGGCTTCTTTTTTGCAGAACAAATGATTGTTTAAAGGGGTTATCCAAGATTCTGCAATCGATGACCTACATTGCATTCAGAAAGTCTTCAACCCTTTCACTTTTTTTGACATTTTGTTGTTGCGGTCTTGAGCTAAAGGAATTTAAAAAAATTAATTTCCCCCATTAGTCTGCCCTCAATAACCCATAATGACGACATGTTCAAAATATAATCTATTGTGAAACTGTAAAAAAATTATTTGTGGGGTGGAATAGAAATAAAATAATGCCCTTCCACCATTTTTTTGGGAGCTTTCGTTTTTATAGCATTCACTATGTGGTAAGGTTATTCTGTGGGTCAGTGCCATTACAGCAATACCACATTTTTATAGTTTTTGTTATGTTTTACTACTATTAAAAAAATCAAGTCCCTTTTTAAAGCAAATTTGTTTTTGTTGTCACCATATTCTAACTTTTCATGTTTCTATTGGGGGAGTTGTGTAAGGTTCCATTCACACGTCCATGTGTGTTTTGCAGATCCGCAAAACATGGACACCGGCAATGTGCGATCCGCAATTTGCGGACCGCACATCGCTGACACTATAATAGAAAATCCCTTTTCTGGTCCGCAGTTGCGGACAAGAATAGGACATGTTCTATTTTTTTCAGGAACGGAATTGCGGATCCCAAAAATACGGATCCCGGAAATGGGAAAGTGAATAGGGTCCGCACCCATTCCGCAGACCCAAATTACGGACGTGTGAATGGACCCTAAGGGCTTTCTTTTTTTGCAATGTGAGCTGCAGTTGGCATACATGTGCCTTTTTTATAATTTTTTATTTTTTTTTGGGGGGGGTTTATCAAGCTAAAATATCAAGCTAAAATATGCCTAAATTAGGCGTATTTCAGGTGCAGATTGCGGAGCAACACTTAGTTTCAGACATGGTGATACCAACCATGTTTATTTTTTTATAAGATAAATGGGAAAAGAGGGTTGCACAAAATGGCAAAAAAAATTGCAAATATTTTTAACTGTAACACCGAAAACTTTTGGACATGATTGTCTAGGATTAAGCCATTAATAAACTCACCTCAAACAATGTCAATTGGAAACATTTGTTGGCTGACAGTAAGGGCATTTCTCATAATGAGGGTTCATGCAAAAAAACGGATCTGCAAAAAATACAGATGACGTCCATGTGCATTCCGTACTTTGCGGAACGGAACAGCTGGCCCCAATAGAACAGTGGGGCACAGAACCTGCAACAACAAAGGCTTGTCGGTAATGCGGACAATAAAAGAACATGTTCTATATTTTTGCGGAACGGAAATACGGACATACGGAAACGGAATGCACACGTAGTAACTTCAGTTTTCTTTTTAAAAAAATGGTTCTGCATACGGTCCGCAAAAAAAAACTCTGAACGGACACGGAAAGAAAATACTTTGTGTGCACAGAGATATTTCAACATGTTCAAGCTAGGGCTAGGATTCCCTGCATCGAGGATTCGTTTAAATCACATGACCACGGAGCGTGAGTGAAGCTTCTCACTCACCGCTCCGTGGCCTCCCGACTCTGCACCGCGCTGCACTGGCCAGGGCCTTGCGTGCACACATCGTCAGCGCGCTGGCTGATGCTGTGTGTGACGTCTGGTCCCAGTGCATGCTGGGATGAAGACTCGTCTCCTGCGGACTCCATGTGTCAGCGCACGCCGCACTGCCAGAAAAGGTAAGTATAAAGTTAGCAGCACCAGCGCGTGGGGCGGGGGGGGGGGGGAGAATGGGGGCACCTGTGATTTGGCAGTGGCATGTATAAAGTTATTGGCTGGGGGGGGTAGAGGGGTTAATGGGGGCACCTGTGATTTGGCAGTGGCATGTATAAAGTTATTGGCGGGGGGGGGGGGGTAGAGGGGTTAATGGGGGCACCTGTGATTTGGCAATGGCATGTATAAAGTTATTGGCGGGGGGAGAGGGGTTAATCGGGGCACCTGTGATTTGGTATGTATATAGTTATTGGTGCGGGGGGAGGGGTCAATGGGGGCACTTGTGATTTGGCATGGAGGGGCTGATCTGGGGGGGTGGGGGACATGGTGGATGGCATGGAGGCACTGGGGAAGGGGGACATCATGGCAGCCAGCGAACTCCGGCAGTCTTTTCCTCACAACATAACCTTAGATGCACATTCTGGCAGAAGAACAGCCTGCTGGAGTATACCGTATTGGGTATAGCCGGATACAACCAGCTATATGCTCTCATTGACTATAATGTGGTCCAAGGCCATCTGGCCATGTTTCGGCATACATGCTGGGTATCGTCCAAAGCTTTTTTTTTTTTCCTTACAAAACCCAGCTTGAATGCTGTAACAAGGCCGGACCCCATTACAGCCAATCGCTGCAGCAGCCGGCAGTATCCAGATATAACCGATACGGTGCATTCTGGCTGACTGTACTTCTGACAGAATGTACGGTATATTGCAGCTGTGAAAGAAGCTATACCACTGTAAGAAATAAAAATATTGTTTTTATAAAAAAATATGTTATTTTAAGAAGGTTTCTCTTATTAGATTACTCGATTAATCGTAAAAAATATCTCGATTACTGAAATATTCGTTCGCTTCAGCCCTAGTTTTACAGAACCTGATGTGAGCAACAGTCTGACATCTCTACTAGATAGATGAGCTTGATAGCCAAAGGTAAATCTATTGTGGTGATCTACTCTCGTACTCTTATCTAATCATTATCCATAAAAGTGTATACTGAGGGATGTCAGCATTATAGAAAATGAAGATGTGCCGCCAATCTGTACCTACACCTGTAATAAACATGAAGGATGTGAAATACAGCGTTATATTAACCCGAGTTTCAGAAAGTTCAGTGTTGAGGTCATTTTCTACCCACAAAACTTCTAGCACAAGTGGGTGTGTATACATGGGTGAGCTTTCTAGGCAGGGCTAGTATTCAGCCACACCAGCGCTAAGCATTATCCTTATAACTAGGCAGAACTCATCTTATCTGGCATTCAAAAGTCTTTTCATTTGAGAATCCAGCATTGATTTTTTTGGTCCAAACTTTGCTAAATCTGGAAAGTGACGGAATAAAAGCCAAGAAATATATACCTCTCAGTGGGGGAGATTTATCAAACTGGCATAAAGTAGCACTGACTTAGTTGCCCATAGCAACCAATCAGATTCCACCTTTCATTTTTCACAGCTCCTTTGGAAAATGAGAGGTGGAATCTGATTGGTTTCTATGGGCAACAAGGCCAGTTCTACTTTACACCAGTTTGATACATCTCCCCAAGTTTCTTTTGAGAATCCAGAATATTTAACCCCTGGAGGGCAAAGCCAGTTATGACCTTAAAAACCAATGGATATTTTATTTTATTTTGCCCCCTCACATTTTGTTAACCCTAGTAGACTACATAGACTGCGTAGACTATTTGAAGTTACCTTTTTTGATGGGACATTGTGGGGTACATTTTCTGTGTAACTCCCATCCATGCAGTGGAGAAAAACCATGCCTGCACAGTGCTCACTCCATGACCCCATTCTTAGGATAAGTGGGGATAGTATATATATTTTTTTTAATTCAGTTCTTTAGTCACCATGATTGTGACTATTATTTGTTAGGCCTCATGCACACGACCGTTGTTTTGGTCCGCATCCGAGCCGCAGTTTTTGCGGCTTGGATGCGGACCCATTCAATATGGCCGCAAAAAAATATAACCTGTCCTATTCTTGTCTGTTTTGTGGACAAGAATAGGCTGTTATATCAATGGCTGTCCGTGCCGTTCTGCAAATTGCGGAATGCACACAGACGCCATCCGTGTTTTGCGGATCCTCAATTTGCGGACCGCAAAAGACACAGCAGTCTTGTGCATAAGGCCTAACTATGAGAGAGGTCTTTTTCACACGTCTGCATCCGTGATGATATCTGTGACAAGATGGTCACTGGTTCATCTATGTAGATGTCCATGAAGGTCCCGTGTCCGTTTTTTGCCCCATTATTGGCAGCCGTTTTGTGTCTGTGGTTTTTCCAGACCCATAGACTATAATGTGTATGAGGGATCCGTAATCAGGGCATGCCTCAGTGGTGTCACCAAGGACCCACGTTCCATGGAAAACCACAGCCGTACAAATATACACATTAAATTAATTGCATACGTGTGCTGTCCGTGATTCACTGACGCGTGAAATAAGCCTAATTCTTTAGGCCTATAATCAGTTTTGATTTTTCTTCCCCACATTACAATAGACATAACTTTTTTATTTTATTGTTCACATAGCCATATGATGGCTTATATTTGCGGAACAAGATGCATTTTTAATGCCACCATTTATCAGGTTTTAAAAAATGGGAAAAAAAATTCTTTGGATTAAAATTTAAAAAACAAACTAAATTCCACCAAGTATTTTGGGATTTTGACATCACGACGTTCACTGTGCACTAAAAATGACATCACATCCTTATTCTACAGCTCAATACGATTACGGCGATACCAAACTTGTAACGTTTTTATTTTGTTTACCGGTAATTACTTTTAAAAGTAATAAAAACCATTTTCCATTACGGCGTTCACCGAACAGGAAATTTTTACAAATATTTTAATAGTTCAGACATTTGCAGACACAGTGGTGTATATATTTTTATATGTGAAATTTGGAAAGGGGCTTGATTTTAAACTTTTAATATGTTGGTGTTTTTTGACCCCTTGTCCTATTCACCCTAAGGCCTCTTTCACATGACCGTATGGCTTTTTCAGTATTTTGCGGTCCGTTTTTCATGGATCCGTTGTTCTGTTTCCGTTGTGTTTCCGTTTCTGTTCCGTTTTTCCGTATGGCATATACAGTAATTACATAGAAAAAATTGGGCTGGGCATAACATTTTTAATAGATGGTTCCGCAAAAACGGAATGGATAAGGCATACGAATCCATTACTGTATCTGTTCCTTTTTTTTGTGGAGCCATTGACTTGAATGGAGCCACGGAACATGATTTGCGAGCAATAACAAGACATGTTCTATCTTTCAACAGAAATAGGGAAATAGGGAAACGGAATGCATACGGAGTACATTCCGTTTTTTGGGGGGAACCATTGAAATGAATGGTTCTGTATACAGAACGCAAAAAACGTCCCGTAAACGGAAAAAAAAACGGTCATGTGAAAGAGGCCTAATAGAGATCTATTAGTGTGAAAAGGATTCTGACACTATCCCTGCTCAGCTGTGTCTCATGCACAGCGCAGCAGGGAGCTTACCATGGCAGGCTTCCATGGTAACCGATTGGAGCCCCACAATTTCACTGCAGGGGCTCAGATCGGAAGACAAAGGGAGCCGCATGCCCCTGCCTTAACTCACAGATGCCACGATTGGTGTTGATCGTGGCATCTGAGGGGTTAAATGACAGGGTTTGGCGTGATCACCATTCCCTATCATTGTGGCCAGGTGTCTACTGTATTATACAGCTGGCATCTCCAAACAGTTATGGGCGCATAATGTACGGCATTAAGTTTTAAGGGAGTTAAGGATTTTGTGAGATATTTAAAAAAGAAGCTATGTGTAGGAAACTTGTAAAATGGTGAAATAAGCTATACTTACTATTAAAAGTCATAACAGTACGAGCCCCTGCCATCCGTTGATTGGTGGAGTTTTTATAAGTCAGAGGGAAGAAAATTGATTCACAGATAAGGCTACTTTCATATCTGCGTTTTTGCTGTACGGTTTTGAGATCTGTCATAGGTTCTCAAAACCACAGCAAAACGCTTCCGTTATAATAATACAACCGCTGCATCCGTTCTGAATGGATGCGGTTGTATTATATTGAAAATGAAGAAACCGGATCTGGCACTGAAACCATTGTAAGTCAATGGGCAGCGGATCTGTTTTTTTTGTGTCTGAAAAAATGTTTTTGGTGCCAGATCCTGATTCTTCAGTTTCCCATGCCGCACACAAAAATGCTGCTTGCATAGATTTTTCATCCAGCATAGGAACGGAACAAACCGGAACAGAATGCATTCTGGTGCACTCCGTTCCGGTTTATCCAGTTTTGTCCCCATTGACAATGAATGGGGACAAAACGGAAGCGTTCTGCTGCGGTTTTGAGACCCTGTTCCGGATCTCAAAACTCGACAGCACAACACAGACGTGAAACTTTAATATCCATCAGGAAATAAGACTGAAGTCATTTTGAAGAAATCCTTACCACTATGTACCTCTGAGGTCTCTCATTGTCACAAAACCTAGTAAATACCCTTTCAAAGTGAGGTGCAGATATGTGACGCCGGGGCTTGTGACCAAAATCAGAATCTAGAACCGTTATACATTGCTCAAACACATTACCAGAGATGAGAGCCTGCGTTCCCATAATGTCTGACATGAGGACCAGCCACCAGATAACCCCATTAGTCTGTATTTCACTATGGCTATAGATGAGTGCTTCACAGAATTGCATTACACGGGGAAACTCACAGAAGCCAGCCTCCGATGGAGCTCTGCTAATCGGCAAATATTAACTATCTCTCTCTACGAAACTCTGTTGGAATCTCATTTGGCTGCTGCCAGCAATGGTGGAATACAGAGAGGAGCTTCCTGTTCATTAGAATCCTGGCTGTTGACATCCAGCATGTAAATCTGAATGCAAACCTTTTATTTGCTATGCTTTTCCTATTTGGTAGGATGCAGTGATACATTTTTGCTTATATAAACCTTGAAAGGTGTAAATTTAAGCTAATTATCAAATAAAAGGGTTTTCCGAGATTTAAATACTGATGTCCTATCCTCAGGATAAGTCACCAGTATCTGATCGGTGGGGGTCCGACACCTGCAACCGCCATGGATCAGCTATTTGAGAAGGCAAAGGTGCTCTGATTAGTGCCGCAGCCTTCTCCGTGCTCACCAAGCACAACGCCATACACTGTATAGCGGCTGTGATTGGTATCACTCTCAGTCCCATTCACTTCTATGGGGCTGGGCTGTGCCTCGGCCATGTGACCGATTAACGTGTCGTCACTTGGCCTAGGGAAAGCTGCAAGAAGGCTGGTCATATACTGATGACCTATCCAAAGGATAGCTCATCAGTATTTAAGTCTCGGAAAACCCATTTAAACACTGTCATTGCGTTGGATGGTTTTACATGCATGGAGTTCATTGTAGTCACCATCACACAGACGTGTTCATGGTACATATCGATGATGCTCCACCTGCATTATTACCCATAAAGTTAAAAGGGAGATGCTACAGGACAGGCCATGAATGCCTGATGGCTCCTCATCACACCGCTCCCGGTTTGCTGAATCACATTCCAAGAGTTCTTAGGGAAGTTTTTGGTCATTCTTGTCCACGGTGCACATGGGTGTCAGTTCTATCAAGTAAAGTCAACATTCTAGAGTATAGTGAAGGCAGAGGAACACTGCAAAACTAGCTGACCTGTACCAATCCTGTACACACATATTCCACACCCTGGCTATTGTAGGTATTTTATTTTAGTTACAGTAAAGCCATGTCCCATGGGGCAGCACGGTGGCTCAGCGGTTAGCACTGGTGTCTTACAGCGCTGGGGTCCTAGGTTTGAATCTGACCAAGGACAACATCTGCATTAAAGGGATTCTGTCACCAGTTTTTGACCCCCACATTCAAAAATATGGTTATGTGCATGGAGCCCTTGTGATTCCTAATGTGGTCTTATAAGCTAAATCTGTGTGCTCATTTAGTGTAAAAAACGTTTTATCTAACCTGTCATTCATCAGATTAAGGTGCCCAGGAGGACGCTCATGTCTCCAAGATGCCGCCCGCCGCCGTTCGTGCCCAGCTCCTCCTTTGCTGTCATCAGCGATGTGCCCAGCTGCTTGTTCATAGTGCGTCCTGTGCTGATGAATGGCAGGAAAAGTCTAAGGCATATTGTACACCATAGACTTTTTCCAGAGTGCGGGTGCCCACAGAGAGGGCTCTGAGTGCCGCCTCTGGCACCCGTGCCATAGGTTCACCATCACTGTACTAGATTATACAGACACCTCTCACTAGGAGATAGACAGTTGTGTTATAAAATGTTATACGTCTAGCTCATGTTATGCGTAGAGCTCATCCGCCATAGCTATTACACATTTTTTATTTAGCGAACCAGTCATTGCTCTAAAAGGTAAACGGGGCGGCAGGTTGAGCATGCACACTCCTTTAGAGATGAATAGAGTGGCAGTGTGCATGCTTGACCTGCCATTGTTTATTTCAGTGAGCTCTGTAGGGTACAGGGTTCACGTTCTCATGATCAGTTGGGGTCCCAGCAGGATCTAATAGTTATCCCCTATCATGTGGATAGTTGGTAACTTGCTACAACCAGAATACCCTTTTAATTTTGCATCGGTAATTGTAAACCAGGAGTGGGACAGAAACACAGAAAATGTGTAAATGAAAAATGTGCACCTCTTTCATGTATGGACCCACACTTGGCTTTGGCTTACACATACTGTTACAAAGCATTGACCATAATACACAAGTGCAAATATGAGCTTATATAAAATGCATACCGTATATACTCGAGTATAAGCCGACCCGAATATAAGCCGAGGCCCCTAATTTTACCCCCCAAAAATGGGAAAAATTATTGACTCGAGTATAAGACTAGGGTGGGAAATGCAGCATATGTGGGGGATGTTATGTGGGGGATCTGTGGAGGACAGTGTTATGGGGGATCTGTGGAGGACACTTATGGGGACCTGTGGATGGCACTGTTATGGGGTGGATCTGTGGAGGACAGTGTTATGGGGGATCTGTGGAGGACACTTATGGGGACCTGTGGATGGCACTGTTATGGGGTGGATCTGTGGAGGACAGTGTTATGGGGGATCTGTGGAGGACACTTATGGGGACCTGTGGATGGCACTGTTATGGGGTGGATCTGAGGAGGACAGTGTTATGGGGGATCTGTGGAGGACACTTATGGGGACCTGTGGATGGCACTGTTATGGGGTGGATCTGTGGAGGACGCTGTTATAGGGGATATGTGCTATGACACATAGGGCCATGAGGGGGGGGGGGGCAGCATAAGACATATAGCATCTTATGCTGGTCCCCCTCATGGCCCTATGTGTCCCCTCGTGTCCTAAACTGCGCACATAACTGCCTTTGCGTGTAAAGTGTTACTCCTGTGTAAAACAATCTCTCTCCTATTGATAACAGGTCCGGCCTCTGTACTCACTGTCACGACGAATGCACTACAGCGAGCGGGAGCTGGCTGGTCGGCGCGTGACTGACATCACTTAGTAACGCTCCTCCCACTTCAGGAAGCAGGAGCGTTACTAAGTAACGTCAGTCACGCGCCGGCCGGGCTGCTCGCTGCAGTGGCATTGTCCTGTCGGCCAAATCGAGACTCGAGTATAAGACGAGGGGGCTTTTTGAGCACAAAAATATGTGCCAAAAAACTCATCTTATACTCGAGTATATACGGTATTCTGGACCCATATACATCATACATCAATAAAGTCACAACCCCAACTTTCCTGCTGTGTTTTGATGCTATGCTACACAGTGCACACAAAACACTCAAGAGTTAGGAGGAAAGGCCTGGTGCTGAAATATCCCTCTTGGGCCTCATAAATAGTTGGCCCACTTGCCTCCAGAAAATCTGTTAAACTAATGTCCATATGAAATACTAATTATCATCGTTAGTGGGCAAGGCCACCCATTATAAAGTAATGCCGGTGTTATACATTTAGGGTAGAGTTTTCCTTTTAAGTGGATTTATTCCCAGTTCACTTATGGCCCCTTTACACAGGACAAAGATCTAGCAATTTGTCGGGAAGGAAGCGGGAACCTTCCTGACAATCTGCTGATCGTTAGCAGAGGAGATCGGTGCATATACATGAGTATGGGGAGGAGTGATCACTAATGCCATCGCTCTTTCCCATACAGTATCGTTATTTCCCAGCAGCAGATCGTGTTTACACAGCAGGATCTGCCACTGGGAAAGAATGCACAAAAGATACACTTACTCGATGAACAAGCATTTTGCTCATTCATCGGGTAATCGGCAGTGCATTTACACCGCCAGATCATCGCTAACCAGCGTTACTAGTAATGCTGCTTAGCGATGATCCCTTCAATTGTTGGCCTGGTGTAAAGGGCCCTTAAGCTATAATTCCTTCTGTTTTATTCTCCAACTTGCCCTCTAATATTAAGCTATTCATATAGGCTCCTTATTATTCATAACCAACTCCCGTTAGACATGTGGTAAGAGAGGTTAGGAGAATTTTGCACTGCATTCAGCCAACCTGCCATTGAATCCGCTGAGATACTCACTCTATAAATAAGTCTATTGATCCGGAAGAAAGCAGACAAAAACTCAAGTAAACATTTGGCAATTATGTTTCATAAGGGACATAACATTCTTTCCTGACTTCAGTAATGCAGCCTACATTTGTACATAGTTCAGCATCCTCCGCCATTTCCATTCTAACTTGGGTCATGCAACTTTTAGCTTTTTACCAGTGGATGTCTTAGTTACCAAGAATTTAATAATTTACCAAACAATAAATGACATGATATCCTCTGTATATACGTGTGAAACTCGAAAAATTAGAATATTGTGCACAGTTCATTTATTTCAGTAATGCAACTTAAAAGGTGAAACTAATATATGAGAGACTCATCACATGCAAAGCGAGATATTCCAAGCCTTTATTTGTTAGAATTTGGATGATTATGGCTTACAGTTTATGAAGTCACAATTTTGAGGTACCCTTTGCTCAGGGGGTATGGATTAATTAGCTGACTAGAGTGTGACTCTTTGAGCCTAGAATATTGAAACTTTTCACAAAATTTAAATTTTAAGCTAAATTAATGCAATTCTTTTAATTTGCATTACTGAAATAAATGGACTTTTGCACAATATTCTAATTTTTAGAGTTTCACCTGTAGGTACACTAACATGTTGTTTGGGGACAGTATACTATATAAGAATGTGATGGGCATTTAGCTAACCTGGACTTCCTCATTGAAGGTAGAGGAACTCTGGACAGATATTTCATTTGGTTTTATGGGTAGAGCCATTACATTAAAACTGCTGCCAGGGAATAGCATTGATTGGGTCACTGTATCTCCCAAATGGCAGGTCTTGTGGGGTGTTCAGATAACAATATATGGTTCCTTTAAGAGTTAACAGCTTACTCCCCTCCTTGGCTGTGTGGCACCCAACTACTATAGGCGTTTACACTTTGGCCAGTGTCTCCTCTGATTGGCAGCAATGAAGATAGAGATGGAGCAGTTCTGCACAGTATGCACAACACAATTAAGGGGTATTTCTGTCGTATGGCACACTGTTTTTCACACAGTATTGTTCTCAAGCAGCAGGCTGGATGATTGGACATGGTTCCAGGCCTAATTAGTACACAGGTTATGACTTCTATCAGGATGTGACAGTCAGACAGCTGCCACCTGCCCTGTCTAGGGCCTCAGGTGGTGCACCTACAGTATTTGACTAGTTCCACTCACCTCCACTGCTAGCTAGCTACATGCAGGAATCTGCAACGCTTTCTGGCTCACTACCTTAGTGCATTGTCTCGTTTACAGTCTCTCATGACTCTCTCCACAAGGTATGCCTGCACATCTGTTTATCCTCTTTCTGTAGATAGCACACCCCTAATGAAACTTGTAGCATTAACCTATTTGTGACTTTAGCCTAGTTTTTTGGTGTGTATCAGGTCTCCTTCACACTGTAACCAAGAGGCCTTCATGTACAATATACTGTACAATACAAATCCAATAAAATAGTTTTGTCCAGGACCAACTTCATTTTAATTGCATAATTTTAAAATCCATGCAGCATAGTGTCTAGCTTATGCATTTTGTGTGTATGACTCCTACTCATAGCTTGATGGTCTAACTTAAAGGGAACCTGTCACCGGGATTTTGTATATAGAGCTGAGGACATGGGTTGCTAGATGGCCGCTAGCACATCCGCAATACCCAGTCCCCATAGCTCTGTGTGCTTTTATTGTGTAAAAAAAACAACGATTTGATACATATGCAAATTAACATAAAAGAGTCATATCTTGTGTGACCAGAGAAGAGTCATATTTTCAACCTCTGACTCATCTCAGGTTAATTTGCATATGAATCAAATCGTTTTTTATGCACAATAAAGGCACACAGAGCTATGGGGACTGGGTATTGCGGATGTGCTAGCAGCCATCTAGCAATCCATGTCCTCAGCTCTATACCCCAAATACCGGTGACAGGTTCCCTTTAAATATTTAAACCCTAGCTAATATAGGAAAAAGAAAATGGTCACATGGCATATGACAACACACATAATGGCAAATTCCAACAAATACACTTACTTGCCCTTATGTGTGATGTCATATGAGCATTTCTTTAATCCTGTATTAGCATCTTGCTTTAAACATTTTACTTACTTAGCATCAAGCTATGGGTAAAAACCATGTGTTCGAAAACCGTAAACTGGAAGCTATACCACATGGATTTGAAAAAGTATACAATAAAAGGGAAGTTATACTTTTTTCCTGGTGCTGGACAAAATAATATTATTAGATTTTTGCCTGTGCTCTCCATCCAGAGAGCGGTCTGTTTGTTGCCCACAAAGACACATTTTCATCGTGAAGAATGAACTGTAACCTTCTCCTTCCATATTCGTCTGTATGCCTTGCTACACACAAGCCTTTTACCCAAATTAGTGAATATTACCTTGCTTGTGTCTCTCACATCGGTTGAAAGGAAATCAAATGTCATAATCCATAGTACATGAGGTATCATAAATGGGTGCAATTACAGGACAAGCCTAAAGGGGTTATACAAGGGGTAAATGTACCGCGTATGCCCGGGCCCCTCACACTGAATATACTTACCTGGCTCCCCGCTCCCTGCACCGCTCCTGGTCCCCGCACCGCCGCAGCTGCTTCTTCCCATGCGCAGATGAAAACATCCAGGGTCGGGGGGAGCAGCCAATGGCATCACCTACGATGCTAGAGAGGCTCGCCCCCATCTTGCATTGGCTGCTCCTCCCTCCGACACCGAAAGTTTTCATCCCCTCACGGGGAGAAGCAGAAGCGGCGGTGCGGGGACCAAGGGCGGCGCAGGGAGGGGGAGCCAGTAAGTATATTTAGGGTCCATTCACTCGTCCGTTGTTTCTTTCCTGATCTGTTCCGTTTTTTGCGGAACAGATCTGGACCAGTTCTGTACCCATTCATTTTCAATGGGTCCTGAAAAAAAATCTGACATTGTGCTGTCCAATTTTTTTCAGGACCCATTGAAAATGAATGGGTACAGAACTGGTCCAGGTCAGGAAAGAAACAACGGACGTGTGAATGGACCCTTAGTGTGAGGGGCCTGGGCATATGCAGTACATTTTTTAGTCTCAGATAACTCCTTTAAATGAGAGAGATATAACAGCATACATAGACCTAAAATTTGCTGGAAACTACACAGTATACAGAGCCTTTTGCTTCCATCCAAACACTGTTAGTATCTGATGCCACGGCCTCCTGAAACAGCTGATTAGTGGGGGTTTGGAGTGTCAGATCCCCACTGATCTGATATTGGTGATGACCTATCCTGGGTATATGTCATCAATATCTGTAGCCAGGAGAAACCCTTTCATAGTCTTGTTGATCTATCTGGAGGTTGGGGAAAAATGTCTAGAATTTATTAATAGTTTTCTGATGACAGTCTTTATAAACGTGCCTTGACAAGATTAAGTCTGGAACAAGTCAACCCTAAGGGCAGCGTTGTAGTAGACATTGGTTTAATAAGATGCACATATCAGTGCTGGCTTCCTGTGTGATGAGAGCACTTCTGACACAGGTCCTCTGTATCTGTTCTAAGGCATTACTTATCCCCTTCACTTCCACCTCATCCACACACTCGCATATCTCTATCTGTGTTGATGCACATTTTTTTTAAGATGATGGGAAAGACAGCCTTTACATAATGCAATCCAGTCACCCTATAACTGTGACAGGGTGGCACCATAAGGCCTCTTGCACACGACCGTAAGCCCTCTGAGATATACGGTCCGTGAGCGGGCCATATGTCCCGGAGTGGCATTGATCTTGTGCACAGGAGCACACAGCATCATAGACTACAATGACGCTGGGGATATCGGGCCGCCCGCGGGACTATTGTCCCACACTCATATGATCTTACGAGTGCGGGAAATAGTCCCGCGTGCGGCCCGACGTGCACAGCATCATTGTAATCTATAAAGCTGTGTGCTCCCGTGTGCACGATCAATGCCGCTCAGGGACATATGGCCGGACCGCTTACCGACCGTATATCTCGGAGGGCACACAGTCGTGTACAAGAGGCCTAAGTCTGAGGCTACATGATAGCTGGGTATCGCCTTTGATTTTTATGTTTCCCTATGAAAAAAAAGTCCCAGCCAAAGTACATGCAAGTCACAGACTTTTTCCCCCTATAAGAATAGTGGGTAATAAAGGTTTCTATAAGATGCCTGCAACATTTTATAGTCACATGTAGCCTCAATGACAACCAGTTATTTATTAAAATTGGCAACACATTGTTTTTGCTGCCTAAACAATCAGTGGCACTTTCATTATTAAGAGAATATGAAATGAAAACATGTTTTCCTTCAATGGATATTCCAGGATTTTATTATTGATGGCCTTTACCAGGCTGGGTGATCAATATCTGATCAGAGTCCGACACCTCACACCCCCATGATCAGCTATTATCGAGTAGTTCCAGTAGTCAGTGCCAGTACTACACAGCTCAATCAATTGTGTAGTGAACCGAGAGGGTTACTGCAGCGCTTCTTTCATTCATTTAAATGGGAGCAGCAGAGCGACAGTAACCAGCTTGTTCCACTACACAATTGATTGAGCTGTGTAGTACTGGCACTGACTACCCAAACTACTTGATAACAGCTGATCATGGGGGCGTGAGGTGTTGGACTCTTGCCATTCAGATGTTGGTCTCCTAGCCTGAGATAGGCCATTAATATTAAAATCCTGGAATACCACTTCAAGACTGGTTCCTAAATCTGCCTCACTGTGTCCCATAAAAGAGCCACTCAGAGGTGACAAGAACATTAACTGTGAACAGGACCCCCATAACAATGAAAGCTACTATGCTCTCCACGACTTTTAGATAGACCTCCAGCTATATAAGGGAGTTGCATAGTCTTTACCCTCCATCAGTCCTTCCTGTTCCCATAAAACTCATCATTGAGTTGTCCTTATTCTAGTGAATGGGGACAAAATGGAAGCGTTTTCCTCTAGTATTGAGATCCTCTGCCGGATCTCAATACCGCAAAGGAAAAACGCATATTTGAAAGTAGCCTAACTCCCATCCCATGCATAAGACTGTTATAGCATTGATCAGTAGTGTACTGTCATTGACTGACTGCTTCACCCCAAGTGTGAGGAGGAGCACTATCGGAAGTCATTCCTCCATTTTGGCTGTACAACCAACATCGACCGATTGACTGCTCTTAACGCCTTTGGGTTCCTGTGGATATATTCCATCCAGAGACTGAATTCTATAAGCTGTGATATTGATATCTCATATTTTTTATCTGTACCATGTACTGTATTCTCTGTGCTGCTGTAACTCTGTGAATTTGCCCATGGTGAATTTGCCCATGGTGGGGCTGTTAAAGGATTATCTTATCTTATGCACTCATATGATGTTTGTGAAGGTCCACCAAGAATTGCTGATGTTTTTCTGACTTTTTACTAACATTTCCCAGAAGCTCCATGGATGAGGCTCTTTCTGTCTATAATAATTGAGAACTCTGCATGTAACCTGAAGACTATGTCCACTGGAAGTGTGAGGTCCCTGTGCTACACTTGGCTTTTGAAAGGCAGCTTGTAAACCTCAGAGTGATAGCGGCTGGTGAATGGTGGCCTTGTGTAGCTCTGCATTTATTTAATCAGATGAAATAAAGCTTTAATCCACTAGCTACCTTTACCAATCGCAGGCCTTTAATGGTAGGCTTCCAATCTATCCGCTGTTTCAGGTAATCGATGAGCTGTCTGTTTGCCTTTTAATAGCTTTGATTTTATAACTGGATCAATAGGCAAAGAGATGAGACTTATCGTCTTTTTCTTGGAAATGTATTTTGTGGGATGTCTTTGATGCTGTAAGCACTATATTGATACCAGATGTCCATAGAAATGTGTTCCATTGTATAAAAGAAAAAACTAATTGTACTGTTTTGGTTTTAATCTGTTTATATTATTATTAGTTTGTAAATATTCTTAAATAATTTCTTTGCTTATCTAAGCACTGTTCATTTTAAAGGGGGCGTTTGAAATTGCAGGTACTTCCAAATGAACAGGGCAAAGCAGCAACATCAAGCGCTCTCCTTCTGAAAAGTATGGAATGTGCCGTACAGACCAGTGTAGAGCAATCAAGAGGTCACTCGAGTACTCAGACAGGTGATCCGCCATGGCGCCAAGAATCAGACCACCAATGACCTAAAGATAGACCATCAATTTTAAAAACCTGGTTAACCCCTTTCAATCATATGCAATTAGATACCAAAAGACAAGTGAATTTCTTGAATTTGGATTGCATGCCCAGATTATAGGATTTTTGGTATGTTACCAGCAGATTCTAGCGGTGAGGTCAGGGAAATTCAACATAGTTTCCAAAGTCCTTTAGTTGCAAATGCTTACAAACCTATCTTTCAGTATTGAAGAACTGCTTAGCCAGTTTCACACTAGAGCCTGGCAGAACAGCCTGGCAGATGGTTTTATGCCAGTGTGAAATTAGTCCAACACTATGTTTTATCTCTCTGTATCTGTAGCTTTTTTTTTGTATTAGACTAGTTTCACACCAGCAGTAAATTCTTCTGGCAGAGGAACAACCTTCCAGAAGACATCCTATCCGGCATAGCCAGATTCTACCTGTCCCCGCCGGAGCCCTTTGACTATAATGGGACTCGGTGGCGATCCAGCTTGTTTCTGGCATTAGTGCTGGGATTTGGCCAGACAAAAAGCACTGCTTGCAGCAATACTTGTCCGCCTGAATCCCTTCACTAATGCCGGAGACGGGCAGGTTCCCCGCCGAGTCCCATTATTGTCAATGGGACCTGGAGGTGATCCATCCTTTTTTGGCTATGCCAGATACAATATCATTCAACAGGCTGTTCCTCTGGCAGAAGAATTTACCACTAGTGTGCAACTATCCTATACGGAAAATGAGAAATGAAAGTTTTCTGCAACCCAGACCATTCCCTCAATGGCATAAACCCCCTGTGGGTAATCAGTCAGTTAGCCATGTTATAAATGTATAGTGTTATCTACTAATACATGGCCGGTAGGGGATGAAAAAAAGAGCACTAAGGCTACCCTCACATCTGCGTTTTAGCTGGATTCGTCATGGATC
Organism: Bufo gargarizans; assembly: GCF_014858855.1. Lineage (NCBI taxonomy): Eukaryota > Metazoa > Chordata > Amphibia > Anura > Bufonidae > Bufo > Bufo gargarizans. The sequence continues at coordinate 193,984,670 of NC_058082.1, forward strand.
AGCAAAAACACTTCCGTCATGATAATACAACCATCTGCATCGGTTATGAACGGATCCGGTTGTATTATCTCGAAAATAGCCAATACGGATCCGTCTCTAAAACCATTGTAAGTCAATGGGGTACGGATCCCTTTTCTTTTATTTCAGAGAAAACGGATCCATCACCATTGACTTATATTGTGTGTCATGACGAATCCGTCTTGCTCCGCATCCCAGGATGCACTCAAAAACGCTGCTTGCAGTGCTTTTGTGTGCGTCATGGGAACGCAATAAAACTGAACGGAATGCATTCTGGTGCACTCTGTTCAGTTCACTTCAGTTTTGTCCTCATTGACAATGAATGGGGACAAAACGGAAGCTTTTTCCCCCACTATTGAGATCCTGTGACGGATCTCAATAGCGGAAAGGGAAAGCGCAGGTGTGAAAGTAGCCTAAAATGGGGAAATTATATTGGACCCCTACAGGTAAGGCTACTTTTACACTAGTGTTTCTGTTTTCCGGTATTGAGATCCGTCATAGGGTCTCAATACCGGAAAAAAAACTCTTCCGTTTTGTTCCCATTCATTGTCAATGGGGACAAAACATAACTGAACAGAACGGAAAGCTCCAAAATGTATTTGGTTCCATTTATTTGTGTTTCCATCTCTGACACAATAGAAAACGGATCCGTCCCCCATTCACTTTTAGTGGTGTTCATGACGGATCCGGATAATATAGATGCAGATGGTTGTGCTATCAGTAACGGAAGTGTTTTTTGCTGAACCCTGCCGGATCCAGCAAAAACGCTGGTGTGAAAGTAGTCTAAGTCTGACATTTGACAGTGATCTTTGTGGCAGTATGTGTGATGTAGATAATGAGCCCCACTAGGCATGGGGACTGAGGTGGATGATGGCAGCATCTCTTCTGTGCTGTGGAATATGTTGCTGTTATATGAGGAACTGGAAGTAAAGTGAAGATAAGTATTTGCTCCTCTGAACAATGTGTGGAATTCTTATGAAGAGAAACCCGAGTTATTTTGAAAGAGATCAGGCAAACAATAGAGACTGTAGCACGATGACGACAGGAGAGCATGTTGAGACATTGTGAAATGCCCTCACCGCAGCTATTTAACCTCTCAGACTCGTCTGAAGCAATACATCTCATAGCAATTTCTACAGCTATTACTTTCTTCCAGAACATAATGTGCATTAGAAACTTGTCAAATAATATTCTATAATTGCTGAAAGAGCTTGGCTCTCAGAAGACGTTACAATGCGGCTATCTATGGTGGATATTGTATCCACTTGTTTTGCTCTAACAAATAATTATTTCATTATCCTGCCCAGGTTAGCCTAGTATAAAGGTACACATCATGTATTATATTATATAAAAGCTAAAGAAAGTATATAAATTAAGGCTTTTTTCTCATCAGCATTGGAGGCTTCTTTCAGAATGTCTCATATCTGCCTGAAAATGTAATGTATTAGGGTCCATTCAGACGTCCGTAGCGCATTTCGGATCCGCAATACACCCGTAAGGCACCCCCATAGAACTGCCTATTTGTGTCAGCAATTGCGGACAAGGATAGGACATGGTCTATTTTCTTGCGGAGCTGAAGATCGGGGCCGCGCTCCGGAAATGCGTATGCGGAGAGCACATAGTGTGTTCTCCGCATCCATTCCATCCCCATAGAGAATAAATGGGTCTGCACCCGTTCCGCACAATTGCGGAACGGATGCGGACCACACTTGCGGACGTGTGAATGGAGCCTTATGTAGCGTTGTTTTACTAGTAAAATGATGGACACCATGGCTGAATCCGAGGGACCCTATTATAAATCAGGGGTGTCCTTTGGGAGCTTGAATTCCATTTGATGCTCTTATGACAGAAGCAGCCTGATGGATGTCATACCCGCTGATCATGACACTCAGTATATGTTCCTTTATATCAGGTCACAGTCACACTCTATCAGAATCAGAGTTGGCACCATCATGAATGTTAGATTAGAGAACGGTGTTCAGTTGTTACTACACAGCAGAATCACGTAGAGCTCCTAGAAAGTGACCCTCAAGAGGAAACCAATTATAGAATAATACAGATAAAAAAATGCTAACTACTAGAAGGAAAAGACAAAAAGTGTCATTATCACAATATTTGTTTTATCTTATGATCTTTTATCTCTTGCTCACTACAAGGTTAGTTTTCCTGGTTTCTTAAACTCATCATAGAACCATTTTAAAGGGGTTGTCCCATTACTATATATCCCCTGTATACAGAATAGGAGACAAGTGTCTGATGGGTGGGGGTCTAACTGCCTGGGTCTCCCACCCATCACTAGGATGAAGTGTCATACATGCAGGTGCTCTGCCGCACCATTCAACTCTGTAGGACTGTTGGAGGTAGCTGAAGGGCTGTTTTTAAGACAAGACACCCACATTTAGTCAACTAAGGCCGAGTTCACACGAACGTGTGTGACCCATGACCGTGCTGCGGCCCGCAAATTGCGGGCCGCAATGCACGATCGCCGGCCGTAGGTCAGCCGCATCAGATCGCGGACCCATTCACTTTAATGGGTCCGCGATCCGCCCGTTCCGCAAAAAGATAGGACATGTTCTATCTTTTTGCGGAATGGAAGTAGGGTACGCAACCCCACGGAAGCACTCAGTAGTTCCGTGCACCCGTTCCGTACGGCCGTTCCGCACTTCCGGTTTTGCGGACCCATTGAAGTGAATAGGTCCGCATCCGTGATGCAGAATGCACACGAAAATGTGGCCACGGGTCACACACGTTCATGTGAACTAGGCCTAAGGCTACTTTCACACTAGCGTTTTTTGCGGATCCATCATGGATCTGCAAAAACTCTTCCATTACAATAATACAACCGCATGCATCCGTCATGAACGGATCTGGTTGTATTATGCCTTCTATAGCCATGACGGATCCATCATGAACACCACTGAAAGTCAATGGGGGACGAATCCGTTTTCTATTGTGTCAGAGAAAACTGATCCGTCCCCACTGACTTACATTGTGTGTCAGGACAGATCCGTCTTGCTCCGCTTGCAGCGTTATTCTGTCTGCGATGGGAGCGCAACCAAACGGAACGGAATGCATTTTGGTGCGTTTGGTTCAGTTCAGTTTTGTCCCCATTGACAATGAATGGGGACAAAACCGAAGCGCTTTCCTCCGCTATTGAGATCCTTTGATGGATCTCAATAGCGGAAATGAAAACGCTGGTGTGAAAGTAGCCTAAGAAGGCGGTATTTCAGAGTATTGCTAAGGTCTTAAAAGGTCAGGGACAAAGCTCTCAAGGCGTATGCCCTCACCTCCCCCTAAAAAAATAAAAAATTCATATACGTATATAGTTGTCAAATATTACTACCTTGCAGTAATACAATTTTAGATAATTATATAATTTCTTAGTTGATTTGGTTGATACAAAAAGACAAGGGTCCATCTGGTCCAACCTCCATACTGAAATTGAGCACATTGTACCAAGGACAATATTACCAGGGCTAAATGCTCTTGGTCTCTGCAGTAAACGCTCCACAACCTCTTCCATCTGCTCCTGAGTCAGGACTGTAAAAGGCTCCCGGACGGCTGCTAGAGTAGAGGGAAGAAGTTGTGACGTGCTTATTGCGGACAGCCAAGGGCACGTCAGTGTTAGGGTACACCATATTTTTTGTTGGGTTCATATCACATTTTTGCCCTACATCTAACGTATACGTTGGGGGAAAAAGGATGCAAAAGTAGCACACTACGCTTTTCCATTCTGCATCGTATGGCAAAAATGTATATATATCTTTTTTTTACAATGGAACTCTCTGGTGACGGATGACACTGTATGGCAGCTGTCTGAGGCATTTGTTTAACATATACCTTTTTTGTATACGTTAAAAGTAAGACAGAAATGTTATGTGAACCCAGCCTAAAACTTCACTTTCTCAGTGTAACAGCGGTTGCGGATCTCCGGTGTTCACCTACTCACCACCGCAGTGCCAGGCTCCGTGCTTGGGCGACCACTGCCCTCCCTAGCCGCCTCCATCATTGCCTGCGTCCAGCTGCACTATAGGGCAGTTAGCAGCGGTAATCTGCTGCTTGTGTTTCTCCATGCACTGCTCCAGTCCTGGACCCCGTGTCAGTTTTTTTCTGGGATCCGCTTCACACTTTCCTTTCTGCCCTGGACACAGCATGCCTTCTAGCCTGTTTCCTGTAGCTCTTCGGTAAGGGCCAGCGCCCATCACGTCCTGTGATGGAAGGGTTTTGCACATGTGACCTGTGCGACCACTCCCAGCCATCCTGCACCTATTTTAGTAGTCCAGCTCCCTTCCCAGGGGCCTGAGCATCAGAGGTCCTTGTGTCCTGCAAACAGAGGTCCTTGTGTCCTGCAAAGGTTGCTGATTTCTCTGCTTGTGTTCCTGTATACTTGACCTGTGCTCGTGTTTCTGGACTCCGCTACCTGTTTGATCCTTGCCTGCTTTACCTCAACTCTCCTGTTGCTGATCCGGATTGCCTGACCTGTACCTGTGTTGCCTGCCCTGACCCATTGCTTATTTGACCTCTCCTTCTGACTACGACTGTACCTCTGGTACCCCTGGTCCACCTGGACCAGCTGCCTAGTGTGCTAATCCTCCTCAAGAAGTAGTAACCTGATGTTCTCCCCTGGGAAAGTCTATCCCTACCATCATAGTACCCCTGATGGTAGGGAAAGTCTATCCCTACCATCAGGGGTACTGTGAAGAATGAGAGGTTCCCTTAGACAACGCCCTTAGGGGAGGTTGGTCACGTGGCACAGTGGGTTCACAACCTGCTGGTTCGAGTCATGCTGGTACTAAAACCATACACAAAGTTACTGTATGTTTAACCAGCTTTCTAGGTCTCTCCTTATGGATATATACCCACACGTTGGATTTCTGGATCCGCACTGTCCAAATATTTCTGGACCTAACTGTATATTAGTAGCAATCCAGTTAATGGGGACAGCAACAGTGAGGCAATACAATTCTGAATATTCTCCTATATGTAATGATAACACACACATCTTTCCATCCTGTATTTAATTCTGTGGAGAGAGGAAAGCATGTGTGTCTCCTACTAATCTCGTTTATAAAGGGAGTTAAAGCGGTTTTCCAAAACCTTTAGGGCTCGTTCACACAACCGTGCCGTTTTTCGTGGTACGCAAATTGCGGATCGGCAAAACACGGATGGCGCCCGTGTGCCTTCCGTAATTTGTGGAACGGAACAGGAGGCCTATTATAGAAATGACTATTTTTGTCCACAAAACGGACAAGAATAGGACATGACTCATAATTTTGCAGAGCAACGGATGCGGACAGCACACAGAGTGCTGTCTGCATCTTTTGCGGGCCCATTGAAATGAATGGTTCCGTATGCGGAACGCAGAAAACGGCCCGTATACGGAACGCAAAATACGTTCGTGTGAACGAGCCCTTATACTGGTGACCTATCCTTTTTGAACAAGCATAAGGCTGGAGCCAGATGACGATCTTGGCTGCACCAGCCGTCGCGTGCCTGAAAATATCTATAGCAGTGCAGCCATTGAACCTGATGGTACTGCGGTGTGACTGACAAATTGGTGTGACCCCACAATCATAAATAATCCAACACTGCAAGACTTTTGTGATTTTGGAGTTGTGGCAATTTGCGAGTTTCATCGCAACCCCATTCAGTTTAACGGCTGCACTGCTACACAGTGGTCGTTGCATGACTGCTGTCACAGCCAAGTTTACTATGTCGTTCCACCCTAAAACAAGAAAGACATATCAATAGTGGCCAAAACAAGATGGGGCAGGTGAAAAAATTGGTAAATGATGAGATGGGATTTGGGTCAGGGTATAGGGCTTTCTTTTTTTTTCTTAAATTTTTTTTTTAAGGGATACTTCCATCACATTTTAATTATATGTGAAAATTCTTTGTAAGTTTTTTTGTGTGGATGATTTTCTGGATATAATTTTTTGCAATCACTCCATTCCTGTCCAGAGTATTTAACCTCCTCTTTGCCTGGAATTTTAGCATGGCAGCCAGCCTCATGTACAGTAACACTTTCAGTCAAGCCAGTAGTCGGACTCGGGATGAGTGAGGGGTAGAATTAGAGTACCACATCTCCCCTGTACTATAGTACTACAGTAGTGTCCTGACCAGCCACACTAATGTAGTACTATATCATTACACTTTATCAATGCACTGCTACTCTTTGCTTCTCCAACTCTCTGCCCTCCTTGTAAATACGCAAAGAACAGTAGAGAGTAAAGGGCCCTTTACATGGGCCGCGAATCCTTCATAGGAATGCTCGTTAGCGATTATCTGGCGCTGTAAATGTACCACCGATTACCCGATGAATGAGTAAAACGCTCATTCATCGGGCAACCTGATTGTTTATGCACACAACAAAAAAAATGTACTGGCAGCAGATCGCGCTGTGTGAACATGATGTGCTTCCGGCAAACAACAAGTCAGTACGGGGAAGAGATCAGCTGCATGTAAATGCAGAGGTTTCCTCACCAGTGAGCAGCAGATTGTCGGGAAGGAACGTTTCTGCTGCTTTGTTGTCCCATGTAAAGGGACCTTACATGTTAATCAATGGTAAAACAAGTCACTTGCTACTTGTTTAAAAGCCTTTTACAAAGGCTGATGGAAAGTGCGTGGGAGATGAATGATCGCTACTGTGGTTGTTCATCTTTCATACTTTCACATTATGTTAGCGGCACATCCCTTTATTTACTCAGGAGATTGTGCTGCCAACGAGCGAGCATGTTCATGATCACATAAACAGATTTTTAAAAGGAATCTGTCATCCGGAAATTCACTGTTAGACCAGACACAGTGCCCAGCAGGGCTAGCTCAGCTGAATGTATTGATATCTTTCAAATAATGATCCATTGCTTCATTCTGGAGGAAAAGTACTGTAAATCCATATGAAAATGAGGCGGTTAAGTGTGCCGGGGGAGGGGGGGGGGGATCCCAATTAATTCCGGGCACCCTTGCTCCTTGGTCTTTCTTTGCCAGCTCCTCCCTCACCTTTTTTATTTAAAAAAAAACGTGGAGCCCCAGTTATGACAGATAAAGACAGATATCCCTCAAAGGAAGGAAAACCTTTTTTATTGACAGAGATGACTATGAGAGATGACTATGCAGGAGCCTGGCCTTGTCATTCAAGAAAGAGAGGAACCTCGCACCTATCAGCTTTTTGAGAAACGAAGTGAAAGGTATTGTTCCATTCAGCAGAGCAAACCCTACAAGGCATTTTGCTGGTTTGAAGGTGAACTTCCTGATTCCATTTTAAACTAGTAGATATGGCACAACATGGGATTTGTTGAAGACATCCCTAGCTCATTTGTGGTGATCTGTCAACATCAGGAAATAGACTGAATTTGGCACACCCTGTATGTTGCTAAATTCGGCAAGGTGCTACCAATACTGGTGAAATTATTTTAAAGGAGTTTTCGTAGATTTTGATACTGATGACCTATCCACAGGGTAGGTCATCAGTATCTGATCGATAGTGACCCGACACCTGAGACCCCCAGCTGTTTGAGAAGGCACCAGCGCTCCTGTGAGCATTGTAGCTTCCTCGCAGCTTACCAAGAACAGCGCCACACGTTGTTTAGCAGCTCTGCCTGGTATCGCGCTCAGCCCCATTGAAGTGAATAGAGCTAAGCGCAATACTAAGAACAGCGCCACACGTTGTTTAGCAGCTCTGCCTGGTATCGCGCTCAGCCCCATTGAAGTGAATAGAGCTAAGCACAATACTAAGAACAGCGCCACACGTTGTTTAGCAGCTCTACCTGGTATCGCGCTCAGCCCCATTGAAGTGAATAGAGCTAAGCGCAATACCAAGCACAGCCGCTATACAATGTACGGAGCTGTGCTTGGTAAGCTGCGAGGAGACTGTGATGCTCACAGGAGAGCTGGTGCCTTCTCAAAAAGCTGATAGATGCGAGTCCCAGGTGTGGGACCCCCACCGAGGATAGTTCATTAGTATCAAAATCTCGGAAAACCCCTTTAACAATTTCTATCACATGACTAGTCTCCAGCCCCAGAGTTAGGTAATGGGGAGGGGGCCATGCTCGACTTTTTAGAGTTTTTATTTTACTCCTTAATTTATTTTACTTTAATGAAATACAAATCTATAAACATTAGATATTTTAGTTGTGGCAACTGCATAACACTTGGCTAACCTATGAAGACTTTTTCTTATGTGATTGAATTACGGTAGGTTTTTAGTAACTTGCCTGCCAGCATTTTTTATGTTCATAAAGGGAGTCCTAAGGTTCTTTCCCACATGGCCCAATTTTCTCTTTATTTCATAACAATCTAAATGTATAAATTATTGCAAGGAAAGCTATACATATACAGAAAATTACAAAGGCTACTTATTTCAAAGCCATATGCCTTATATACAGGGTGGATGCAGAGATGAATCTTACAGCTAAAATAGTTAAAAAGCGGTCCCCTGCCTGATCAGCATGACAGCAATTTGATTTCATCTTTAAAATACATAATATTGATTTTCTCCAGTAATGTGATTATGACAATCCTAATTCTGGCTGCACAGACGTTTTATTTTTACTGCTAATGAAAGTGCATAGATCAGCAGGCAGACATGACCGGTATTATAGTAGTACATTATTTTTCCATAAATAAGTCAAATTAATGGTTTTCAGATCATTTTAAATGTATGGGTAAACTAGACACAGGGCAATTCCTTCTGGTTATCTGTCAATTAACCCATTCATTCCCTGTGGTTGATTCAAGATCCATTTGGGAAGCTGTAGTAGGCTGTTTATGTTGTCTGTATTCTGAAAATTGTTAGGGACCTCAGGGCTACCATAAATCAATCCAGTGGCAAGAGGAAGCCTGCTGTAACAAAAATATTGTTGCTACTAAAGCTTTCCAAAACCCTACAAATTGAAACTGAGGGCTGGGGTTATTAGACAATACTAGAAAAGAAACACCACTCCCCTATTCCCCCATTCCAGCACCTCCACTCTGGTGCTACTGGTGTTCCCGTTGCAGCAGATGTGCCTGACAGCGCCACATGACCACTGCAGCCAATCATGGGATGTCAGCCATCATATGGGATGGTCGATGACTTATTGATGCAGCACTGGAAACATAGGCTGCTGAGAGTACCAGAGCGGCAGCGTTCTGTTATGCCTTCTGCAGTGGCGCTACAGGAAAAATGGAACACTTCTCCTTCAAAGATTAAAGCTGGTATCCAAAGAACAACCCCTTAACTCTCAGTTACTTCTCTATGTCCCCTAAGTGGAAGAAAACATTCAAATGACCATCTATAGGCACTTACATATTACAGAAGTTAAAGAAACAGGGCCATCCAGTTTCTTGAACAATTAATCCTCAGTGTCATTTGCTATTAGATAAGCATTTGGCTCTTTTTTAAATGCCGTCATAGTAACTGCCATTACTACCTCTTGAGAAGGGGCAGCCCATAGTTTCACTGCTCTAATGACTAATTTAAAAAGGCAATTTTCAGGTCAATTATTTTGAATGAACGTTCATACTCATTCCTGATAATAGGCCGGTGTAAAGGTACCACAGATCACCCAATGAATAAGGAAAATGCTTCTTCATCAGGTAAAATGATCTACGGTGTGGACACCTCAATCATCATTCTTGGGTAACAGATCGTGCTGTCTGAACAGTGATTTGCTGCCCAGACACAATGAATTTGTACGAGGATGAGCGGTTGCAGTAGTCATCACTCATCCTCATACAGTAGAGGTGATCACTACATGAAAATGCAGCTCTTTACCTCCACTGACGTGCGAGGGATGTAATACTACCACTTTACAAAGCGTTGGTGCAGCCTCATCTGGAATATGCAGTTCAGTTCTGGGCACCAGTCCATAGAAAGGACGCACTGCAGCTGGAAAAAGTACAGAGGAGAGCGACTAAACTGATAAGGGGCATGGAGTGTCTTAGTTATAAAGAAAGAATTGAATTTATTTAGTCTTGAGAAGAGACGTCTTAGGGGGGAGATGATTAACCTATACAAGTATATAAATGGGCCATACAAAAAATACGGTGTAAAAATGTTCCATGTAAAATCTCCTAAAAAGACAAGAGGACACTGCCTCCGACTGGAGAAGATAAAGTTCAGTCTCCAGAAGCGTCAAAGCTTCTTTACTGTAAGAACTGTGAATCTGTGGAATAGACTTCCACAGGACGTGGTCACAGCAGGAACAGTGGACAGTTTTAAAAAGGGTTTAGATGAATTCTTAAAAGTAAATGACATTAAAGGGTTTTTGTCACCAGAAAAATTGGGTATTAAGCTGGCTGACATTAGCGATGTGCTAATGTCAGCTGAACATAACTATATTAGTGCCATCTCACTGCCTAAAGCCTTTATTGAGAAAAACAAACTTTTATAATATGCTAATGAGCCTCTAGGAGCAGGGGGGGCGTTGCACCTGCTCCTAGAGGCTCCGTTGCCAACTTGTTTTCACGCCCTTCTACTTTTGATTGACAGAGCCAGGGCAGCGCTGCTCTCCTCCCGCCGGCCATGTCTGCAGTGTAAATCTCGCGCTGTTCAGTATTCGGCGCAGGCGCAGTGAGGGAAGGACACTCAGCGGCTGCTGACTTCCTCACTGCGCCTGCGCTGAATACTGAACGCCGCGATATTTATACTACAGACAGGGCCGGAGGTAGGAGACCAATGATGCCTGCCTCTGTCAATTTAGTGTAGCAGGGCGTGGCCAGAGGTGGGAGAACGGAGCTCCTAGGAGCAGGAGCAACTCCCCCCCCCCTGCTCCTAGAGGCTAATTAGCATATTATAAAAGTTAGTTTTTCTCTATAACGGCGGCAGGCAGTGAGATGGCAGTAATATAGTTATGTTCAGCTGACATTAGCACATCGCTAATGTCAGCCAGCTTAATACCCCTTTTTCAGGTGAAACCCTTTAACGCTTATAAGAACATGTAGAAATCTTAGGTCTCACTTTCTTCTGGGGTTCGCGTCCCCACCCATCCCTTGGTTGAACTTAATGGACTTATGTCATTTTTAAACCGTATTAACTATGTATGTAACTAGCAGACAGTTATTGGAATGGGTCATTCCTGATAATTGTCTGCTCCTTGACACAGTGCAAATGCCCCTTAAATATAAAGAACACTTTCCTGTATTTTGTGACATGGACTACATTTACTAGCAAAACCTTTGCTGCATCCTTGGACTAGTCAGCATTCAATATTTTTTAGAATTAAAATTGTTGACTCTAACTTTGCCAATTATGAAACTTTATCTTGGATGATATTAACCTAATAGTACAATGCTGCAATCAAAGAAAATTTCAGTGGAGAAAAAAATAAAATAAATACATATCAGAACTACAGTACAATTGAGCACATTGGATTCAATTGCTCTATCCTTTTCCTAGTGGGCAAATAAGCTTCCTCTGGCAGCAGCTTTCTTCCCTCTCCCCATTCACTACAAATGCATGCTTGGCTAAGGAAGCATGTACATTTATAGGAGGATCGGTAGCTACAGTTGTCAGCCGAACAAGCTTCTACTGACAGTTATCCCAGTTGTATGGTTGGCTTAGAGGTAAAGCTTCCTGGGACAGGCTGGCCTGCCAAAACAACTCTCAGAAGATCTCAGAACAACTCCGGTCACAATATCCAAGACTATCTGGCCTCACCTAAAACCACTGATCATGTTTCCACAATTAGAAAGAGACCAAGCAAACAAGGGATGTATTAGCTCGAAGAAAAAAGACCGTTAAGCTGGCTACACACACATTAGAGATTTGAGAGCTAATTATGAACAGTCTAATGTATAAAGGGACAACTCAACTGTCCTTAGACATCTCTGATCTGAGGAAACAAGGTTTTGTCCATGTTGTCTGCTAAGCAGTCTTAAGGCGAATGTCATCTGTCCATAAGCTAAAGTGTGGTGGACCTGAAATAAACAGTTCATCCATGAAAACCTGCCGTGTCCTAATTAAAAGCGCTAATGCAAAGAAGGATGAGATAAAATTCTTCAACGAGGCTATAAAAATTGATATCAAAATATAGAAATTGTTTGCAGTTTTTTCTGCTAAGAGTGGTACAACATCATACCTTCAGTTATAGAAAATGCCTGATATGTCATAGAAATGCTTTCACCAATGTAAGGGTCCCAGTGCCCAGAGCCCACCAGTCAAAACTTACAACCTATTAGAAGTTTTTTATAACTTTAAAAAGGACCTTCACAAGATTTTTTTTTCCTTTTCTAAAATGAATAACTTCATCTGTCGTCCGCCTATAAGCAGATGCCATCAGGCTTGGTTTTCTTTTCACACTGGCCCCTATTTTCCACCGAAAGGCCCCCTACTCTAGCAAAGATACAGGGAGGAGGAGACCTCAGCTCTGCTCAAGGACGTATTCTTCTCCCTGTCTGTGACACTGTCCAATCTCTGCCAGGGAGAAGATGAGCTGTTCTCATGAGATTTGGTGAATCTCACGAGAAGCGGCTATGCAAGTAAATATGGTACTCGTGAGTACACATGACCATGTCCATGCAGCTCTTTCTTATTACATGTGATGTTATGTCTATGGGCAGCAATCGGAGCAGTGATAGGGGAGGGTCTATGTAACTAGATGGGTGGGAGGAGCTATAAACTAGCTGGGATGATGCTGGAGCTGTGGCTGAGAATGAAGAAGTGCATCATGGGTTTGGTTGGAAACAGGAAGTGCTATATACAGGATGTTACCAAACCAGAGTGATTTGTTTATGTGGTGAAAACAGGTCAGGAATGTCCATATTTAAAAACAATGTACCTGACAAGATGAGTATATCTGTTAAAAACCATAGTGATCCCAGAGAAAGGGATTCTGTCACCTCGTTTTACCCTATAGAGCTGCGGACATGCACGGCTAGATCGCCGCTAGCATGTCCGCAATATACCTGTCCCATAGCGCTGTGTGCTTTTATTGTGTTTAAAAAATGATTGTATAGATATGTAAATGAGCCTGGTAAGGAGCCCAAGGGGCTGTACTAACCTTCTTGGAGCCCAGCCACGCCCCCTGTGAAGGAGCCCAGCCCCGCCTGCGTCCTCCGAACATCCTCCTTGCTCACAGTTAGATCGCCGTAATCTCACGATGCGCGAGCTCGTGCATCGTAGTAAATGCCCCTCCGTTTGCCTAAAAGAGCCAACTTGTAGTTTTATGTACCAGACAGCCTGTGCTATAACCAACCTTTCAATTTTTTCATTAAAACACTATTTTCTCAATAAGATTGTTTATGGCATTCTATTGTTCCAGTAACTGTAGACTCATCAGTGTCAGACAGCAAACCCATCAGATACCATGTCTATAATAAATGTGATTTCATGCTTTTGGGAAACATGGTAATGGCTTTTACATTGTTTTCTTGTTTTAAAATAGAATGTTTTCCTGTACAGCTGTAATGCTTGTCTTCATCCAGTACTCAGGCTAGGAGAGCTCTGTGATGATAACTGATATGCACTTTTATCTGACTCGCTCCCTCCCAGAAAGCATTTTATTGCAAACATTAATTTCTCATATACAAGTGCAAGACAGTCAAACAGCATGTCTGTTCCAATAGTTGGAGTGGGGTCATTTGAGCATTGTGTCTGCTTTCCTTCCAAATGTTATGGTACACTGACAAGATGTTGTACGGTAATGGGACCCGGCGCGCACTGCTTACATCTCTTGTTAACAGGGCAGGTAACTTTGCCCTCTTTGTCAGTCATACCATTGTAGACTTTACAGTAACAATGCTTTTTTCAAAGGTGCATTTAAATTATTCATATATTTCTTTACATATACTGAATGGTTATGTTATCTCTTCTGTAGCTAGGGTATACCGCACTGAATTTTATTGTTATTTTTTTTAAATCAATTTTGAATTTGAATTTTAAATCAATTTTGAACACTGTCTTCCTTCCTTCCACATACTATTACAAGAAGATAAGCATAAAGGTGCCCCTACATGTTGCGCAATTTTACGCCAGAAAAAAGTTGCAGTTTTTTTGTGTGTGAATTATGTTATGGGTTTCCTGAATAAGCACCTCTCCGTTCAATTTAAAGGGAAAGTGATTCTGTAGTGGAGAACGCCGCAGAAACATCTACAACAAAATCAGATTTTTCCAAAGCGTTTTTCACTGCAGAACCAATTTCCCATGGTGAGCTTCTCATACAGCAAATCTGCAACATATCGTCATTTACGCTGCAAAACTGAAATTCCGCAGCAGAACACAACGTAGGGATAGACAGTTTTCAGCCCCATAGGATAATGGGGATGTCTTGATGTAGCAGGTTTTCTTGGTGTGAGGGCTCCCTTACTGCACAAGTTTAACTTGATTTTGAAATGACTAAATGCCATAGTTCCTCAATACCTTGAGTTTGATGGAACCACATTGGAAGTAAAAGGTAGAATGGTTAGAACCATGGATTTATTGTGAATGGACCTGTCACCATAGATATGTATATACAGAGCACAAGATCAAACATTTGGTCTTTCTTCATTTTTTTTTATCTTTTATCTCTTTCTTAGTCTTTCTTCCTATTTTTATATTTTATTATTTTATCTCTTTAGTTTACTTTTACATGGAATTTTGTAATTTTGTCTGATTAATGAATACCTCTTCTATACAGTGAGCCCTCAAGATACAGTGGCCTCAGGATACAATATTTTCAACATACAATGTCATACAAGGTCATTTCTCTAAAATATCTGTATTAGTTGCTACTTAACAGCTATTCCTGACTGTTATAGATAATGACTTGTTTTATCTGTCTAAGGCTACTTTCACACTAGCGTTCGGGTGTCCGCTTGTGAGCTCCGTTTGAAGGGGCTCACAAGCGGCCTCGAACGCATCCGTCCAGCCCTAATGCATTCTGAGTGGACGCGGATCCGCTCAGAATGCATCAGTCTGGCAGCGTTTGGCCTCCGCTCCGCTCAGCAGGCAGACACCTGAACGCTGCTTGCAGCATTCGGGTGTCCGCCTGGCCGTGCGGAGGCAGGCGGATCCGTCCAGACTTACAATGTAAGTCAATGGGGACGGATCCGTTTGAATATGACACACTATGGCTCCATTTTCAAACGGATCCGTCCCCCATTGACTTTCAATGTAAAGTCTGGATGGATCCGTCTGAGGCTACTTTGACACTTAGAATTTTTTTTACAATATAATGCAGACGGATCCGTTCTGAACGGAGCCACCGTCTGCATTATATGAGCGGATCCGTCTCAGACGGATCCGCTCTGATCGCAAGTGTGAAAGTAGCCTTAGTTATCTGCTTATTTTTCTTAAATCTTTATGTTCTCTTATCTTGGATGACATTTTGGGGCTTTGGAACCAATTACTCAACTTACAATGGTTTCAACATACAATTGTCGTTCTGGAACCAATTAATATTGTATCTTGAGGGACCACTGTATATATATATAATATATATATATATGCAGTGGATATAAAAAGTCTACACACCCCTGATAAAATTTCAGGTTTCTGTGATGTAAGAAAATGAGACAAAGATAAATAATTTCAGAACTTTTTCCACCTTTAATGTGACCTATAAACTGTACAACTCAATGGAAAAACAAACTGAAATCTTTTAGGTAGAGGGAAGAAAAAATATAAAAATAAAATAATATGGTTGTATAAGTGTGCACACCCTTAAACTAATACTTTGTTGAAGCACCTTTTGATTTTATCAACATGGCACATTTTGACTTGGCAAGATTTGCCCACTCTTCTTTGCAAAAACACTCCAAATCTGTCAGATTGCGAGGGCATCTCCTGTGCACAGCCCTCTTCAGATCACCCCACAGATTTTCAATCGGATTCAGGTCTGAGCTCTGGCTGGGCCATTCCAAAACTTTATTCTTCTTCTGGTGAAGCCATTCCTTTGTTGATTTGGATGTATGCTTTGGGTCGTTGTCATGCTGAAAGATGAAGTTCCTCTTCATGTTCAGCTTTCTAGCAGAAGCCTGAAGGTTTTGTGCCAATATTGACTGGTATTTGGAACTGTTCATAATTCCCTCTAGCTTAACTAAGGCCCCAGTTCCAGCTGAAGAAAAACAACCCCTTGGCATGATGCTGCCACCACCATGCTTCACTGTGGGTATGGTGTTCTTTTGGTGATGTGCAGTGTTGTTTTTGGGCCAAACATATCTTTTGGAATTATGGCCAAAAAGTTCAACCTTGGTTTCATTAGACCATAACACCTTTTCCCACATGCTTTTTGGAGACTTCAGATGTGTTTTTGCCACTCTACCCCATAGCCCAGACATATGAAGAATATGGGAGATTGTTGTCACCTGTACCACACAGCCAGTACTTGCCAGATATTCCTGCAGCTCCCTTAATGTTGCTGTAGGCCTCTTGGTAGCCTCCCAGACCAGTTTTCTTCTCGTCTTTTCATCAATTTTGGAGGGACGTCCAGTTCTTGGTAATGTCACTGTTGTGCCATATTTTCTCCACTTGATGATGACTGTCTTCACTGTGTTCCATGGCATATCTAATGCCTTGGAAATTCTTTTGTACCCTTCTCCTGACTGATACCTTATAACAATGAGATCCCTCTGATGTTTTGGAAGCTCTCTGTGGACCATGGCTTTTGCTGTTGGATGCGACTAAGAAAACTTCAGGAAAGACCAACTACAGTAGCTGAACTTTATTTGGGGTTAATCAGAGGCACTTTAAATGATGGCAGGTGTATGATGACTCCTATTTAACATGATTTTGAATGTGATTGCTTAATTCTGAACACAGCTACATCCCCAGTTGCAACCACATTATTTAATTTTTTTTTGTTTTCTTTCCTCCACCTAAAAGATTTCAGTTTGTTTTTCAATTGAGTTGTACAGTTTATAGGTCACATTTTTTTACATCACAGAAATCTGACATTTTAACAGGGGTGTGTAGACTTTTTATATCCACTGTGTATATACACACACACTGTATATATACACATCTTATGTGAATACATTGAGAAATCTGTTCAGAATGAGCACCATGTTTATAAAACATCTGTTCCAATGTTTCTGATGCAGATTTTTTTTTCTTTTTAAATAAAAAATGTCTCCACTTAATAAAAAAAATATATATATGTAAATTCGGCAGGAGGGAAGTAGGTCCACTTGGTTTGCTATGGGGTCATATTCAGCAGCACCACATGCTAGGGGAAAGACTTATACTCTCCATATAGTAGAACATTTTGAAAAATACTTTTTAAGAAGTGCGAAAGTGGGTAGAGCCTTTAAAGTGGTTATCCAACCCCTCAATGCTGGGGCCCCTGGTATACATTATACTTACCCGCTCCCTGGCTCCGGATCCCTGCACATTCGCCACTGCATCTCCACGTCGTGTGGATCAAAATATCCAAGGGGTGGGGCGCGTCGATAGAAGGCCGCAAGGGGTATGAGCCACCTGCGGCAGCCATGCAGGGATCCAAAGCGACACGGGTGCCAGGGAGCAGGTAATTATAATGTATACCAGGGGCCCAGGCATTAGGGAGGTCATTATAGGGGTTGGATAACCCTTTTAAAGATGGATTGTCACTAGGATGTTTAATTTATTTATGAGATGTGCTCCACCTTGATCTTTTCTCCACTAGTAAAATCCTAGGACTGGAAATTTGGATTAACAAAGATTTTCTCCCCCAAATTCCCCATCTCTTGTGCCATCATATGCTTTGCCTTCTTCACAGTAGTCAGGTGTAAAAATATTAGAAACTGAATCATCTAACTGCTTTCAGAATCTGAATGGGAGATTTCAGCGTACTGCATTAATCTCCTCTGTACAAATCTCAGAAGCCGGCACTGGTTAGCTGCTTCAGGGCTTCTCACTCTATGTCTTCTATAACAAAGAAAACACTTGCGCAGTGTGAGTTGGATATGGAATTAACATAGTATACTGTGTCAACAAAGGTGTATACCACTTTCTTCCTACCACTATCTATGCTGCGGGTAATCCATGCACACGCTACAGTGGAAGTTGCTATAGAAGCCTGATACAGAACCTCTTGGGATCAGGCAAATGACCCCTGGGCCAGCTGAGCAGTCAAAACCAATCAATAGCCTAAATGCTTAAGAGACATGTTGTGTATAGATAAACAGGATCAATAGGCGCTGACAATATTGTAGCCATTTTATTTTTTCTAACTAGGGTTACGGTTGGAATCTGACCTGACATACCCTGCAACACAGTGCAATTACAATTTAGTGCTAAGAAGTGGGGACACTGATTGGTGACTGCTTTGTATGGTCTTAAAGAGGACGCATCACCTCTCCTGACATGTCTACTTGCATTCCTCATATGGTAACAATTCTAGGGCATCAATTCTTATGACTCTATGTTGTGCTATTCCTTTATTATTCCTGCTGAAAGCGGTGAACAGTTTGAAATGAAGGCCCAGAAGGATGTTACTAGTTCTGACACTGGCAGCAATGACTGGCCAACTGGTAACACCCATCTGGACCGTCATTGCAAACTTCTAATAATTCTTTCATAGCTTCTAGTAGTAAGTAATTAATGAATGCCACATCACAGAGTCATATGGATAGTTGCTCTAGAATTGGTATTACATGGGGGACACAAGTAGTTGCTAAAACAGACAGAAGAGGTTACAGGCCCTCCTTAAAATTTTGTTCAGCACTGTTGCCTCCACTCTCTCGACACTATGAACCATAAAAAGTGTACAAATGGCAAAATTAGGAAGAAAGCCAGTACCATGCATTTTCTATGGTATGATGAACTCTGTTTTTCTTATGGTGTGGTTATCTGAATTTATATAAGAAATTATGCAGCATTTCTACCATAAGCAGCTCATGCACTAAACCCTTATTGTTTTCTAGTGTACTGGAGAAGAAAATTGGGTAGACAATCGCACTATTTATGTCGGACACAAGGAACCTCCTCCAGGCACTGAAGCTTACATTCCTCAGAGGTATCCAGATAACAGGATCGTCTCCTCAAAGGTAAACTTGTTTACTCTTCTAAACCAAGTCACCTGCGTGGTTACCTGGCTGGAGCCTTCCATAGCTGCTTATTATTTGTGCTCTAAGCCCTGGGGGGCTCAGCATCTGACTTACTTTTGCTAGAGATATACCTTGTGTCATTTTCTTCTGTATTTGGTGCTTTGAGGAAAATTCTAATGTGACGTATGTTGATGGCAGGCACTCCTAAGGCCTCGTCCACACGACCATTTCTGTACTGTGGTCCGGAAAACCCAAGGATCGACAAAATACAGACACCTTCAGTGTGCAATCCATATCTTTCTCACCCCTATTACTAGAAATAACTATTCTTGTCCGCAATATGGACAAGAATAGGACATGTTCTATAATTTGCATAACGAACACACTGTTATCCTACAAGTTGATCCAGAGGAAGGCAAAAAAAAAAACTGTGAGGTAGAAGCCAATTTTCCCCACTAAAGGGGAAAAAAATTCCTCCCCGACTCCAATCAGGCAATCAGAATAACTCCCTGGATCAACGACCCCCCTCTAATAGCTATAGCCTGTAATATTATTACACTCCAAAAATACATCCAGGCCCCTCTTGACCTCTTTTAGTGAACTCACCATAACCACCTCCTCAGGCATAGAGTTCCATAGTCTCACTGCTCTTACCTTAAATAATCCTCTTCTTTGTGTACAAACCTTCTTTCCTCCAGACGCAGAGGATGTCCCCTTGTCACAGTCACCGTCCTGGGGATAAATAGATGATGGGAGAGATCTCTGTACTGACCCCTGATATATTCATACATAGTAATTAGATCTTCCCTCAGTCGTCATTTTTCTAAAGTGAATAACCCTAATGTTGATAATCTTTCAGGGTATCGTAGTTCCCTCATTGCAGTTATTACTTTAGTTGCGCTCCTCTGAACTCTCTCCAGCTCTGCTATGTCTGCCTTGTTTACAGAAGCCCAGAACTGTACACAGTACTCTATGTTTGGTCTGACCAGTGATTTGTAAAGTGGTAGGACTATGTTCTCATCACGGGCATCTATGCCCCTTTTGATGCAACCCATTATCTTATTGGCCTTGGCAGCAGCTGCCTGACACAGGTTTTTACAGCTTAGTTTGCTGTTCATTAAAATTCCTAGGTCCTTTTCCATGTCAGTGTTAGGCCTCATGCACACGACAGTGGGTTTTCCTTGATTTTTGGAGGATCCACGGACATGAAAAAAAAGTCGTTTTGGTGTCCGCCTGGCCGTGCGGAGCCAAACGGATCCGTCCTGAATTACAATGCAAGTCAATGGGGACGGATCCGTTTGACGTTGACACAATATGGTGCCATTTCAAACGGATCTGTCCCCATTGACTTTCAATGTAAAGTCTGGAGTTCTTTTATACCATCGGATTGGAGTTTTCTCCAATCCGATGGTATATTTTAACTTGAAGCGTCCCCATCACCATGGGAACGCCTCTATGTTAGAATATACTGTCGGATATGAGCTACATCGTGAAACTCAGATCCGACAGTATATTCTAACACAGAGGCGTTCCCATGGTGATGGGGACGCTTCAGGTTAGAATATACAAAAAAACTGTGTACATGACTGCCCCCCCCTGTTTTTAACTCATTGGTGGCCAGTGGGCCCCCCCCCTCCCTCCCCTGTAGTTAACTTGTTGGTGGCCAGTGTGCGCCCCCTATTGTAATAATAGCATTGGTGGCAGTGTGCGCCCCCCCCCTCTATTGTAATAATAGCATTGGTGGCAGTGTGCGCCCCCCCTTCCTCCCTCTATTGTAATCAGTGTGCGCCCCCCCTACCTCCCTCTATTGTAATAATAGCATTGGTGGCAGTGTGCGCCCCCCCCCTCCCTCCCTCTATTGTAATAATAGCATTGGTGGCAGTGTGCGCTCCCGCCCCCCCTCCCTCTATTGTAATAATAGCATTGGTGGCAGTGTGCGCCCCCGCCCCCCCTCCCTCCCTCTATTGTAATAATAGCATTGGTGGCAGTGTGCGCCCCCGCCCCCCCTCCCTCCCTCTATTGTAATAATAGCATTGGTGGCAGTGTGCGCCCTGCCCCCCTCCCTCCCTCTATTGTAATAATAGCATTGGTGGCAGTGTGCGCCCCCCCCCCCCCCGATCATTGGTGGCAGCGGAGTAGAAGCATCATACTTACCTGGCTGCTGGCTGCTGCGATCTCTGTGTCCGGCCGGGAGCTCCTCCTACTGGTAAGTGACAGGTCTGTGCGGCGCATTGCTGTCACTTACCAGTAGGAGGAGCTCCCGGCCGGACGCAGACATCGCAGCAGCCAGCAGGCTAATGTATGAATCTTCTACTATTGCTAAGGCTAAGTAACCATGGCAACCAGGACTGCAGTAGCGTCCTCAGTTGCCATGGTTACCGATCGGAGCCCCAGCGATTAAACTGGGACTCCGATCGGAACTCCACTGCCACCAATGATCTGGGGGGGTGGGGGAGGGGGAGAGGGGAGGCCGCACACTGCCACCAATGTATTAAAAGAATAGAGGGAGGAAGGGGGGGGCGCACACTGCCACCAATGTATTAAAACAATAGAGGGAGGAGGGTGGGGGGCGCACACTGCTACCAATGTTAATGCAATAGAGGGAGGGAGGGGGGGCCGCACACTGTGCCACCAATGCTATTATTACAATAGAGGGAGGGAGGAGGGGGCGGGGGGGCGCACACAGTGCCACCAATGTTATCATTACAATAGAGGGAGGGAGGGGGGGCGCACTGGCCACCAATGAAATTTAAACTGGGGAGGGAGGGGGGTCTGCGCCCTGCTGCCTGGCAGCCCCGGATCTCTTACAGGGGGCTATGATAGCACAATTAACCCCTTCAGGTGCAGCACCTGAGGGGTTAATTGTACGGATCACGGCCCCCTGTAAGAGATCGGGTGCTGCCAGGCAGCAGGGGGCAGTCATGTACACAGTTCGTTGTATATTCTAACTAGAAGCGTCCCCATCACCATGGGAACGCCTCTGTGTTAGAATATACTGTCGGATTTCGTGAAAACTCAGCTATGAAAAAGCTTTTATGCAGACGGATCTTCGGATCCGTCTGTATGAAAGTAACCTACGGCCACGGACACGGATGCCAATCTTGTGTGCATCCGTGTTCTTTCACGGACCCATTGACTTGAATGGGTCCGTGAACCGTTGTCCGTCAAAAAAATAGGACAGGTCATATTTTTTTGACGGACAGGATACACGGATCACGGTCTCGGCTGCAAAACGGTGCATTTTCCGATTTTTCCACGGACCCTTTGAAAGTCAATGGGTCCGCGAAAAAAAAACTGAAAACGGCACAACAGCCACGGATGCACACAACGGTCGTGTGCATGAGGCCTAACCCAGTGTATTACCATTTAGTATGTACGGGTGACTTGCATTATTCCTTCCCATGTGCATAACCTTATATTTGTCAGTGTTAAACCTCATCTGCCACTTATCTTCCCAAGCCTCCAATCTATCCAGATCCATCTGTAGCAGTATACTATCCTCTTCCGTGTCAATTACTTTACACAGTTTAGTGTCATCTGCAAAAAGTTATATTTTATTGTGCAAGCCTTCTACAAGATCATTAATAAATATATTGAAGAGGATAGGGCCCAGTACTGACCCCTGAGGTACCCCACCAGTGACAGTGACCCAATCTGAGTGTGTACCATTAATAACCACCCTCTGTTTTCTATCCCTGAGCCAGTTACTTACCCACATACAGACATTTTCTCCCAATCCAAGCATTCTAATTTTATATACTAACCTTTTATGCAGTACAGAGTCAAATGCTTTGGAGAAGTCCAGATATACGACATCCATTGATTCGCCGCTGTCAAGTCTAGAACTTACCTCCTCATAGAAACTGATTTAATTAGTTTGACATGACCGATCCCTCATGAAGCCATGCTGATATGGCGTTATTTGCTTATTTTCATTGAGGTGCTCCAAGATAGCATCTCTTAGAAAACCTTCAAACAGTTTACCCACGACGGATGTTTAACTTACCGGCCTATAGTTTCCGGGCTCTGTTTTTGGACCCTTTTTGAATATTGGCACCAGATTTGCTATGCGCCAATCCTGTGGAACACTCCCTGTCAGTATAGAGTATGTAAATATCAAGAAGATGAGCACTCCTTTTACATAGTCGTCAGCTGATTCCACATAGATGTCTACAGAACCTGTTCTATTAAACACTTATACAAGTAGAGCCCCCCTGACAGAGTGGAGTGGGTGTCAGCAGTAAGTTTCTTGTTGACGTCACTGATTATTCCCTTCCTCTGATCCGTCAGAACAATAACTCCCAAAAAATTGATCCTGTTTGTGGAGAATCTACCTTCACTCGATCAGCATTTGGTCAGTAATCCATAAGTATTGCTTAAGCCCAAAAAAACAGAAGTGTATCCAAAACAGAGATGACACGTGAATGGAATATTTTCATGTCTTCTGTGTTTTGTACCAACTCCTGCTTTTGGCTACCAAATCATAAACCAATTCTGATGCTAAATAGGGACCATGTCATTCAGGCCTTACAGCTGTTACATAGACAGGATCAGTTGTGCGTCTCATTTTTCCTTCCATCTGACAGATCAGAGAAACGGTCAAATAAATTATGTCAACAGGATGAAAGTCAAAATAGTGGCCCAGTCATGAAGTGGGGAGGGTGGGAACAGCATGAGAAGTCCATAGAGTGGCCCTATGACATAGTGATGAGGTCGAATCAGCATAAGGAGACCACAGAGTGGCCCAATAACAGAGTCTGGAGATGGCAACAGCATCAGGAGGAGGCCACAGAGTGGCACAATGACAGTGTGGAGGTGGCAGCAGCATCAGGAGGAGGCCAGAGAGTGGCACAATGACAGTGTGGAGGTGGAAGCAGCAGCATCAGGAGGCCACAGAGTGGCACAATGACAGAATGTGGCGGCAGCAGCAGCATCAGGAGGAGGCCAGAGGGTGGTACAATGACAGTGTGGAGGTGGCAGTAGCATCAGCTGGCCACAGAGTGGCACAATGACAGAGTGAGGAGGTGGCAGCAGCATCAGGAAACCACAGAGTGGCAAGGTGACATAGTGTGGAGGTGGCAGCAGCATCAGGAGATCACAAAGTGGCAAGGTGACATAGTGTGGAGGTGGCAGCAGCATCAGGAGACCACAGAGTGGCAAGGTGACATAGTGTGGAGGTGGCAGCAGCATCATAAGACCACAGAGTGGCAAGGTGATGTAGTGTGGAGGTGGCAGCAGCATCAGGAGACTACAACGTGACCCGGTGACTGAGAGGGTAGGTGGGTGGCAATACCAGTACCAGCTGAAGATAGTAGGTGAAAGAAGGAGCACTTGGCATCAGATGTGTGGCATCAGGCGGGTGGCAGCATCAGAATAGTAGCTGAGGCAGGTAGCCAGGAGAAACCGGTCTCTTTTGTCAAATTGTTGGTGTGACACCATGGATGATCTAGTCTGATGCATCAGGCATTGGTGGGGGGAAATCCTGGCTGATCCACGCCTGATGCCACACATCTGATGCCAAGTGGATGGGCAATGGCGCAGATAGGCAACGGCCAACTGACTACATAGGATATCTCTATAGTAGTTCAGTTTGTCCTCCCTCTCAGCAGGTGTAAAAAAGGCCCCCATTTTGGACCGTGCATACTGTCACGGTGTGTCTGGGTCCTCTGCCTCGTCTTCCTCATCGCCCTGTAGCTCCTCTGGCTGCTCCTGCTCCTCCTCTCCTGTCACTTGTGTATAGAAACCACCCATTTCACTACACATTGCTTGTGCTCCAATGTCCTTCTCCTCCAGTTCAGCCCCCACAGGGCTCATGTAGCCATGAGATTTAGGCGCCACGTCTCTAGTCCCCTGACCTGCCAGATTTTCCAGCATCTGTTCCAGGACATGAAGCAGTGGATTGACGTTGTTCATCCCATAGTCCTGGCGACTGACAAATCCTTTGTCTCCTCAAAGGGCCTGAGCAAACGGCAGGTGTTACGCATGAGCTGCCACTGGCTGACATCGCAGTTACACAGGGGAGTACTCTGGTCCGCTTGGATCATCAATAAATCGTTTATGGCCTTTCTCTGTTCGTATAGTCAGTCCAACATATAAAGGGTGGAAATCCAATGGGTGGAAACATCGCATATCAGCCTATGTTGGAGGATGCTGTTATGCAACTGCAGCTCAAGGAGGGTGACACCATGTTCTTCCCGTAGTCTCTTTTGTCAAATTGTTGGTGTGACACCATGAATGATCTAGTCTGATGCATCAGGCATTGGTGGGGGGAAATCCTGGCTGATCCACGCCTGATTCATCTTGACAAAAGTCAGTCTCTCCACATTTTGGGTGGACAGGCAAGTTCTTCTTGGGGTAACTATAGCCTCTGCCGCACTAAACACCCGCTCTGATGCCACACTACCGACCTAGCAGGACAGCTTTTCCAGTGCAAACTCTGCCAGTTGCGGCCACAAATCCAGTTTGGCTGCCCAGTAGTCCAGCGGATCTTCAATGTGGGGTGGCAGGGTGCTGTCCAAGTATACCACCACCTGCTAGTTCAGGTCCTGCTCCAGGTCTTGCTGCTGGTGAGTAGTTTCTTCACTAGACAGGTGAAGAAAGCTGCTCATCAGCTACTCTAGACTCAAGTTGCTGCTGATGGAGCTGGAACTGCTCCTACCCCCCCACGCTGCCATGGCAGAGGAACATGAGTGCAGAGGACCTCCAGGTCAGACCTGCGAGAGGATGGGCAATGGCGCAGATAGGCAGCGGCCAACTGACTACATAGGATATCTCTATAGTAGTTCAGTTTGTCCTCCCTCTCAGCGGGTGTAAAAAAGGCCCCCATTTTGGACCGTGCATACTGTCACGGTGTGTCTGGGTCCTCTGCCTCGTCTTCCTCATCGCCCTGTAGCTCCTCTGGCTGCTCCTGCTCCTCCTCTCCTGTCACTTGTGTATAGAAACCACCTATTTCACTACACATTGCTTGTGCTCCAATGTCCTCCTCCTCCAGTTCAGCCCCCAGAGGGCTCATGTGGCCATGAGATCTAGGCGCCACGTCTCTAGTCCCCCGACCAGCCAGATTTTCCAGCATCTGTTCTAGGACATAAAGCAGTGGATTGACGTTGTTCATCCCATAGTCCTGGTGACTGACAAATCCTTTGTCTCCTCAAAGGGCCTGAGCAAACGGCAGGTGTTACGCATGAGCTGCCACTGGCTGACATCGCAGTTACACAGGGGAGTACTCTGGTCCGCTTGGATCATCAATAAATCGTTTATGGCCTTTCTCTGTTCGTATAGTCAGTCCAACATATAAAGGGTGGAAATCCAATGGGTGGAAACATCGCATATCAGCCTATGTTGGGGGATGCTGTTATGCCACTGCAGCTCAAGGAGGGTGACACCATGTTCTTCCCGTTGTTGGTCACCATGGTTCTGTTTTTGAGTTGTCGTGGAGAAAGCCAGGATTCGATTTATTGATGGACACGGAGCAGTTCCTCCCCTGTGTGACTCCATTCGCCCAGGCAAACGAGGTGCAGAACAGCGTGACACCGCCATGCCCTGCACATGTGGTATGCTGGAGGGGCACTGTGAATTGTCCCTGCAGTGGAGGCTGAGGACACAGTGGAGAATGAGGAGGCAGACATTGTCGTAGGACCAACGGCGTGAGAATGTGGAGGCAGAAGTGGTGTCACTTGACCAAGTTGCTGGTGTGGCTGTGTAGAAACCACATTTACCCAGTGGGCTGTAAAGGACATGTATTTTCCCTGAACGTAGTTACAGCTTTACACGTCTACATACATGTGCAGGGCTGGTACTGCCTTTTTGGCAAAGAAATGTCGGCTTGGGACTCTCCACCTCGGCTCGGCACAAGCCATCAGTTCTCTGAAAGGTGCAGAGTCCACCACTAGGAAAGGGAGGGACTGCAGCACCAGCAACTTGGCCAGGAGCACATTCAGCTTCTGAGCCGTTGGATGAGTGCACGCATACTATTGTCTTTTGGCAATCGCTTCGGTGATCGATTGCTGATGTAACGAATGGTGAGGAGTAGAGCAGGAGCATCAGGACCAGCAGATAATGGGAAGGACAGACCACTCCCTTTCGGCTGAGGTGGTGGAGCCTTGTGTTCCTGAAATCGGGTGCGTGCTGCTGCGTGATGCAGCGGTTGCTGCGGCAGGCTGGACCACCACATCTGAGCCACGGTTCCTCCAGGCCACTTTATGGTGACGCTGCATATGTTGACACAGGGCCATGGTGCCAACATTGGCACCTTGGCCATGCTTCACCTTCTGCCCACAGATTCTACAAATGGCCATGTTCACCTCCTCCGGCAGTTTAACAAAAAATTGACACACCGCCGAGTAGGTGACTTTACCCCCAACACTCCGCACTGACTGACTGCTACCGCCTCTGCTTCCGTGAACCCCTGCACCACTACTTTCCGGGCTGGTAGGCTCCTGCAAAGCGGGTGGTCTACCCCAGGCATGTGTGGCTCCCAACCTCACCCTGCTGAATCCCGGCCCCGCTAGCAACTTGCTAGCTCCGCTGCTGTGTCACGGGCAAGCTGACACCCTCTTCTCCTGATGATGCTGAAGCCCCTAATTCACCCAGCTCCCAAGTGGGATCAGCTACATCATCATCATCGAGTACTGTCTGCACATCACTGATGTCCTCCTTAACAGTCTCTGGGTCAGGAGCCTGACCGCTCGCAACACAAGCTCCCACGCCACTCTCCTCATCACTACTTTCCCACCTACCGGAGGATGTCTCCTCCACATTTTGGCTGGCCAGTAGCTTCTGGCTGTCCTCTAGCAGCTCGTCCTCACTGTATAGTGGAGCTGAGCCCACAGCATATAATACTTGTCTGACTGAGGGAACAGAAAAGGACAGAGGCAGGTTGAGGACAGGTGAGGGCTCAAGGCCTGCTCCTGGGCCATACCAACTAAGGGTCGTGTCTGACAAACCCACCGACTCTTGGCTAGGGGTGTCTGATGTCACTTGGTACGAAGTAGATGACCGAGTCAACCATTCAAGAACCGCTGGGTGGCTGGTCAAGACACGACCGCTAGATGACACCGGGAGCTGAGGCCTTTCGCTGCGACTCCTGCTGCCACTCCCCCTTATTCTGCTGCGACCTGTGCCTGCACCAGAAACATTTAGGCCTCTGCCACTCCCCTGTGCAGGGCTTGGCACTTTTCTTTTTGACATACTCTTAGATCAAATAAATAAATAAATAGGAAATTAAAACACCCCCAAAAAATCTGTAATTTTCTCACTTCAACACACAACGGCTAATAAACCCTTTTTTCCCACTAATGCACGCCAAAGACGGCAAATAGGCCCTTACTTTTTCCCACTTATACGTGCCACAAATGGCTTTAGAACATATAACTGCACCGCCGAATGGCAAATAATATATATATTTTTTGCCACTAATACATACCAAAAAGGGCTTTATAACATATAACTGCACTGCTGAATGGCAAATAGGCCCTTACTTTTTTCCACTTATACATGCCACAAAAGGCTTTAGAAAATATAAGTGCACCGCTGAACGGCAAATAGTCCCTTACTTTTTTCCACTTATACGTGCCACAAATGGCTTTAGAACATATAACTGCACCGCCGAATGGCAAATAATATATTTTTTTTGGGCACTAATACATGCCCAAAAGGGGTGTAATTTTCTCACATCACCACACAACAGCAAGTACTTTTTTTGTGCCACTAATACACGCCAAAAAGGGCTTTAGAACATATAACTGCACCGCTAAACGGCAAATAATATATATATTTTTTGCCACTAATACATACCAAAAAGGGCTTTAGAACATATAACTGCACTGCTGAATGGCAAATAGGCCCTCACTTTTTTCCACTTATGCACTCCACAAAAGGCTTTAGAACATATAACTGCACAGCTGAACAGCAAATAAATTTTTTGTGCCACTAATACACGCCAAAAAGAACTTTAGAACATATAACTACACGACTGAACGGCGAATAATATATATTTGTTTGCCAATAATACACGCCAAAAAGGGCTTTAGAACATATAACTGCACCACTGAACGGCAAAAAATATTATTTTTTTTTGCCACTAATACATGCCAAAAAAGGGCTTTAGAACATATAACTGCACCACTGAACGGCAAAAAATATTATTTTTTTTGCCACTAATACATGCCAAAAAGGGCTTTAGAACATATAACTGCACCGCTGAATGGCAAACAATTTATATTTTTTTGCCACTAATACACGCCAAAAAGGGCTGTAATTTTCTCACTTCACCAGACAATGGCTAATAAGCCCTATTTTCCCACTAATACAAGCCAAGGGAAAATAAGACGTACCGTATAAATATTTCCTTGTAATAAACCCTGTTAATGGCTGTATTAAACAGCACTTTCATACCAATAACAAGAACGGTTTGCTGGAATTTCAGAGCTGTATAATGGCAATTTGGATCCGCAGTCAGTGCAGCAAGGTGTAATAGGATTGTTCCTATTACCCAGGCTACTGAATCCTGTTCTGCTTCAATGCTGTGGAATGATTCCTCTCTACCCTTTCCCTGAACTTC
The DNA here is from genome assembly GCF_014858855.1 of Bufo gargarizans. Taxonomy (NCBI): domain Eukaryota; kingdom Metazoa; phylum Chordata; class Amphibia; order Anura; family Bufonidae; genus Bufo; species Bufo gargarizans. The sequence continues at coordinate 194,014,173 of NC_058082.1, forward strand.
TATACAGCAAAATAAAAGTTTTAAACTCTTTCCTAGCACTGTCCCTAGTGCCTGCTGACATCTCTCCGTAGACTAAGTACACTTGAAAATGGCTGAATCCAAGATGGCTGAGGCTATTTTTAGGGCTGCATGCATGGCATTGTGGGTGATCCTTCGTTCCCAGAGATCCTTGCTCCATGTCCTAACATGTGCAGCAGCCATTTTAAATAAAAAAATATGATTAGTTACCACGAAGCGTGAGGAAAATTGGATTCGGTGTGAATCGAATTTTTCCTGAAATTCAGGTCAAATTTCACTTCATCAACTTCGATTCGCTCATCTCTAGTCAAAAGCACCCATTCTTTAACTGGGGGGTAAAAAGGGGGCCATTCTTTATACTGGGTGGCACTATGGGGGGACATTATACATACTGAGGGTACTGCAGGTATTGGGATAAAAAAAAAAAGCCAGAGAAATTCATCCATTTTTAATGCCCATTAAAAACTGATGCAAAGCGACCATTAAAGATGGGCAGATGGCCAGAACATGAATGCACAAAAGGTTGAAAAATGGCCATGAAAAACTCTTTTGTTTGATGCTCTCCTTATTGTTCCTGGTTATCAGGAGTTTCAGAAATGACAACAAATAGCAATAGACAAAGATAACGGAGTCATCAGAACTAGAGATGAGCGAATTTCATATTTTGAAATCCGTTCACACTTTGTTGGTTAAAGGTGATTTGCGTTATGGATTCCGTCACCGCGGACCATAATGCAATTCTATGACGGTATTCATAATGAAATGCCTTTAGAAGCATTCCGTCATAATAGAAGTCTATGGGCTGCAAAACGGATAACGGGAGGGATCCGTTTTGCTGCCCATAGACTTCTATTATGGCGGAATGCCTCTAAAGTCATTCCATTATGCATTGCGTTATGGTCCGTGGTAACAGAATGCATAACGCAATTCACCTTCAACCGAGAAACAAATTGTGAACGAATTTCTCTAATCAGAACCATCGTCTGCAGCTCCTGAAGGTCTCTGCATGTGCTTGTGTGAATGCTGCTTCTGTTGATTCAGTTTACAAGAAGGAGAACTTTTGGGGTTAGGAATACAAATCAGAGCACCTATGATAAACAGCTGCAGAAAAGCTTTATTCTCTGCTCCTGTGTGCTGATTTATGTTATTCCTAAGCCTTATAATTAGAGCAATTATTGATTTAGTAGAATAAGTTGTCCAGTGTTTTGTTAATGAGATACTTTCCTATTAAAGCTAATGAAACCAGCACAGCTGTGTGCTCAGCTGATTGCTGCGCTTCTATTAAGTCCGCTAGCCGTGCATAGGTAATCACAAAATCACCGTCTTTAGGCGATTTTATTTTATTTCATCTCTGTTGCATGGAAATGTTTATTGGATTAGATAATTACATTTGGTTTGAACCAAAAAATATATAATTAGTGCAGTAATTAATTTATTACTGAGAACTTTCATCTGCTAACATTATGATCTGGCACACGCTCCTTGTTTTTTAGCATTATGGCCGTATGGTTCCTATTGTATTGTGTGTATTAGCATTATCTAGCATTAGAGGTCATGATTAGTTAATGAAATAATTGCAGATCTGGTTTAAATAATTGAAAAAGAGCATAGTCATCAGATGTCATAAAGTCATGTTTGGAAACGGCTTGAAGTTTTACATCTTTCTACAGGGGGTGTCATCTGTATTTTTATTCGCGCTCGTTTAATTAATAAAAAACTCTCCCTTTGATGAACAAAAAGTTTCATTTTTCTTTCTAGATCTGAAAATATGCTGGAAGCCAGTTATTGTACACTATAAGAACATATAAATATAGGTCCTTGGGGTGCCCACTTCAAGATAAAGATTTGATATATTTCCCTCCTTAAGTGACAACTGTCTGGGTGACTACCAGTATAGCCACTAGAGATGAGCGAATCGATTCTACGTGAATCAAATTTGTTATAAATTCCCCAACAGATGTTAAATTCAGCAAATCCAAAACTTTTGTGACTGATCCCGCATGAATCAATCAAAATGGCAGCCACCATTTTACAAATCAGAGGACACAGAAGAAGGCATCTGCCACAAAAGAGGGATCATTTTTGGACTGCTTTTTAATTTTAAGAAATTGGGTCACTCGATTAGGACCACATTTATTCAGATCAAATCCAATCTGACCGATGATTCAACCGAATCGGAAGCAAAACTAATTTTAGGAAATTTGCTTATCTCTACTGGCCACCATTACAGCACCAGCTTTTCTAGATTCCTTAAAGGGGTTGTCTCACTTCAGCAAATAGCATTTATCATGTAGACAACATTAATACAAGGCACTTACTAATGTATTGTGATTGTCCATATTGCTGGCTTGATTGCTTTTTCCATCACATTAGACACTGCTCAGGGGTTATGACCACCCTGCAATCCAGCACCGGTGGTTGTGCTTGCACATGATAGATTGAAGCGTGGTCATAACCTGGATATGAGCAGTGTATAATCTAATGGAAATATGAATCAATCCAGCAAAGGAGGCAATATAGACAATTACAATACATTAGTAGGTGTCTTGAATTAACTTTGCCTAGGTAAAAAATGGCATTTTCTGAAATGAGACAACCACTTGTACCACTGACACTGCCTAAGGCCTCTTGCACACGAACATTTTTCTTTTCCGTTTAAGTTTCGTTTTTTGTGTATCGTATACGGAACCATTAATTTCAATGGGTCCGCAAAAAAAAAGGAACGTACTCCATATGCATTCTGTTTCCGTATTTCCGTTTTTCCGTTCTGTTTAAAGATAGAACATATCCTATTATTGCCTGCAAATCACGTTCCATGGCTCCATTCAAGTCAATGGGGCTGTAAAAAAAACAGAGCAGATACGGAATGCATCCGTATGTCTTCCGTATCCGTTCCGTTTTTAGCGGAACCATCTATTGAAAATTTCATGTCCAGTCCAATTTTTCTATGTAATTACTGTATATGCCATACTTCCGTTTCCGTTTGCAATCTGAAAAAAAACTGAAAAAAAATGGAAAAATGGAACGGCAAAACGGAAGCGGAATGGAAACACTACTGAAACGGAAAAACGGAACAACAAAACACTGAAAAAGTCATACAGTCTTATGCAAGAGGCCTAACGTAGGATTCACTGAGGATCAGCTGAACACCCTGGTTTCACAGCTGGAACTCCACAGTGATCAGATACTATCGCTAGGACAGGCTACAGACAACCACACATTTTCTGCACGGGCTACTATGGAAGAAATGTGGTATCACAATGCACCTATTGAATGAGTCCTCCAGAGCAGGAGCTCTCTTTGTAGAGGTTGGTTCCAATGTCCATTTTGTTGAATAGGGCATATGGAAAGGTATTGTCCTAATGGGACAACCCTTTTAAGAGCACGTCTGTCTAGCATGCAGCAGACCACAAATCGGTGCAAAAGTAAGCAGATCGTCAAGGTCACTGTACACAATAACCAAGACTTTGGCAAAGATCACAAAGAGAATTCACTTTTTTTAGTATATCAGATAGATGCACATGGAGAGCTGCAAGAATGCTATTCTTCCGCTTTCTCAGCAGATCCATGAATATTGACTTAGACATTATGACCCTGGAAAGGGATCTTTATACAGTGAGGCTGTTGCTATTAAGATGAGACTATTGATCATAAATGCTACATCATTTTCAGATCAGTTGCAGTACATCGGAGAATTATTTGACCTCAAGAGGTTTTACCTAGCGTACATAAACACTTGTGTTTAGATGTTTCCTCTGCTTTTAAATTGTTTATGCAAAAATAAGCATCCAAAGTTGATTTGCTCATCCCTAGCACTGACATAAAGAAATGAAGAACTACCCAGTTATTGGAAAATTTGCTATAACTGGTAAAACGTTGGTCTTCTGAAGTATATTATGATCATCAAAAATTCTTTGCATTCCCATTATATGGTCCTGACTCCATGTTGCTACATTTTCAGCCACTGTATGGGTCCATTCACACATCCGTGTGTGTTTTGCGGACCGCACATCGCCGGCACTTAATAGAAAATGCCTAATCTTGTCCGCAATTGAGGACAAGAATAATAATAATAATAATCTTTATTTATATAGCGCCAACATATTCCGAAGCGCCTATTCACAATTCAGGGGTTCATGTAAAGTCATAAATAACATAACAACAGACAAGTTGATTATTACAACAAGAGGAATGAGGGCCCTGCTCGCAAGAGCTTACAATCTGTGAGGGGATAGGGGTGACACAAAAGGTAGAAGTGCTTGTTATGTACCATAGTCCAGCTATCTTGGGAGAATAGGGGAGCAGATATAAAGCCACATAAGCCGGTCAGCAGCCAATATACAAAGTGCTTCTGGGTGCAGTGGAGGCTCAGCTTCAGGGAATGATAAATGGGCTATGGGGAGGTTAGATCAAGGGAGGTGATAGGCCACCCTGAAAAGATGTGTTTTTAGCAAACGCTTAAAACGGTGCATGTTGTGATTAAGCCTGATTTCTTGGGGTAGGGCATTCCAGAGAGCTGGTGCAGCTTGGGAAAAATTTTGCAGCCGGGTGAGAGAGGTTCGGATTTTTGTGGAAGTCAGTGGTAAGTCATTGGCTGAACGGAGAGCACGGGTAGGATGGTAGACAGATGAGGGAAGAGATGTAGGGTGGTTCAGCACTGTGGAGGTCTTTGTGGGTGAGGACGAGCAGTTTGAATTGGTTTCTATAGTGTATGGGTAGCCAGTGCATTGACTGACACAGGTCAGAGGCATCAGAGTAGCGGTTGGACAGATAGGTGACCCTGGCTGCTGCATTAAGAATAGATTGGAGATGGGAAAGTCTGGTGAGGGGGAGGCCAATTAATAGTGAGTTGCAGTAATCAAGGCGGGAGTGGATCAGGGCAACAATTAGCGTTTTTGTTGTTTCCATAGTGAGAAAGGGGCGGATACTAGAGATGTTTTTGAGGTGCAAGCGGCATGAGCGGGAGAGAGATTGAATATAGGGGGTGAAAAAAAGATCAGTGTCAAAAGTCACCCCGAGACAGCGGGCGTTCTGCCTAGGAGTGATGATGGTGTTGCACACCGAGAGGCAGATATCAGGTTTAGGTAGGTTATTAGATGGAGAGAACACAAGAAGTTCAGTTTTTGAAAGATTACGTTTCAAATAGAGAGAGGACATAATGTTAGAGATGGCAGAGAGATAGTCGCTGGTGTTCTGTAATAGATAGGAAGAACACCAGGAGAGGGCGGTGTCCTTTAGGCCGATGGATTGGAGCATGGTGAGCAGGAGATAGTGGTCTACAGTGTCAAAAGCTGCAGAGAGGTCAAGGAGAATGAGAGTAGTTACCTTTGCATTTTGCTGTCAGGAGGTAATTTGTCACTTTGGTAAGGGCAGTTTCTGCAGGGGGCGAAAAACCAGATTGTACTGGATCGAGGAGAGAGTGATCAAAGAGATAGCGGGTAAGGTGAGAGTAGACCAGACGCTCCAGGAGTTTAGAGATGAAGGGAAGATTGGAGACTGGTCTGTAGTTATGACTAAGAACACTACTGTTCGAAATGCGTAAATCTACTGGGAGTAAGTGGGAATCAGTGCCACTGTATGCTGTGTATACTCTGAACATTTTGGTGAATAAAGATCGGGATGGCTAAAGCGTCTACCCCTGGTGCTGGAGCCTCTTTTCTTTTTATGTGGTCTGTAGTTAGTTGTGCAGGATGGGTCGAGAGATGTTTTTTTTTAATAATGGAGTAATGAAAGAGTGTTTGAAAGAGGAGGAGAAGATACCAGAAGAGAGGGAGAGGATGAAGATTTTTGTTAGGTGAGTGGTGGCAGCCAGAGAGAGAGACTGGAGTAGGTGTGAGGGAATGGGATCAGAGGCGCAGGTGGTAGGACGAGAGGAGAGAGGAGCCTGGAGACTTCTTCTTCCGTGACTGGGTCAAATGTGGACAGTGAGCCAGAGGAGATGCGGGGGGGGGGGGGGGGGGGGGGACTGAGGAGGGATTGGAAAGTGTCAAAGATTTTTTTTTGGGTTGTTGGACAGTGGAGATTAGAGTGGTGAAGTAGGTCTGTTTAGCAAGGTTGAGGACAGAGTTATAGGTCTGTAGCATGAATTTGTAATGGAGGAAATTCTCGGGTGTGTGCGTTTTCCTCCATAGGCGTTCAGCACTCCTGGAGCAGCGTTGGAGGAAACAAGTTTGTGGTGTAAGCCAGGGTTGCTTTGGTCTGTGTTTGAAGGTTCTGAGGGTAGGGGGCGCTACTTTGTCCAGGGTGCTTCTTAGGGTGACATTGTAGTGATTTACAGACTTATCGGGCAGGAAAGGGAAGAGATTGGGGACAATGATGCATGTAGAGTGTCTGTAAGTGTATGAGGGTCGATGGCCTGTAGGTTTCTGTGCATGTAATAGGTAGGTGAGTGCTGGGATGGGTGCAGATTTGAGAGAGTGATTGAAAGGGTATTGTGGTCAGAAAGCGGGAGAGGAGAGTTACTAAAGTTGGAGTTTGAGCAGAGCCGGTAGAAAACCAAGTCAAGTGTGTTACCATCTTTGTGTGTCTGAGAGTTAGAGAGTAGAGAAAGGCCAAGAGAGGAGGTTAGAGAGAGAAGCCGGGAAGCAGATGGGGCCGTTTATGGGGATGTTCTATTTTTTTCGGGAACGGAAATGCAAACCCGGAAGTGCGGGGCCGCATTTCCGGATCCGGGCAGCACATCGTGCGGCCCCATAGAAATGAAGGGGTCCTCAATTCCATTCCGCTAAATGCGGAGCAGAATTGCGGACGTGTGAAGTGATCCGCAAAACACGGACACCTGCAATGTGCGATCCGCAATTTGCGTACCGCACATCACAGACACTATAATAGAAAATGACTTTCCTGGTCTGTAATTGCGGACAAGAATAGGACATGTTCTATTTTTTTCAGGAACGGAATTGCGGATCCCGAAAAAACGGATGCGGATCCCAAAAGTGCGGATGTGGATCCTGGAAATGTGGATTCGTATCCGTTCCAGCCCCATTGAAAGTGAATAGGTCTGCAAATTGCGGAACGAATGCGGACCCAAATTCCGGACGTGTGAATTAGACATGAAATTATTAGCTCATAATTGTTCTCCCATAAGATATTCTGTTGGCATTTTTCCACAGGCTAAATTCTTAGCAGGTCTTATTCCATTCAGACAAGCATCACAATGAATTCTAGATCATGAATTCTTCTATTTAACTGAGCTTGGAATAAAGGGGTTCTCATATTTCAATGCCGTTTCCAAATGGCATTTATCATGTAGAGAAAGTTAATACAAGGCACTTACTAATGTATTGTGATTCTCCATATTGCCTCCTTTGTTGGCTAGATTAATTTTTCCATCACATTATACACTGCTCGTTTCCATGGTTATGACCATCTTGCAATCCAGCAACAGTGGCCATGCTTGCATACTGTAGAAAAAAACGTCAATCTATTCAGACTCCCGTGGTCCCGGCCACCAGAGAAGCCGGCGCTTTTTCCTATATTGTGCAAGCACGACTGCTGCTGCTTGTGTATAATGCAATGGAAAAATTAATTTAGCCAGCAAAGGAAGCAATATGGATAATAACAATACATTAGTAAGTGCCTTGTATTAATTTTCTCTACATGATAAATGCTGCTTTCTGAAGTGAGACAACCCCTTTTTAATAGCGAGTTTCAAAAGAATCCAAAAATACAATTCGACTTTTGGATTCTGAGGTAATTTTTGACTCTCCTGACCTTGCATTGGCCTCAAGGGTGCCAGTTGTTTGAAATCAATTGATGGGCTTAGCCACATGGTTAGGAACACTTCCAGAGTTATTGTTGTTCGTCTTTAAGGTTGACCTTCATTGAAAATAGTTATAGAGTGCTTTTAAGCTTTGCTTAACTAAGCCTATTTTGCTGTACTCTGCCCTGTTATCTTCTGGAATGGCAACTTTATTCCTGTCCTACCTATTGTATAATTATTGCAAGCTGGCACCCTAAAGTGATAAATAATTTACCTTTGTTAATACAGTACCTATGGCCAATCCTTGTGTTGCAGGTATTCCAGATGGCGTAACCTGGCATGGAACAGGACCAATGGCAATGTGTTCCAAACAAAAATATGGAGCATGATATCCAGGAATAGATCAGAAAAAAGAGAACAATGTTTGCCATCCATCTGTTTAAAAAAAAAAAAGATCCTTTGAAGACGCATGTGTTCAGAATCTATGGCAATGTATGCGTCCATCTAATAAGCAGAGTGTTGATGGACAGGCATGCTCAGTCATTTCTCCACAGCCAGATCTCAGGATGTATACATACAGTCGATTCCACCCACTAGATAGATAGTACCCATGGAGATCAGTTAATTGCTAACCCAGCTTCGACTTAAAATGGGGTTGTCTTTATGGAAATACATATTACGCTGTTTCTGGGCGCACATAGTATCCATCATCCAACTATTAACAGACCCTGAGTAGGAAGTAAATTTACATTGTTTTGTCATTGAAGGTGTTTTCTGGGAGTACAGTACTGATGATCTATCCTCAGGAAAACTCATCAATATCTGATCTGTTGGGGTCTGACAGCTGGCCTCCCAGAGAATACATAGCACAGTGCTGTACATTGTATAAAGGCTGTGCTTGGTATTGTAGCCCAAGCCCATGAATGGGTTTGAGCAGCACATAGGCCATGTGCCTGATAAATGTAATGTCAATGGCGTAGGAAGAGCCAGACCCACACAAATCAGAGAGGTCATCAATAGTTAACTCCCAGACAATATTGGCCACACCAGCCAATCACAGTACAGCTTTAATTTTTCAAGAGCAAAATTTTTCTTTTAGACAGTTTCATAAATTTCCTTAATTATATTCTTATTCGCTGTTGACACTGAAACATGAAATCCTCGAATGGAAATTTGTCATTTCAGGTTAGCCATATTTTGTATTGCACAATATCGATCACTAGAAATTGCAAATTCTAGAGTCCTGTGAATGACCTGTGGTTCTTCACCGTGTTCATGAAGACTGGATTAAATATTTAACTAGGTGCCTCTGGCAGAAAGGTAGATACATAGAACAAGTAAAGCACTTTAGGAAACTTTGGCCTATCTTAACTCATAAAAAGATGAAGATAAGTCAAAACTGGCCATTTCTGTGTGTTTCTGAGAAAATTCTAGCTAAGACGGATATATAACATGACCGCCACCCCACTGGAAAAATCTTGAGCTTACGTCAATTTGGCAGATTTCAAAATGGCCGCCAAAAATGTTTCCTCCACCAGATAATGCAGCCTCCCTCCCAATAATAATTTTGCACATTGGAAATCAGTTTTCTATAAATTACACCAGTTAAATAGGTGTCCAGACTTTTGCCTCACCCTGTATATATTTATACTGTATATCTTCTGGGAATTACTGGTAGTTCTGTAGTGGTAGGCAAGATTGGGATCAAATGCATCTGAGATAGTCACACTTAGGTCCATTTCAAACAGGGCTTTGCTTGTTTTTTATTTTTGTTGCACACAGTAAATGTAAAACCTTTACATTCAGGCTCAAAACGCAAATCAGCTACAACTCTGCTGAGCAGTAACCAAACATACAAGTCATCCTGACTATACAAGTGGCCTAGTACCCACCACTTGAGCAGAATTACATTAATGTGTGTTACTTGATCCCAGGAATAAATGTCCACTTTGATGCTAGCAATCCTCTGTAACAGTCTCCTCAGACAGGTTCTCTCTCCTCAGATGGCTTTCACTGTCTAGAGCACACCTTGCACCTAATTAGCCCAGTAGTGACCTGAGCCACCACTACTAACGTGTCCATTATTCCATAAAAATCCAGGTACTAAGCAGGACTTACCAAAACCCTGGGTGAACTACTCTTTATTAGGGATACTCAGCTTTCCTGGATTCCTTATATCTCATCCAGCTTTTTCTTTTTGGAGCCTGGTACAAATATGAGAGGAATTTTGTGGAAATGTAACGATCCCTGATCACATTTCCTCTGTCACACTGTATAGATTAGATAGATAGATAGATAGATAGATAGATAGAAGTGCAATATAGCAGCACTTCCAAAAATACAGCAGCAGGATACCAGCGACGAGGTCCTAGATTGAGAGGTCTACTTAAATAAAAAAATAAAATAAAAGTTGCAGCACTCCAAAATGAGATAAAAATGAAGTGTTTGTATGCAGTTTTTCAGCTCTGTCCTCAGAGATTTTCTCAATAGCTTGAGGGTCTGAGGACAGAGCTGAAACATTGCATGGACATTCAGAATTTTTCATCAATTTTTTTTTTTCTTTTTTAGACAGACATAGATGTATATAGATAACCCAGGATCCATCCTTCACAATAGGCGATTGTCAATAACAGCTCAGCAAGATCATGTTCAGAAAATAGGATAACAAAAACTGCAATCTGAATATAAAAATGGAAAAATAAATATGTGTTTCTATGTTTTTAACTAGCAGAAAATTTTTACAGCATGGCCCGCGAAAAAGTACCTGCCTCCAATATCTCCACATGAAACTGCCTAATAGTAAATCTCTTTTAGTTGGCCATAGCAACCAATCAGAGCTCAGCTTTCATTTTTTCAGAGCCCTGTAGGAACTGAAAGCTGAGCTCTGATTGGTTGCTATGGACAACTAAGACTGATTTATTATTTAGTTTGATAAATGTGGCCTATTGTGTCAGAAAGATGGCATTCTCCCTGGAACAGCGAATAGTGATTGTGGAAAGCTATGTGCAAAGCAGATCGATTAAAGGGGTTCACCCAGGCAGCCCCTCTGAGATGAGCATTGGATTCATGTTCCGATGCTTTAGTGCAGGGCAAGGGCTTTTTCAGCAGATCTGGTGACTTACCGGGTCTCGGCTAGGTCAGCGCTAAAGCCCGTAAAAATTAGAAAACAACTAGGATATGTCGTTATATATATGTCGTTATATATGTCAGCGCTGCAGTCTAAACTGTGGCGTGGGTAAGTCTCACACTTTAAAAGCAATAAAGTCACTGCCCCTTCACGCGTCAATCTCTCCAAGCACACATCACGGTCATTCCAAAACCAGGTAGAGACCCTGCGACTTGTTCCAACTATAGGCCTATTTCTTTGCTCAATGTGGACCTCAAGATGTATGCCAAGCTCTTGGCCTTGAGACTCCATCCCCACATCCCAGGGTGTATCCACAGGGAGCAAGTTGGATTTGTCCCGAAAGCCCGTGACAATACACTTAAAAAATTAGGACTGATAGCGAGATTGCAACAGCTTAAAATACCTTTGTGCCTCCTCGCTGTGGACGCGGAGAAGGCATTCGACAGGGTAAACTGGAGGTTCCTGGAGGAGGTCTAGGAGACAGAATGATTTATAGGATATTAACTCAATACACCTCACCCTTGGCTTGTGTTCGTGTTAACGGTCTTTTGTCTGCCCCTTTCGATATACGAAACGGTACCCGTCAGGGGTGTCCCCTGTCGCCATTTCTATATACATTAGTGATGGAATCCCTGGCGAATGCCCTCCGTGCGAACCCCTCTATTTCGGTTGTTAAACTTGGTAAAACGGAACATAAACTATCCTTGTTTGCAGACGACTTGCTTATATACTTAACCTCTCCCAGAATAGGACTCCCCTCGATTCTCCAAGAATTTGACCTTTTCGGTCGCCTTAGCAACTTTAAAGTTAATGTGCAGAAATCTGAGATCCTGAATATCACTATACCCCATCGGGAAACGGCTTACCTTAAAGACTCTTTCTCCTTTAGATGGGCCTCTCACTAGACTTGGTTACAATTTAATGTCTCGCTCTAAATCTTCAGGAGGTACAGGTTTGCCAAATTTCCTCTTATATTATAGAGCGACAGTTATGAACTGTGTTCTAGACATCCACCACAACTGCTCCTCTAAATTATGGGTCGAAATTGAACATGAATTGGCTCCCCACCTAGCTACCGGAATTTTCTGGCTCTCTTCTACCTCCTTGAACTCACTACCTGACTCGCATTCCCCGATGCTTCTTTACTCTTTAGCTAGACTTTGGAGTAAATTTGCCAATCTTATACATGCCCCTGGTCCTCTCACAATACTTACAGACCACCCAGGTCTACCCGTTGGTCTGAACCAACTTCTGGCCCTCGGGCCCCGAAATAGCCACACAACTAAATTGATGGACATATACACGCAGTCTGGCCTACTCCCCCTAGAAGACATCTCTCATATCATACCATCGATTCCTGGGCGCTGGCTCCTTTATTTTCAATTACGAAGTTATGTTAAATCCCTGATGCCTGGATTGCAGTCCTGTCCACCCTTAACTGAGTTTGAGAAGCTGTGTACGGCTAGCTCGGCTCCCGGACACGCTATATCTCTGCTATATGCCATGTTGAACTCTGGGGAGAGTGAGGGCTCTTCCACGGGCTCCCACAGAGCTAAACCTAAATTTATGTCTGACTGGGAATCAGAACTGGGATCCACCTTCTCGGCAGACCAATGGTCTCGATCACTTCTCTTTACACATAGATTAACTGTGTCCTGTAATTTGCAGGAGCTCAACTATAAAATTCTTACCAGATGGTATTGGACCCCAGTTCGATCGCACCAGTTTTACCCCTCGGTGACGGATGTCTGCTGGAGGTGTCCTGCAGCAACGGGCACAATGACACATATCTGGTGGGATTGCCCAGGTGTGGCTCCCCTATGGCGGGATGTCTTTGCCCTATACAATCACGGAATCACCTATACAAAACTACTGTTATACCTAATCCTTCGTTAGCTCTCCTATCCATATTTCCAGGGCGAATCTCCCAGATTAGGAAAGGTGCTCTACGTCTATTCGTATTAGCTATGAGACAGATAATTCCCCGCCAATGGCGGTAGACTGAGAGTCTTTTAAGAGTAACCTGGTCTACTGCTATGGATGTTTTAGTTCATATGGAAGACTTAAGTGCCTCTGAAGCTGACTCTACATCGACATTCTGGAGGACGTGGGATCCATGGAACCAATTCCGTACCTCCACTTCTTTCTCAGGGTGGTTGACAACTGGTACCATACCCGATAGCAGTTCTTAAACTGATGACTACGATATGATAAGTCCATTCCTCCCCCCCCCCCCTCCCATACCTCTTGTTCATGTTCTGTCCTTGTCTGTCTTGTCTCGTCTTGTCCCTTCCCCCTGTTAATGTGAATATTTGACCAACTGTTTGGACATGTATGCCATATTTACACTATTCTGATAGGCTTTCTATATATTATACTACCTCTGAGGCATTTATGTGGCCAATAATTGGTCATTTCCTATACTTATACACTTGATATATTTATTATACCATGTACTTTTTATGCCTCAATAAAATAAAGATTGAACCGTAAAAGCAATAAAGTCAAACAGACCGCGCTGCTGTACACCAATATGAATCTCCTTGTCATTCACAACGGGCTATTTTTCATCGGACATTGAAATCACCATCCAGCTCCCCAGGAAAGCGTCTCTCCTCTTCCCGAATCAAGGATCCGCCACAATGGTGAAGTATTTCCAGACTCCGTAAATATAAAAAGGGTTTATTCTACTTACAAACACATCCTTGTTAAAAGCACATCAAAGTCTTAAAACCGCATGCACATCCACGCCCAAGACTTTGATGTGCTTTGAACAAGGATGTGTTTGTAAGTAGAATAAACCCTTTTTATATTTACGGAGTCTGGCAATACTTCACTATTGTGGTGAATCCTTGATCCCTATAGGAGAGTCTGGCAGCGCTAAAGCCCGCCCAGTTCTTCCAGTGACATCACCGGGAACACTGCTAGGCGGAATCCTCTGCCTAGCAGTGTAAGGTTGTAAACCAAAAGTTTGTTGAATGGGAGAATAAAGGAATATGTCCGGGTTAAACCCCTTTAAGGAAACGCAAGAGACTTTTGCCGACAAGTACCCAGGAACAAAACCACCAGCTAAACCTAGTCAGAGTCTGGTCCGGAAATGGCATCAAACTGGCTCTGTTGCAAACATGAAGAAACCGAGGCCTCCATCAATCAGGGTGGCATGAAATTCAGCAGCGGTTTGCAAGTAGCCCCGAAAAATCAACCCGAAGTCTGTTTCAGCAAGTTGGTGTATCACAAACGACGTGCCACACCACACGGAACTCACCGGCACAGGTTCATGAACTGTTTACAGAGTAGCGAACTGTGAGCAAGGGGTTATGGCCACCACATTCCCCAGACTTGTCCACATGCGATTTTTATCTGTGAGAAAATTTAAAACAGAAAGTGTATGCTAACAATCCACATACCTTGGATGATCTCAAGGAAAACATCACAAACACTATCCGCAGCATCACTGTTGAAGAGCAGCAGACATAATCCAACGTGCCAAAAGATGCATAGATGTCAACAGGGACCACATTCAGCATCTTTTGTGACTTGTGGGTAATTCAAATAAAACAATCCACTTGCTCGTTCATCTTGTCATACTATCGTTGGAGGCGGGCTACTTTTTCATAGACCACCCTGTACATTTCCCTCAAAGTGAAAAAAAAACATTAAAAGTCCAAGGGTCTTATCTTCTCAAGTGAATTTTTGTATTGTTAAAAATAATCTCTTTAATTTTAAATTGTTCTAATCTTGAAGATTTTTAAAGCTGTAATAATTGAAATGCCAGAGATTTGTAATATGATAGTGTGCAGTAGTCTGTCATATTAGGTTGGTGACCTCAAGTGTATTGACACCACTCAAGATATGGCAGTAGAGAAACCATAAAGTGCCTCTCCTATATCCTCTGCAGGACACTATACAAATAGTGTGTGGTAAGAGTTCAATGACTTCTCAGAAGCCAAGGATGTAACTGTTTATACTTACGGTACTTTGTAATCATACTTAATGTTGCTATGTTCTCCCATTCCTGTTGTTTGAGATTGCAGTTGTGTCTCCAGCTGAATGTTCAGTGTCCTCTCTTAGGCTACTTTCACACTAGCGTTCGATCGGATCCGTTCTGAACGGATCCGATCATATTAATGCAGACGGAGGCTCCGTTCAGAACGGATCCGTCTGCATTAAAATGGCAAAAAAAAGCTAAGTGTGAAAATAGCCTCGGACGGATCCGTCCAGACTTTCAATGTAAAGTCAATGGGGGACGGATCCGCTTGAAGATTGAGCCATATTGTGGCATCTTCAAACGGATCCGTCCCCATTGACTTACATTGTAAGTCTGGACGGATCCGCACGCCTCCGCACGGCCAGGCGGACACCCGAACGCTGCAAGCAGCGTTCAGCTGTCCGCCTGTCCGTGCGGAGGCGAGCGGAGCGGAGGCTGAACGCCGCCAGACTGATGCAGTCTGAGCGGATCCGCATCCATTCAGACTGCATCAGGGCTGAACGGAGGCGTTCGGGTCCGCTCGTGAGCTCCTTCAAACGGAGCTCACGAGCGGACAGCCGAACGCTAGTGTGAAAGCAGCCTTAAACTGAGAAATTGTCAAAGGAGAAAAGAAAATCGCCTTTCAAGTGATTAAACTATTACTATATCTTCACTGAGGAAGAGAGAATTTGTAATTTTACAACTTTTTGTATGAAAGATATTTTATGGTATTAGATAAGAGACATGTCCATGTAAATGCAACATATCTCCCATTGATGAGTAAACCTGAAGTTCAGATCAATTTATAAAAAATAAGGCTACTTTCACACCAGTGGTTTTTGCTGGATCCGTCATGGATCAGCAAAAACGCTTCTGTCACGATAATACAACCATCTGCACCCGGTGCATTATCTTTAACATAGCAATGACGGATCTGTCATGAACTCCATTAAAAGTCAATGGGGGACGGATCCGTTTTCTATTGTGTCAGAGAAAACGGATCCGTCCACATTGACTTACATTGTGTATGACCGCACCACATCGCGGACAGAAAAACGCTTCTTGAAGCGTTATTCTGTCCACGATGGGGACGCAACCAAATGGAATGGAATGCATTCTGGTGCACTCGGTTTCGTTCAGTTCAGTTTTGTCCCCATTGACAATGAATGGGGACAAAACTAAAGCGTTTTCCCCACTATTGGGATTCTATGACGGATCTCAATAGTGGAAAGGGAAAGCGCAGGTGTGAAAAGTAGCCTGAGCTGGTGATATTCACAATGGTGTGCCTGTTTTTAGTAGTATTTTGTGGTTGTTCTTTCACAGCTGAATGTACTAATTAAAAAAAAATCTAAAAAGCTACCGTTGATGTTTTGGTCTACTTTAATATCTGCTTATACAGACAAATGTTTCATAGTATATAGTATACCAGTAAGAACATGTTCCTTCTCATGTCATGTGGACGATAAGAGTTTGGCCACTTTCTGGTTACTGTTGACCAAAGTATGTGTAAGATGACTATATGACACTTACTAATATGGGCTTTGTTAATGATCTGTGCCATTTGCTATATTTCAAAAGAAATGTCCCCTGCTGGACAAATCTGGTCGGCGCTGTCCACATGGCTACTGAGGATTTTGTGACCAAACTTATCATTCAGCCTCCTCCTATTAAATACAATGCTCCTGCACAAAAACATCCAGCTGAGCAAGTGCAGATGGCAGGTGCAGGGCGTTTGAATGGAGGAGGCTGAGCGACGTATCTGGTCACAAGACCGCCCATCAGCGGCAATTTTATGAACAGGACCTCCATACGGACATCACAGAAGACTTGCCCAACAAGAGGACATAAAATATGATAGACACTTTTGTCTCTCTATACCAGGGGTGCACAACCTTTTCTGGTTGGGGGCCACGTTGTGAGCCTGAACCAATTCCAAGGGCCAAAAATAAAACTTAAAGGGGTATTACCAACTGAAATACTATTTTTATGGCATATTGAACATACAGTATGTATCATAAATGTCTAGTTACGCTTCCAGGACTCCCATCTAATGGGAAAATACATGAAAGATACATGTGAGCAGCCACAAGACATAGACATACATGTCTGTTACCAGATGGTTGGGGGCCGCACAGAATGGTATTGAGGGCCGCATGTGGCCCCCGGGCCACAGGTTGTGCACCCCTGCTCTATACCAACTATACTGGTTACTTTGAGACAGATTTTTACGCCAGAATTGTGGCTGTTTTGAGACTTAAAGGTACCTCATGCAAAGCCCTGGATACACCAATTTGCGCCACTTTTTAGACACAATACTAAATCTGGGCCAGTAAGTTTGTAAAAATATGGTTACAATATAAGAGCAGATGTGGTGGTCTGACTTTGTAACCGCATGAAAATTCAGTTCCTGATGCTGATTATGTGGATTATGTGGCTACAGAGGTTGATGCTTTCTATACTGTCCATTATATGAATGCAATATAGAGAAGGCACCTTTTAGCTCACCCCCAGCATAAAAAGTTGATAATTGGAATAATTTGAAGAAAACTTCTCGTGTGTCTATATATTGCAGTTACGTATTTGTTATGGTGGCCTCTTGTGTCCACCTAACGTGTTCATTGCAGGTGTTCACACATGCCCAGTAGCTCAGTCAGACCGCCTGTATCCTCTGTCCTCTACATGGAGTGATTTCTGTTATTATGCAGGCCAGCCAAAAAAATCCACATATTAGAAGTATCTTCTTCCCATGAACACTGGAAAGATTAGGTGGACATTATGAGGGATAGTCAACAGAACCCCAGGGGTCACCATGACAAGTATGTAAAAGCAATATCCAGACACAGGAGAGTTTTTTTTTTTAATGGCACCAGTTAGAAGCTTTTTTTTTTTTTTTTTTTTTTTAATCTCACAATGAAATACAATATTTCATTGAGCGATAAGAAATTTAACCCAGATTGTAGTTCATGGTAAGATGGATATTTGTGTTCTTGTATCTTAGCCATTTTTTCTGTTGATCTGTACAGCCTATTTTAGGGCTGTTCACACCTCAGCACCAGGCCAACATATGCAGAAGGCAGACCTCACTGGATTTCGGAAGGGTGCATGGTTATCTTGGTAAACATTTTTTGTTTTTCAATTGTGGGACCCAAGGCCTCACTTATATTTGATGGCACCCCTTCATTCACATCGCCATAAAAGCAAAGCAGGTTGAATAGCACTGATCGTGAATTCTTTCAAAAATTACAAATTGATGTTTTTTTTATGATTAATATTTACATACATTAATATGTGTGTCTTTTTTGTTTATTTCTTCAGTACACATTTTGGAACTTTATACCCAAAAACCTGTTTGAACAGTTCAGAAGAATAGCAAATTTTTACTTTCTAATTATTTTCCTTGTACAGGTAAGTTTTTGCTAAATTTTAATGTTTAATATAATGTACAAACTTTTATATTTTTGTGTTTTGTCATTTAAAATTTACAATGTCAATGTCTTACTTTAAAAAAAAAGCAAGGCTTTATATTCTTTTCAGAAACTAAAGGCATTATCCAGGATTTTGCAGGCGATGGCCTTAATTCTCAGGATAGGTCATTGCTATCTGATTAGCGGAGGCAGTGAAGCGAAGAGGAGCAACCAGCTCTATCCATCACACAGTGGACAGAGCAGGGTAGTTCCAGTGCTGATGCTACTGTAAAACAGGTGATCGTGGAGGTGCGGGGTGTCAGACCCCTGCAGATCAGATAGCAATGGTGAGATTGTAAAATCCTGGACCACCTCTTTAAAGGGTTTGTCTCATGAAGCCTTGTGTTGTGTGGGTGTCCGGGTCTCAGGTGAAAGGAATCATATCCCACTTCAGCTTAGATCTGGAGTTTGTTCAATCTCCCCAACGTGTAGAACAAAGATGAAAAAATGACCCAGTGTAATGCAAATGAAAGAAAAGACCGGCACTCACTTAGTCTTCAAAGATTTTTTTCTCTTTATTCGCCACGCATAGAAATGTTCAGTGACGCGCGTTTCGGCTCTGTAGCGAGCCTTTCTCAAACCAATGGCATATAACAAAGTCATACAATACAGGTGATTTAAATAGACCGCCACAGCGGAAATGACATCATGTAGTCATGGTAATTTAGACAAACAAAATGGAATGAAAGGTAAAAAAGGAAAGAGAGAAAGCAAAGGGGGAGGGAACAAAAGAAAAGAGAAAACACAAAGTAACAATTTAAATAATCAGATACACGTGAGAAACAGCCCAATCGCAACAGCATCAATGAAAATGGTAGCAATCATGAATTCTTATGAAGTTCTCTAGATATTCGTACTAGCTTGCAATTCAGATGATGCGGTTGGGGGGTTCCTCACGTTTTCTGTAAAATACAAAAAAATAAAGTATAAGTTTAACATACATATAAATGAAACAGACATCTACAGGAAGCTATGGAGATCATACTCCCGGTTTAACCCCATGGGTTCCAGTGTCTGAAGTGTATGAATCCAATAGGATTCACGCTTCTTTAGCATTTTTAAACGATTACCACCTCTGCGAGGTTGTTGTACCTGCTCAATAATTTGAAAGCGCAATTGCGCAATATTGTGCTTACAGCGGTCAAAGTGATGAGGGACGGGTAGGAGTAAATTATTTTTTCTAATAGTGGACTTATGCTTGGAGAAGCGGTCCTTCATTCGCATGGATGTTTCACCTATATATAACAGTCCACAAGGGCACTTAAGTAAATATATGATAAAACTGCTATTGCATGTGAAAAAGCCTCGAACTGGAAAGCGCTTGCCTGTATGGGGATGCGTAAAATATTCCCCTTTAATTACACTTGAACAGTGTATACACCCTAGGCAAGGGAATGTGCCCTTTCTAGGAGTTGATAGAGTCTTCTGTCGCTTCTCAGTTTGAGCACTGCCCACATCCGCCCTCACCACCATATCGCGGATATTTTTGTTACGTTTATAACACAATAATGGAGGATTTTTAAACTCCTCAATAGAGGGATAAGCCCTTGACAAAATGTTCCAATGCTTAGAAAAAATAAATCGACACCTATTAACCCATGGGTGGAACTTAGTAACAAACGGTATACGTGACCCCCTGGACTCCTGTTTAGGGGTCAAGGAGGTGACCCTACTCCTCTCACTATCCAGCAGTGCTGTGGGATAGGCTCTATTCTCAAATCTCATAGACATTTCATCAAGACGTTTTTCCTTCACTTCAGTATTGGAAACAATCCTACGTACCCTTTGAAATTGGGAATGGGGTAATGCTTTTTTTTACTGTGGGAGGATGATAGCTTGAGAAATGGAGAAGAGAATTGTTGTCGGTATTTTTGATATACAAATCAGTCACAATTGACCCACCTGCACCCTTAATGACCAGGGTGTCTAAAAAATTAATCTCATGATCACTATAATGTAAAGTAAACTGCAGCTCGGGCCAAATTGAATTCAAAAATTCTGAAAAGGCACGAAGGGATCGAATGCCGCCCCGCCATACACAAAACACGTCATCGACGAATCTTCGCCAAAAATTACAATGAATTTTAAACAGATCATTGGTGTAAATATACTTGTCTTCAAACCATGACATGTATGAATTTGCATATGGCGGTGCGGCATTCGAGCCCATCGTGGTCCCACAGCACTGCTGGTAGTAGGTGTCCTGAAATAAAAAATAATTTTCAGTTAAAATGATTTCAAGAAGTTTCAGGAAAAATTCTTTGGCACCTTCACTGTGAGAGGAGAAGGATAAAAGCCACTCTACAGCCCGTATACCCTTCCAGTGAACAATAGAAGTGTACAGAGAACAAACATCGAAGGTTACTAATAAATCATCATCCTGCAACACCAGGGTCCCAACCTCACGCAAAAATTGATTCGTATCAAGCAGGAAAGACGGCATATTTTTGGTTAAGGGTGTCATAACCTTTTCAAGCAAAATAGCTGGTGGAGACAAGATAGAGTCAGTCAAGGCCACAATGGGCCGACCCGGTGGTTGAGACAAAGATTTGTGCACTTTGGGCAGTGTATAAAACACTGGTGTTACAGGATGATGATTAATCAGATATTCCCCCAATTTGGGGTCAATAGTCTGCTGTGAAATGAATGTATCAACCAAAGTACACAATTTCTTTTTTATAATGTATACCGGATCGCCGTCCAAAGGACGATATACATCGGTATTGGCCAACTGGCCCAAGATCTCACTGACGTAATACTCCTTGTCCATAAGGACAAGAGCACCCCCCTTGTCGGCAGGCTTGAAAATCAGGCTATCGTCCCCCAATAAGTTATCGATAGCCTGCTTTTCAAGGCGCGACAAGTTGTGGTTTACATGAAATCCACTCTGCCGTATCTCCTGCAAAGATTTTGACATGTCACGTTGGACCAATAAAATAAACGTTTCAACAGGATGATAGCACTTAGGTGGTTGAAAGTGACTCTTGGTTCTCAGTCCAAAATCCTTCAATGATAAGCAAGTGTCACTGATGGTTGCTGTGCTTGCGCTTTTTTCAACATTAGTGGACTGCAAGCCTGAGAAGTGTGCCTTAAGTCGGAGATTCCTAAAGAAGCGCTGACAGTCCATGTCAAACTCAAAACTGTCGAGCGGACTAGTAGGACAAAATGATAGTCCCTTCTCCAGTACCTGCAAAAAAATTAAAGTGTCATCTCTACCTGAGAGCGTGTTGTCCGTGGTGCGTCGACGGAAGCTATCATGACTAGCAGGCAGAAAATTGCCACCATTGAGACGCAACTGAAGGACGCTTTACCAGCTGAGGAATTGATTACTCTTAAATCCAAAGTGGAAAAAATTGGCGCTGACCTGAAAAGGGAGATAGAAAGTACTAAACGCCAGAAATTTATCAGAGATTCTGAGGACTATCAGAATAAACGTGTATACAAATGGCAAGATCTGTCTGGCACAGCCATACCTCTATTCACCAGGCAGCAACGTCGGGGAACCTCGATGTCATCCGGATCGGGAAGTGATTCCACTATTGGACCTCCGCGTGCGCCTTTTTTAGGCAGAAGGAGACAAAGACCTCAACAAAGAAAAATACCAGACGAGCAGGACGCCATTATCGGGGGCATCGACGCACCACGGACAACACGCTCTCAGGTAGAGATGACACTTTAATTTTCAATATATCCTCTAAAAGCCTAAGTCCTCTTCAGTTGCAGGTACTGGAGAAGGGACTATCATTTTGTCCTACTAGTCCGCTCGACAGTTTTGAGTTTGACATGGACTGTCAGCGCTTCTTTAGGAATCTCCGACTTAAGGCACACTTCTCAGGCTTGCAGTCCACTAATGTTGAAAAAAGCGCAAGCACAGCAACCATCAGTGACACTTGCTTATCATTGAAGGATTTTGGACTGAGAACCAAGAGTCACTTTCAACCACCTAAGTGCTATCATCCTGTTGAAACGTTTATTTTATTGGTCCAACGTGACATGTCAAAATCTTTGCAGGAGATACGGCAGAGTGGATTTCATGTAAACCACAACTTGTCGCGCCTTGAAAAGCAGGCTATCGATAACTTATTGGGGGACGATAGCCTGATTTTCAAGCCTGCCGACAAGGGGGGTGCTCTTGTCCTTATGGACAAGGAGTATTACGTCAGTGAGATCTTGGGCCAGTTGGCCAATACCGATGTATATCGTCCTTTGGACGGCGATCCGGTATACATTATAAAAAAGAAATTGTGTACTTTGGTTGATACATTCATTTCACAGCAGACTATTGACCCCAAATTGGGGGAATATCTGATTAATCATCATCCTGTAACACCAGTGTTTTATACACTGCCCAAAGTGCACAAATCTTTGTCTCAACCACCGGGTCGGCCCATTGTGGCCTTGACTGACTCTATCTTGTCTCCACCAGCTATTTTGCTTGAAAAGGTTATGACACCCTTAACCAAAAATATGCCGTCTTTCCTGCTTGATACGAATCAATTTTTGCGTGAGGTTGGGACCCTGGTGTTGCAGGATGATGATTTATTAGTAACCTTCGATGTTTGTTCTCTGTACACTTCTATTGTTCACTGGAAGGGTATACGGGCTGTAGAGTGGCTTTTATCCTTCTCCTCTCACAGTGAAGGTGCCAAAGAATTTTTCCTGAAACTTCTTGAAATCATTTTAACTGAAAATTATTTTTTATTTCAGGACACCTACTACCAGCAGTGCTGTGGGACCGCGATGGGCTCGAATGCCGCACCGCCATATGCAAATTCATACATGTCATGGTTTGAAGACAAGTATATTTACACCAATGATCTGTTTAAAATTCATTGTAATTTTTGGCGAAGATTCGTCGATGACGTGTTTTGTGTATGGCGGGGCGGCATTCGATCCCTTCGTGCCTTTTCAGAATTTTTGAATTCAATTTGGCCCGAGCTGCAGTTTACTTTACATTATAGTGATCATGAGATTAATTTTTTAGACACCCTGGTCATTAAGGGTGCAGGTGGGTCAATTGTGACTGATTTGTATATCAAAAATACCGACAAAAATTCTCTTCTCCATTTCTCAAGCTATCATCCTCCCACAGTAAAAAAAGCATTACCCCATTCCCAATTTCAAAGGGTACGTAGGATTGTTTCCAATACTGAAGTGAAGGAAAAACGTCTTGATGAAATGTCTATGAGATTTGAGAATAGAGGCTATCCCACAGCACTGCTGGATAGTGAGAGGAGTAGGGTCACCTCCTTGACCCCTAAACAGGAGTCCAGGGGGTCACGTATACCGTTTGTTACTAAGTTCCACCCATGGGTTAATAGGTGTCGATTTATTTTTTCTAAGCATTGGAACATTTTGTCAAGGGCTTATCCCTCTATTGAGGAGTTTAAAAATCCTCCATTATTGTGTTATAAACGTAACAAAAATATCCGCGATATGGTGGTGAGGGCGGATGTGGGCAGTGCTCAAACTGAGAAGCGACAGAAGACTCTATCAACTCCTAGAAAGGGCACATTCCCTTGCCTAGGGTGTATACACTGTTCAAGTGTAATTAAAGGGGAATATTTTACGCATCCTCATACAGGTAAGCGCTTTCCAGTTCGAGGCTTTTTCACATGCAATAGCAGTTTTATCATATATTTACTTAAGTGCCCTTGTGGACTGTTATATATAGGTGAAACATCCATGCGAATGAAGGACCGCTTCTCCAAGCATAAGTCCACTATTAGAAAAAACAATTTACTCCTACCCGTCCCTCATCACTTTGACCGCTGTAAGCACAATATTGCGCAATTGCGCTTTCAAATTATTGAGCAGGTACAACAACCTCGCAGAGGTGGTAATCGTTTAAAAATGCTAAAGAAGCGTGAATCCTATTGGATTCATACACTTCAGACACTGGAACCCATGGGGTTAAACCGGGAGTATGATCTCCATAGCTTCCTGTAGATGTCTGTTTCATTTATATGTATGTTAAACTTATACTTTATTTTTTTGTATTTTACAGAAAACGTGAGGAACCCCCCAACCGCATCATCTGAATTGCAAGCTAGTACGAATATCTAGAGAACTTCATAAGAATTCATGATTGCTACCATTTTCATTGATGCTGTTGCGATTGGGCTGTTTCTCACGTGTATCTGATTATTTAAATTGTTACTTTGTGTTTTCTCTTTTCTTTTGTTCCCTCCCCCCTTGCTTTCTCTCTTTCCTTTTTTACCTTTCATTCCATTTTGTTTGTCTAAATTACCATGACTACATGATGTCATTTCCGCTGTGGCGGTCTATTTAAATCACCTGTATTGTATGACTTTGTTATATGCCATTGGTTTGAGAAAGGCTCGCTACAGAGCCGAAACGCGCGTCACTGAACATTTCTATGCGTGGCGAATAAAGAGAAAACAATCTTTGAAGACTAAGTGAGTGCCGGTCTTTTCTTTCATTTGTACTCGGACTTCGGCCCTGGACACGTGCACCACGCCTACAAACGGAGTGCCGGCTGACCCTCGTTGAAATACTCCAGTGTAATGCAAGGCACCAACAAACAGACCAGTGATGAAAGCAAAAAGGTGTTTATTCACCAGAAACATAAACGTCCAGGACACTTGCTGGTAACAAGAAATAATAACAAAAAACCAGGCAAGGAGATTCCAGGAATAGTCCCAACCAGTGCTGAATGATGCTGTGCACTTGGCAGTCGAGCCACTCCAGATCTTGGGTCCGCTGTAAGGACAAAGTTCCTGGCAGTCTTCAGTCACTAGGAGTTGTGACCTATACCTGGTTGAGGGAAAATAACAGTGGGCACTGATCACCCTGAGAGACCTCCTTTTAAATGCCTGCTGACCAATCCCAGGGTGCCAAGTGTCCACTACCATAAGTGAACAAATTGCCCTGCACCTGAGTACAAGGCCTAAGGCAATCACAAGTTGATTAACCCATGGCTGGCTCCCTAATCCACTTTGCTCTTGTGAGTCAGTATAATATGCGCCACTGGTCGACGAAGTGCATAAGAAGCGCGTACTCGCGACCGTGTATCCCTTTGCGAACCTGCCCTCGTGCGTACGCACGGACGCATGATTGACTCAGCGCGAGTATGCGAGCGCGTGGACCCAGATGCGGAAACGGAAGTCGCAGGAGACACCGGAGACAACCCTGGCCGCGGCGTCTTGTCACTCGCCTGGCCACTCTGTCCCCGGGACTCCGACGGTCCTCCCCTCCGATGTCCACGCGAACGCATCTCCGCACTGGCTCGCAAAGGGGTCAGCGCTGGTGCATCAGAGACACGCATAACCTGTCCCGCAACTCCACGAGGACCCCTCTTGGTTCCCCTGGAGTGCAAAGCAGGTGAGGATCTTACACCCAGCGAGTAAATTCCAAAATTGCTTTATTTCTTCATTTTAAAAATCCCATGATTTTCTGACGCATTTTGACCAATTCAGGTCTTATCTATGACTTAGCTATGTTTATAGGCTCTTTTAAAGTACAGTCCAAATAATATACATTGTCTGTGCTTAGTTATTGTGTATGAAAAGTGACTGATACTCCATTGTACTTGATAAGGCTATGCATGGATTTATCTGGCTGGATTATGCGTTTTTCAGAATGTCAGTTTTATAGACTCTATCATGACATTATAGATATGTGTATATCTAAATAATACTGTATTATTCTGTACACTTAGGAGAAACTTGCATGATGTCATTTTTGGCTTTTTTATAACCTTCAAATTGATTTCTAGCTTTTTTCTTATCAGAGTATATATATATATATATATATATATATATATTTATTTAATTCACAAATATCTGTAGAAGGTACAGTATGTAGTGGAAAAATCATTACTATAGATTGCACAGCAAGTATTGAAAGTTTATGTCCCATATGATTCTGGTAACTTAGTCATAATATTACGATAATTTCCGTTTTCATCAATATGTACACTTATGTTTAATAGGGAAACTTACGGTAATTAAATTAAATGAACATTACTTTGTACTATTTTCTGAAGAACTATAGTGCTGGATCACTAGCAAATATCTTTGATGTTCCATTTTGTTGATAGGCATGTTTTCCAGGAAAGTACAAGGATATTTCTTCTGAGATGAAAGATGTGGAATCTTCAAGTAATTGGGGAAAGGATAGCATGTCATGGAAATGTATAAACTCTTATTTATTGTTTAACTGCCTAAGATAACCAGTGTCTTAGCTTGGTCCTCTGGATTTGGCGCTTGAGGGGGACATTGAAAAGTAGTTCCAACAGCCTAAGATTTGGAGAGTTATTTTGTGGGTGCTCACATTGGAGAGCTCTAGCTTTCCTTGTGCCTTGTGATTTTATTTTACCTTGATCTACTATAATCATGGAATCATGGCTCTTCTGGGTTAAAAGATCCATCCATCCTCAGACAGTTTATTGTTTTGTCAGAAAGTTACCATTGGTTAGTTATAGACATGCACAGGGATAGCTAAATATGTCCAGTGTAACTACCACACATGACATGGAGGAGTGAGATTTTGAAGATAACTTTGATTGTAGGTAGTTTTTTTTAGCTTTTGAGATGTTTACACTAGCAAATTATTATAATGTTAAACTAACAAAAAAACATGAGTTACAGTTCTTAAAGTGGTGAGAGCTTTTTGTAAACCATATGGAAACGGTGGCTAATTCACTCCCAAGACCTACCTTATGAATCTGTCTGGTACCCAGTTAATTTATACTAGCTGTGCTAAGAACTGAACCCATTACTCTGATGGCCAGTGACCAAAAAGCTATTGCCCATCAGTTGATGACTTTTAAACGGCAGTCTCAGTCTCAGCCCCTTAAAGGGGTTCTCCGGGAATTAGGAAAATGAAAATACGTAAATATTACTTTATAATAAATACATTTCCATATATCTTTCATTATTTATTATGGCTCGTTTTGTCGGGGGAGCAATCATCAGGGGAAACAAAATGGCCGCTGTCCTACCAGTATACACAGAACCTGTCCTAATCACACAGGAGGACAAGTTACTTCACAACACCGAGGTAAAGAGCTGCCTCCTCCTCCTCTCTACTTGTCAGTGATTATGATCCTGAATACAGACGATAAGAACTTTAGCTGAATCTCTGGGGAATTTAGTTCAGAGGAGACATGAAGTACAAAGAGGACGACAGGACAGACTGTGGTGATGTGGAGCTCTGGTAATGGAGACTGCATACAAGTGCTGCTGCTCATTACCCCCACCTTCCTCTCTGTACTTCATGTGTCCTCATCATTTCCATTCCCACAGAGCAGAGAGGATGATGAAGCAGCTCTTTAGCTCAGTGTTGTGAAGTAACTTGTCCTCCTGTGTGATTAGGACAGGTTCTGTGTGTACTGGTAGGATGGTGGCCATTTTATTTCTCCTAGTGATTGCACTGTAGACAAAATGAGCCATTATAACTAATGAAAGGTATTTGGAAATATATTTATTATAAAGTAATATTTAAGTATTTTTTTCTTGATTCCCTGAGAACCCCTTTTAGGGCCACAATTAGTACTTTTTTTTTTTTTTTTAAAGATTAGAGGATTGAAGGAATACCCCAAATAGTCAACATTGTATTGGTGGTGGCCCTCAGATGTCTTTTTCCCTATATTTGCAACAAGAAACCCCGGACACAGCCTTCATTTACCAATTCAAATTGTTATTTTGTGTGCCTGGTTGAGGTATTGGAAGACACAAAAACCAGTGTACAGCCACGTTTAAAACAAATAGAAAATCTTTATTGAACTTCATTACTGTAAGCAGGAAATAGAGGAGTTGGTCCACCCTCTCAGATATACAAATTGGTATACCCATATTTAAGAGATGCCTTAGGAGTCCTGAAACGCCCTCTCTAAAATGGGTTTTGGATTCTTATTCCAGGCAAATCAAAATGTAACAATGGAAAGAATAAACCATGACTTATTCTGGGGTATTGTAGTATATTTTTGGTATTCTACTCAATTCTGTTCTCTCAATTCTTTTCTTGACGTTATATATTTTATCTTCTACTTTTTGTATTTTCTTCTTAAATTAGTTTTACCAATACTAACAATTCTGGAACATCTATTCTTGTTTCTGTTTGTTGTCCCATTCCTCTATTATTTCTACTAGAAGTTATGAATAATTGCTAGTAGTCTGCAGTAAGGGTAGAGAGGGGAGGTAACAAGTTAGGGGGTGTACCTGCATGGTCTATAAATGGCAGCACTGATTGGATATAGTGAGTCTGTGCAGGTACACCCCCCGCTCTGTACCCTTACTGAAAGCTAATAGCAATTCATTCATAAATTCTAGTAGAAATAATAGAGGAATGGCACGACATACAGACATAAGAATAGTTGGTTCAGAATTGGTATTACATGGGGAATGCATGTAGCTATTAAAACAGACATGTCAGGAGCGGTGAAAGGTCCTTTTTAAACATATTACCTATCCGCTAGGACATCCACTGTTCACATGAATGGGGTCCTGTATCCTGCTGTATGACTGGAGTACTGACTGACCATGTGTGCTCCTGCTCCATTCATCTGTGTGGGACTTCCAAAGGGACATTACTTTGCTATCTCTGGCATGCACGCTTGACCACCACTCCATTCATACATGGTGCCCCCGGGACCTACATTCTCTTGATCAGTGGGGGACCCAACTTTCGTAATCCCACTAAACAGACACAAATTCCCTATCCTGTGGACAGGGGATATAGTTAAATCTTGGTATAACCCCATTAAGTTTGAAATACAAATATTACAAATACCATCAGTTAAATAAATTAAGGGTGGTGGGTTTGAAATTCTTTATTTTTATAGATATTCACAGGCACATAAAACTTTAGTAGAACTTAAAATGGACATAGGTACTGTAGACAACTTTACAGGGTGCATATAGTATATATACATTTACAGCATAGTAACAATAACTGAATTATATACTATCCATATGGAAGCACAGTTCTTCAGTAAAAGTCAGAGGGTGAGAAGGGACACTCTAGATATCACTTGGAGACCTTTAGTTTTTTTTTACATGATCTTCAAAAGTGATGACAGACTTCTATAACAATATGAAAGAAAAACATTTCTCCAGTGAATATATTAAGGAGTACACAGGAAACGGCTAGAATAGATTTTTCCCTCAGCGTCAAATGCTATGTTTCTATAAATGTTGTCTGGAATTCCTGTGAGACACCCGCTGCTTAGTTCCTTAGTACAACAGAACAGATAGTTGGTATTTAACGTATACAAGATGGAGGCTGCATCTTACTATGTCCAGTAGAGGTTTGCTGTAATACAGTCATAGCATTATAGTACTGTAGAAACTCTGCCTGTTAATCATCAAAGGCAGTCACTATAAGGACTGATGTCACATGATTGTGAGATGTTCTCCTGTCCACGGACCACCTCAGCATTGGAAGTGTTGAAGAACAGTGATATCAAACTGAATGCTAACTTTTTGAAATTAAAGGGGTTGTATCATTTCAGATATTGGGAGCATATCTCTAGGATATGCCCAGAATGTCTGATGGGTGAGGTGGGTCCTGCACCTATCTTTAGAACAGAGCCTTCAAAGTGAAGTAGCACTGGCTCGGCTACTTCTGTCAGCCCCAGAGGTGGGACCCGCACAAATCAGACTTTTGGACATATCTTAGCGATATGCCCCCAGTGTCTGAGATGATACAAACTTTTTAAAGCATCCAATGAAGCTACACTATAAGGTCAAAGAACAGTATATGAACCCCCTTCCTAAGTTCAAGTGTTGAAGGGGTTGTCTCACTTCAGGAAAAGGCATTTATATATATGTCCACAGACATAGGCCATAGAAAATAATTAGCTGAATATTCTGCCTCACATTGTGTTTGACTGTATTTTGTGGTGTCTTGCAGCTTATCATTGATACCCCAACCAGTCCAGTAACCAGTGGCCTGCCACTATTCTTTGTTATCACTGTGACTGCAATTAAGCAGGTAACTATCTCCTGACATCCACCGCCTTTCAATGAAAAGTTTATATCCTGTAACTTTCTTACTTCTACTACCTTTACAGGGATACGAAGACTGGCTAAGGCACAAAGCAGATAATGCTATGAACCAGTACTCTGTCCATGTTATCCAGCATGGCAAATTGGTCCGAAAACAAAGTCAGAAACTTAGGGTAAGAGTCAGTTACTTTTCTTTCTGTTTAATGGTGGTTATATGCGTTATGCCTATACTGCTATGCATACTATGTAACTCAGGACCATAGCTGGTCCCTTCTGAGGACTAGCTATAGAGGTAATGATTTTCTTACAAAAGATACATTATTTTTATAAGGCTTTCAGCTAATCAAAGGATTTTTTTTATTATTATTATAGAAAGATGCCACTGCTCCTCATTAATGGTCATATCTAGGGGCACTTCTATAGGGGATACAGAGGTAGTAGATGCACCATTAGGGTCAGACTGGGACTAAAAGTCAACCTTGGCACATCAACCCCACCAGTCCATCTACAATATCACCCCCACTCATATCACTGAAAAATAACAGTGTGTAAAACTGAGGCCAGACCCTAGATCAGAACACATTAAAAAAAACCTGATTCTAATGCCTCTATACACACACACCGCACCAGGTTACACATACATAAACACAAGATACACACGCCACTCACACGGTGCTTACAACACACCACTAACAAACATCCCACCCCTACATCACTAAATATAGACTGTTCCCTATGTCCCCTTCTTTCTCATACAAAATATTGAGATTCTGCTGCAAGTTATGTGAAAAATTGTGGTAAATTTGCAGCACTTTTGTCAGAAATTGCAGCAAAGTCATTTTATAACAGAGGCAAGGTGGGCAGCTGTGTGACCGGTCCATGGGAATCAGTGGTAGGGCAGATTGGCAGTCCTAGGCTGCACACCAGGTGAGAGTGGCACCCTGTTAATGATTTGGTGTTAGGGTCCAGGAGCTTTATCGAGGTAGTCAAGGTTTGTACACGTGCTAGCCTCTCCTCAAGATAAGCTATCTCTATGTGATTGGTGGAGCCCGACACCCTGCACCCCTGTCGACCAGCAGTTCCAGTGTTGCTCTGGTGCCAGAAGTCGGCATCAAAACTATACAGCTTCCTCCATTTTGTACTTAAAGTGAATGGGACCAGTGCTGCTGTGACCAGCTGCAGCCACCACACAGTGGATGGAGATATGTACAGGATCCTGAGAATAGGACATCACTTGTAAAAGCTTGACAACCCCTTAAGGCTACAGCACTGGTTATTCTGCGCAAACAGCACCGGCCCTGTGAAAATCGCTTCTTCCAATTTAGTTTTTTTTCTAATAAATATATGCCCTCTGGCACTGATTGGATGATCTGTGCCCATTGCACAATCCCCACAGCAGTGCTAGTTCTCAGTGGCAGACTAGTGGTCCTGGAAAAAACTAAAAGTGGCCCCATGTTGTAGGCGGTTCCAGATTGACAGAAGGTGGAGCAACACAAGTAGTCAGGACCAACACAAGCAGTCAGGGAAGAAGTAGGCGGGGCCAGCAATACCATAGTGCAACCCAAAATACTGCCCCAGCAGAGCCAAATACCACAGTGCAGCACAAATACTGGCGCCGCCGCAGTATTCAGCTGTATCAGTGTCCTGAGAATGGTGACACAGTGGAATTCAACTGCCGGCCAGATGCATAAGTACCTGATGCTCCTAGTATTAATTAATGCTGAGAGCATGAGATCATTGTGTACCTAGCCGGTGGCCATGAGGAGGGTTTGGGCTTGACCCTTGGCACTGGTACACTGGGAAATTTCCTTGTAAAATCTATGGCCAGTGCTCATATAGGGGAGCAGGCACAAGAAGGCCTCATTTAGATTTTTTTCATATGGATTTTTTCCCTTTTTACATGTACCCAATGACATTCTGTTTTAAAATGGCTACATCACTTTTTGACGATATGTCTGTTGTATCTTTTGGCCCGAAGCATGACGGAGCGAAGAGTTTGGATGTACTGTATCACTGCACAATCCCTACAGCAGTGCTAGTAGACATATATAAGGGAGTAGGTGTATGAAGGCCCCATTTAAATGTTTTTTTTTCATTTTTGCACATACCCAGTGACATTCTGTTTTGAAATGAATGTGACAGGCTATGATCACAACCTTTTTTTGACCATATGTCTGGTGTATGTTTTTGTATGAAGAAAAAGAAAACAGAAGGGATAGTACTATACATTTGTATTGGACAAAGTGTATACTGTACTTTTGGTTTTGATGGGTTCAGGAACGGATTGTACAGCCAGCTACTGCATTCCATTTGGAACGTCAAGAAAAATATATCACAATGGTTTTTAATGGGCGCACACTTGTACTTCATGGTAAATGTTCTCTCTCTCTCCTGCCCTCAAGGTTGGAGACATTGTTATGGTGAAAGAAGATGAAGTCTTCCCATGTGACATGGTACTGCTATCCTCGAGTAGGGAGGACGGCACATGTTTTGTTACAACCGCTAGTTTGGATGGAGAATCCAGTCACAAGGTAAGCACAGACGTCCCCTCCTGTATGATGTGGATGAGGTTGGCTCTACTACATTAACTGGCTAAAATATACTATATTGTGTTTTTGACATAATCTTACATCTCTGTGAATGTCATACCTCATTTTATGCATACAGGGGCTTCTATGCATATATTATATTATGTACTAGTTACATATAGTTACCATGTTTTTATTACTGTGTATGAAACCTTTACCAAATAGATCAGTGTGATATATATATATATATAAAATGTAGCAGCACAGTGAAAAGTACCGTATGTGTAATCTGCCTAATTAAGCAACGATAATCCTATAAAAACCACAAACTGTAAAATTAAGGACCGTTTGTATACAGACCTCAACTAGGTGTTAATGTTACAATGAATTGGCTTGGTATCAGAGCTACATCACCTTTTGTCATGGGTGTTCTTAATTGGTGATAAGTTGCCATAAAGTGAGCCTGTCAGGTGAATTCTGCTGTCCTTTCTCAGAGCTGCGTATGATAAAGTTTGAGCTAAAAAGCAGGATAAATCCTGGCAGGACTCTTAGGAGAGACTTTGAGAGTCCTGATTGCTCCGACCACAGACAGCGATTGACAGATTCTCCTGTATCAGTGTGTGCACACAGAAGGTTGTCAATCACCGTCAGGGCCGTCTTTAATATTGATTGGACCCTAGGCAAGAGGGAGAACACAAGTGGCGCTGCCGCATTCATGGGTCCATACTTTATTAACTAAGTAGCAGGACATGTAGGGCATACATGGGGGATGTCCCTGCACTTACTATTATTTCTGGGCTCCGCTCCGTTGAGCCGCTGTGGCCCCGTTACATTCTCCCTCGCTGTATGCGAGTAACAGCATCGGAACACCAGGGGGGAGACATCAGCTTTTCTCCCTTGGCGTTCCTTCTCCCCGGCTGTAGCGCTGTCCAAACGTAACAGGGAGAAGGTGAGTTTTTTTTTTCTCCTTGGCTGTGATGGAAGAAGGGAGAAGGAACGCACACAGAGAAAAGCTGATGTCTCCCTCCCTGGTGTTCCGATGCTGTTTCTTAGCATACAGTGCGGGAGAATGTAACGGGGGCCACAGCGGCTGAACGGAGCGGAGCCCAGAAATAATAGTAAGTGCAGGGACATCCCCAATGTATGCCCAACATGTCCTGCTACTTAGTTAATAAAGTATGGACCCATGACAGCTTCTCCAGTGGCCAGCAGGGCCCAAGGCAGCTGCCTTGGGCCCCCCAGGAGCAACTGGGCCCAGGGCAGCTGCCCCTTTTGCCCCACGTTAAAGATGGCTCTGATCACTGTGTGTGAACAGAGTAATCAAGACTCTTACTTATCTTAGCTTCATTACATCCATCATGTCCTGGGGAATTGCTCAAAGGCTGTACAAAGAGTATAAAGGCTGTAAAAAGAGTCATGCAATTTTGTACAAGTGGCATTTGTAGCAAATTGGGAAACTGGAACTTTTTTCAATGTTACGCCACTCACAGGATTGTTTAAAAAGTGGATGGAACTTATCTGGAGGAGCATGGCCTCTGCTATACACTGACTTACTATCATTAACATCCGAAACTGGCCAACTTAGGCTACTTTCACACTTCGTCGGAACTGACCGCCGGATCCGCCGATCTGCCGCTCACTGAAAGCATTTGTGAGACGGATCCGGATGCGGATTCGTCTCACAAATGCATTGCAAGGACAGATCTGTCTCTCCGCTTGTCATGCATATCATGTGTATCTTTTTTTAAATTGTTACCGGTCTGCGCAAGCCGGAAGGACGGATCCGGCATTCCGGTATTTTGAATGTCGGATCCGGCACTTATATGTTCCTATGGGACAAAAATGCCGGATCCAGCATTCAGGCATGTCTTCAGTTTTTTTTCGCGGGAGATAAAACCCTAGCATGATACGGTTTTATCTTTTGCCTGATCAGTCAAAAAGACGGAACTGAAGACACCCTGATGCATCCTGAACGGATTTCTCTCAATTCAGAATGCATGGGGATAAAACTGATCAGTTATTTTCTGGTATTGAGCCCCTAGGAGGGAACTTTATGCTGGAAAAGAAAAACGCTAGTGTGAAAGTACCCTTAATAAAACTCCCACACTGGCTTTACCATACCAAAACAGTATATTCTTCTAGTACTATGTGTCTAGGAAGGTTCATAGTTCAGGATAGATGAGAGACAAGGGTGTCCTTATTGGCTCTCCTAGAAGCAGATTAAACTAAAAAACTACTTGAACAGATTTTAACATTATCCATATTTACATTGGAATATCTATATACAGCAGAAGAATAAATGTATCAGACACCCGATTATTATAGCGTTTTCCCCTATGGACACATTTATATGATAAATGTATGGCAGGAACAAAGGGGTGCGGGTGCTTGTTTGACAACCCCTTAATAATGCTTTGGTCTTGCTATTTTAACATTTTGATGTATGGTGCTGTTCCCATACTAATCCTGAGAACAGGTGCAAGCACCGAGAACTGTCTTGTGGTATAAACGATGTTGACACGCAGCTCCCACTACGCCAGATATACTCCCAGAGGGTGACAAGCTGTGCATTGAGACCCGAACTGTATTCTGACTTCCTCTGCGCTATTGTATGTGATATAACAGTAGCACTTCTTTAAATACAACCATACTGTGTATATTTCTGTTCCCCAAACTAGACATATTTTTCTGTTCAAGACACAAAAGCGTTTCACAATGAACAGGAAATGGACACGTTGCACGCTACCATAGAGTGTGAACAACCTCAGCCTGATCTTTACAAGTAAGAATGCATGTCAGTTGTTAAAGGGGGCGTCCCATCATTA
The DNA here is from genome assembly GCF_014858855.1 of Bufo gargarizans. Classification (NCBI taxonomy): domain Eukaryota; kingdom Metazoa; phylum Chordata; class Amphibia; order Anura; family Bufonidae; genus Bufo; species Bufo gargarizans. The sequence continues at coordinate 194,049,776 of NC_058082.1, forward strand.
TATAGTATACTGACAATTCTGTAACAAAATAATAATATTATGTCATTTACTTTTATAGTATGTGGCACCACCTAGTATAGAAAATGCATAGCAATGTGCATGTCCACCTACTGAGCTATGTGCTGCTGGTCACACATGCTCAGTCACTCTCCCCACAGCCAGGTTTCTGCATAGTGATCCTTTCTTCATTGCAGAGCTGCAGCCATTAGAAGTAGCTTTCTGCCCTGCTTGCATTTTCAGTAGCATGGTAGTATAGCTGCAGGGAAAATAAGAAGGGATTGCAGTATATTGTAACCTACCAGAGGGGGAGGAGACTTATTCTGTCCAGAGCACCCACCCAAGAGCAGAGTGTAGCACACAGAAGCAGGTATTTTTATTGTAGAAATGCTGTAAATTACTTTAAAATAGCTATTGAAGGGAATCTGTCACCACAATCTTGGACTGTTACCTGCAGTACTTGATGTGTAGCACTGCAGATAAGAAGTCCAGATCACTATTTTTTATTTTCCTACTGCCCCACCGTTCCCCGACTCAGTGTTTAAAGCTGCATCGAAATACATTGTCGGTACTGCTGTGCATGCGCACGAGTTCTCTCCATTAAGTCAGCACAGCACTGCAGTCTGGACTGTGTATTGCAGCACAGCTTTGAGCGCTGACGGCGGTAGAAAGGGGGGCAGTAGGAAAAGAAAAAATAGCAATCTGGACTCCTTATCTGCAGCACTGTTCATGTAGTACTGCAGGTGATAGTCCAGAATTGTGGTGACAGATTCCCTTTAACAGGACTTTTGATATGAGCATGCTTCACGATCTAACTCCTTTATATATCAATACGGAATTATTGTATATTAGACAGTACATATACGGAAAAAAAACTGTAACTGAAAAGCAATAATTAGAGGGGGACTGCGATGGAGATAAAAAAAGGACAGAGGTGGTAGAAAAGAGAAAAAGAAAAATCTATTGTAAAGCATCCATAGGGTTATAGTGCAGTTAATCTTATCATTTATTTGCCCATACCTTCCAGCTCCCAGAAGGTATATTTTTCACATACCAGAGTGCCCCTATTAAAGTGACCAATAAGGGTTTCTACCAAGACAGCAGGGTAATGCTCATGGAGGTTCTCCCGAACCTAGGATATTTGAGAGCCCTGCTGATGCACTAGCCCGCTGTTGGTGTAACGCTTTTACGGTCATATTGCTATTCTTACTGGTTTTACTTGGTGCTTTCATTGTTTAGATTTGTTGGTCGGATCAACATTTATAATGAAACAGAGGACCCCACTGCCAGGTTAGTTGGTTTTCAGTTCATTCCTTCTTGCCATTTATTTTTAGTGTTCTATAGGTAGTTGTTGGTTCAATAATCTTTAAAATATTACTTCCACATTATTTCCCTGAAGTCCATTGAGTACATTTGTGTGTATGCTTTTCCTCTGTTAGGCCTCTAGGATCAGAACATCTGCTACTTCGTGGTGCTACGTTAAAGAACACTGAAAGAATTTTTGGTAAGCAATTGCGAAAGCATAGAAAATATTCCTTCTAAGGGTCCAGTCACACGTCCGTATGCGTTTTTTGGATCTGCAAAACACGGACACCGGCAATGTGTGTTCCGCATTTTGCGGACCGCACATCGCCGGCACTCTCATAGAAAATACCCTTTCTTGTCCGCAATTGCGGACAAGAATAGGACATGTTCTATTTTTTTGTGGATCCGCAAATGTGGATGTGGACAGCACATTCCGGCCCAATTGAAAATTAATGGGTCCGCATCTGTTCCGCAAAATTGCGAAATGGATGCTGACCCATTTTGCGGACGTGTGAATGGACCCTTAGACGATGCAGACTGAACAAGAACAGTCTTTGCTCCTGAGTTAAGAGTGAGGTACCCTGTGGTGTAACTAGAAATGACTGGGCCCCACAGCAAATTTTTTAACGGGGCCCCCTCCCCAGCAACTTCTACTCAACCCCAATTCCTGTGGCTACTCAAGATTGCTCTCTCAGACAAGGCCCGGTAGCCGCTCCGTTTCCTACAGTGTCTCTGTATATAATGTCATTTTATAATACTGTTCAGGGGCCCTGACAATAAGTCTTTTAGTCCTCCTCCTCCTGGGTGGGCCCCTTCTGAGTTTGGGCTCCAAAGCAGCCGCTTCCCCTGCTTCCCCTATAGCTCCGCCCGATAGGGGTACCTGTCATAGAGAACCTTTCTGTTCCAAAAATTGCCATTGGAATTATCAGCACCACCCCTTGCATGCTATCTAAGAGTAGTAAGGCAGTAGGGTCCTGTGCAGCTGCACATAGGGTAAGTTCACCTCTCCTCTTAGAGGAATGAAACATTTGTGTGTCTGGTGAAATAAACCATTTTGACAATAATGATAGGAAACATAGGTAATAAATTCTCAATGTCAGATTAAGTCACCATGTCATCACCTACGTCCACCATGTCATTTTTAGGCCAATATACTGTGCTGAGATTATAACTGTTGGAGCTTTATTTTTACATGTATCTCCAAATCCTCTGAACAGCCATGTAGCTAAACAATAACATTCTGCCTACCATCAGCCACCACTAGAGGGAGTTTCCTGTATAATGTTTAAACAGTATGTAGATTTTACCTTGGGGATTAGAGGCTTTGTATCAGCAAAACAATGCGCCATCAAATGGAAAGTTATATTTTAAAAATTGGAAAACAAATTTCAACTACTGTAAAATAATACTTGAAGAGTACCTATAAAGTCTCCCGACGTATCTGCTTTCTCCTTGTAATAACAATTGTGGAGCATCTATTCTTGTGTTGTGCCATTCCCTTATTATTCCTGCTAGAAGTTAGGAATGAATTACTAGCAGTTTGCAATGAAGGTCCAGATGGCTGCTACCAGTTGGAGGTGTGTCCTTATCCAATCAGTGCTGCTAGTGAGAAACCATGCAGCCACCCCCTACACACACTGGTAACATCCAGCTGGATCTTCGCTGCAAACTGCTAGCAGTTCTTTCATAACTTCTAGCAGGAATAAGTAAGGAATGGTACAACAAAGAGCCATCAGAAAATATGCTCCAGAACTGGTATTACGTCAGAAATGCAAGTAGTTACTACTATAGACATGTCAGGAAAGATTACAGGTTCTCTCTAAGGCTAGACGTTACTTTTATACAGCACATTGATTGTAAAGCTGCAAAGCAAATGGGTGAAAGTAACATTTTAAATATTGTATCTGGCGAGAGGATCAGATAACTGATGAGGGTTCAGGTCTAGTTTATGTGTCAATTGAGTAGACCTTAGTCTTCCTTGCTCTCAAGTAACAATCTCTCTACACTTTTTTTCTGATTCTAGGTGTTGCTATATACACTGGAATGGAAACCAAGATGGCATTAAATTACCAGTCCAAATCACAGAAAAGATCCGCTGTTGAAAAGTAAAGTGTTCACATGTATTATTCATAAGAGCAGCCACATGTGACACCCACCAAACCTCATAGACATAATATAAAATTCTGTAGTTTTCTGGTAATAGACAGTTAATTAGCAACATATTCATATTATTGCCAATATGCATAACTATGGCATTCATGGTTTTTCCGGAAGTTTTATACTGATGACCTATCCTCTGGATAAGTTATCAATATCTGACCAGTGGTGGTCCAAAACCCGGGACCCCCACCGATCAGCTGTTTGAGAAGGCAGTGACGCTCACAGTAGCGCCGCAGCTTTCCCTAGGCCAGTGCAATACCAAGCACAGCTGCTATATAATGTACGGAGCTGTGCTTGGTGAGCTGGAAGAAGGCTGCGGTGCTCACAGGAGTGCCATTCTCAAAAAACACTTTAAATGTAATTTTACAGGGCATCTGTCAGCAGATTTGTATCTATGAAACTGGTTGACCTGTTACATGTGCGCTTGGAAGCTGAAGGCATCTGTGTTGGTCCCATGTTCAATGAAGTTTTAATATACGCAAATGAGCCTCTAGGAGCAACGGGTGGGTTTCATTTACAGCTAGAGGCTCTGCTCTCTCTGCAACTGCAGTGCCCTCTCCACTTTTATTGACAGGGGCCAGACATCATGACTGGGGATGAGTGAACCCGTACCTTACAGGTTTGGTGTTCGGGCTGTGTAGGAATTCCGTTATTATGTAGACAAAATGCAAAATGGAAGTCTATGGATCTGTCTGGTTTGCGTCATACAGGACCGAAAACAAAGTCCTGCATAATGGAAATCAGACTGATCCGTTATGCTTGTCCATAGACTCCTATTATGACGGATCAAAACGGAATGCCTCTTAAAGACTTCCGTTTTGCATTCTGTCTACGAATTCCGTTATAACAGAATCCGTAATGGAATTCCTACACAGTCCGAACACCAAACCTGTAAAGTTTGGGTTCGCTCATCCCTACTGTTGACGTTTTCACTGCCTGGCCCTGTCAATTAAATTGCAAAGGGCGCAGCAGTTGCAGAGAGAGCTGAGCCTCTATGTGTAACAGCAACTTCCCCATTCCTCCTAGAGGTTTATTTGCATCTATTAAAACATCATTTTTCTCAGCAATGCAGACACATATGAACATGGGACCAACACTGATGCCTTCAGATGCCAAGCGCACTTGCAACAGGGCAGCCAGTTTCATTGGTACACATCTTTTCCATTGCTATTTTTTTTTACAAATGTTTTTTTTTTTTTTTGGTTAAAGGGGCTGTCCCAGATGACAGTATCCGCAGGATAGTTTATGTGTCTCCTTGGAGAAGGTCCATCTGCTGAAATGCCCACTCATCACAAGAATGAGTATCCCATAACATCTGTATGAATGGAGCAGTGGTCAAGGGCTGCACTCCCTAATTACAGCAGTTCCATAGACTCTGAAAGGAGCGGCAGGGCTTGACCACCACTCCATTAAAACAGGGGACTTTGAACCCCCATTCTTGTGAACAGCTGTAGTCCCAGATTCAATACTTATCACCTATGCTATGTACAGTGCTGCCCATAATTATTCATACCCCTGCCAAATTTTGACGAAAATGTACTTTTATTCAACTAGCAAGTAATTTTTTGACAGGAAATTACATACTGTAGGTGTCTCCCAAAAGATAATAAGACGATGTAAGAGGCATTATTGTAGGAAAAAACATTTCTCAGCTTTTATTTACATTTGAGCAAAAAGTGTCCAGTTGGCGTAAAAAACCCAACCCAACACCATCCCCACTGTTAAACATGGTGGTCGGACCCTAATGCTTTGGGGGTGTTTTTCAGCCAATGGACCAGGGAACCTAATCACAGTAAACGGACATTTCAGCATGACAATAACCCAAAACACACAGCAAAAGTGGTGAAGAAATGGTTAACAGACAACAACATTAACGTTTTGGAGTGGCCCAGCCAGAGTCCAGACTTGAATCCAATTGAGAATCTGTGGACAGTGGCGGATTACAATAGGGACGTTCGGGTCGGCAGCCCCGGGCCCAGCACCGCTGGGGGGCCCAACGCTGACCCGATCGCCCACATACTGCGGCGGGGCATGGGAGCGCATAGCTCCCTGTCCCGTCGCCGATCACCACCATAGGCTTCAGGCCTTGTAGGCCTGAGGCCTATGCGGTAGTGAAATCCCGGCGCAGGCGTGCGTGATGACGTCATTGCGCGCCTGTGCCGGGACGCAGCACTGTGACACGCCTGACTCATCCCGCCTTCCTCTGTGAGCAAGCGCCTGGCCCTGGACATAGGTGAGTATTTATCTTTTCATTTTTTGTTCATTTTATTTCATGTGCCTACTTTGGGGGGGACACACAGGAGGACATATTAGGGAAGCTAACTCGAGTACATGGGGGGGGGGAATGTGGGGGCTGTATGGGGCCAAATTATTATGGGAGGGAATACTATGTGGGGGCAAATTTCTAGATGGGGCAGTGTGGGGGCAAATTATTATGAGAGGGACTACTATGTGGGAGCAAATTACTAGATGGGGCAGTGTGGGGGCAAATTGCTATGTGGGGGCAGTGTGGGGGCAAATTATCATGAGAGGGACTACTATGTGGGGGCAAATTACTAGATGGGGCAGTGTGGGGGCAAATTGCCATGTGGGGGCAGTGTGGGGGCAAATTATTATGGGAGGGACTACTATGTGGGGGCAAATTTCTATATGGGGCAGTGTGGGGGAAACTATTGTGTGGGGGTAATTGCTATGTGGGGACAGTGTGGGGTAATTTCTATGTGGGGACAGTGTGGGGAAATTGCTATGTGGGAAAATTGCTAAGTGGGGGCAAATTACTATGTGGGGCAAATTACTATGTGGGGGCAGTGTGGGGAAAACTATTGTATGGGGCAGTGTGGGGAAATTGCTATGTGGGAACAGTGTGGGGAAATTGTTATGTGGGGGCAAATTACTATGTGGGGGCAGTGTGGTGGAAATTACTATGTGGGGGCATTGTGGGGAAAATTACTGTGTGGGGGCAAACTACTATATGGGGGCAGTTTGGGGGAAATTACTGTGTGGGGACAAATTATTATGTGGGGGCAGTGTGGTGGAAATTACTATATGGGGGTGTTGCTATTGGGGAGGCATTGTAGGGGCATTTCTTTTATTTCTGGGGACACTATACAGGGATTATTACCTGGAGCACAATAGAGGGTGGTATTATTACTGGGGGCACTGTAGGGCACATTATAGCTGCTGTGGACACTATAGGAACATTTGGGGTAATTTATCAAACTGGTGTAAAGCAGAACTGGCTTAGCTGCCCATAGCAGCCAATCAGATTCCACCTTTCATATTTGACAGCTCTTTTGGAAATCCAGTTCTACTTTACACCAGCTTGATAAATTACCCCAACTATGTCTATTAGGGTCACTATTTTTTTTAGCAGTATAGTTCCTGAAGCATTGGGGAGCACAACGGGCACAGTATTGGGGGTGGCAGGATGACACTGTGGGGACACCAGGATGAGGAGGTTGTTGGAAAAATTTAGAAATCTAACGTGTCTGTGTTACAAACTGTAGAGACGAGATGCGGCTGAAAGAATTTGCCATGGTGGTCTGGGTCAAATGGAGGAGAAGAGGAAAGAAAAGGTCTACATGACAGGAGATGGCACTGGATGTAAGAGGTATGTGGTGCTGTATTCTCCTCAATGTCTTTTTTATTACAATTATATGTATTTTTAAATTTGGCGACCACTTTTTCAGTTTAGGATCCAATTTGGGGTATTTTTTTTAGTCTGAAGATGTCATATGGCCTAAGAAGAGACTGTGGCGCCCATGAAGCACACATGGCGACATGCGGTGCTTCATGGGCGCCACAGTCTCTTCTTAGGCCATATGACATCTTCAGCCTAAAAAAAATACCCCAAATTGGATCCTAAACTGAAAAATGTGGTCGCCAAATTTTCATACAAAAAACTAAAACTGTCTGTGGACAGCCCCGGGCCTATCATGCACTTAATCCGCCCCTGTCTGTGGACAGCCCCGGGCCTATTATGCACTTAATCCGCCCCTGTCTGTGGACAGCCCCGGGCCTATTATGCACTTAATCCGCCCCTGTCTGTGGAGGGAGCTAAAGATCAGGGTGATGGCAAGACGACCCTCCCACCTGAAAGATTTGGAGCTCATTGCTAAAGATAAATGGGCAAAAATATCTGTGGAGACATGCAAAAAGCTGGTCAGCAATTATAGGAAGCGTTTGATTGCTGTAATAGTCAATAAAGGCTTTTCTATTCATTATTGAGAAGGGTATGAATAATTTTGGACTGGACACTTTTTGCTCAAATGTAAATAAAAGCTGAGAAATGTTTTTTTTCCACAATAATGCCTCTTGTACATCGTCTTATTATCTTTTGGGAGACACCTATGTCATTTGCCGTCAGAAAATGACTTGCTGGTTGAATAAAAGTAACTTTAAGTCTAAATTTGCCAGGGGTATGAATAATTATGGGCAGCACTGTATATTGTGAGGGGACATGAATGGTGAACCCTACTCAGTGACATCCATGTGGGGTTATTTCTCATCTGACTATGTCTTCAGAAAATGACGTGTTGTTTAAATCAAGTTTTATGTTAAACATATTTTAAAATAATGTTTGATGTCATTTTTAATTTTCCATGTCACTATCTATATAAAAAAGAAAAATCCTAAAATCATAGTTTTCACACTGGCCACTAGGTCTAATAATAGGTGGATCTCGTTGGTCTGTAAAGATCACTTTTCAGCATCTATCTCATTTTCATCACAGGTAGGACTAGAATAACAGATATCACCTATAAATAGATAGTACAGGGTCCACCATTTCCAAAATTGATAATAAGTAATTGAATGCTGACCTATCCCTGGTAAAAGTAAGGGCCTCATGCACACAACTGTCCTATCCGCACATTTTGCAGTTAGCACACGGACCCATTCATTTCTATGGAACCACAAAAAAACTAAAACAGATAGCACATGGATGTCATCCTTGCACTGTCCAAACATGTATGTTTGTTCTGCAAATTACAGAACATGTCATGGTCTGGTTTGCATTGCGCACATGGATGGTGTCCACATTTTGCGGATCTGAGGTTTCCGGATCTGAGGTATGGACATGGCCTTGCACATGAGGCCTTGATGTTGATGTCATGAACCAAATAACAACAAATTCTCTATTGCCTCTAGGTCAATGAATGCTTTTCTCATTGTGTACCTGTGTATTCTGATCAGCAAAGCCTTAATTAACACTGTGCTTAAGTACGTGTGGCAGAGCGAGGCTTTCCGAGATGAGCCCTGGTACAACCAAAAGACGGACTCTGAAAGACAAAGAAATGTGGTAATGATCAGGATTTTGTATTCCATGTTTTATCATTAACTCGAATGGAAATTGGATAATGACTGCTACCTGTACATCTGTGTAAGCAGAATTATCTTCTGTGCAGCACTTCAGAGCGGTGACACAGGTGTCCGCCCAGGTGACATCCATTCTGCAAGCCCATTATAAGCCTCCCCTATGCAGCAGAGTGCACTCAATGATCTGCGACGTTCTCCATGCACTAAATAGTAAAATAGAGATTGAATCGGCGTAATGAATATTTTATGCTTATTAGCTTATGAGAACGGTCCTAGCATGTAGAGCTTGTATTACATCGATCATTCCATTGACTTGTGTGCGATGTTCTGGGATGTCATGGAGAACAGTATTTACTGGAACTATAAATGCCACATATAAGTGTTATTGATCTACATTATTGCAGAACGCGTTTTGGGGCTGTTGAAGTATTGTGCTGGTAGTTATGATTTGCAGGTAACAGCTGATAAGCTTCATGTTTTGCAGATAAGTGCTCATTCATCTGTTTGCTTGGAGCATTAGGGTCCATTCACATGACCGTATTTCTGGGTCTGCATTTGTTCAGAACAGGTGCGGACCCATTCATTTCAATTGGGCCGCAAAAGATGCGGACAGCACATAGTTCTGTTCCGCAGCCCTGCAAAAAAGATATAGCATGTCCTATTCTTGTCCTCAATCAAGGACAAGAATACGCATTTCTATCATAGGGTTGGCGGAAAGGCCAGTACCTGTGTTTTGCTGATCCGCACTCTTCATTGTTTACCTCAGCAGTGAGCAGGTGTAATTACTTCTTAGACCATAGATCAGACAGTGCAGTGAGTACCGCCCCTTACCTCCTACATACCAATGGAAGCAGTCATTAGCATTTGCACTATAAGACACACTGCCATTCCCCACCGTCTTATAGTCTGGAAAATACAGGTAGGTATCACAGAAGTGTGTACAGAGTCTAAGGGACAATTTGGAGATGTTCTGATTTTGGAAGGAAATGTTAATAGAATTGTAGGTTTAGAATAATAAGTCTATTTTTTGTTATATTCATGGTTAACAGATGACACCTTCATCTCTCCCTCCCTCCTTTCTTTAACCGTCTAGTTTCCTTTTAGCTGCCACCCTGCACAATTATGCTTAGCTGCTCCACTTTCCCTCTGCCACGCTTTGTATGCTTGCTTTCCTCCGCTCTGCTCTCTTTCCATCCTGAGCTTCTCGCTTCCTCCTGTGCAGCTCTCAATTCATTACTGTTTATTCTACAGGCTTTCCTGACGTATTTGTTCTCTCCTTCATCGAGCTCCTTGGCTCCATTGTTCTATATTTAACTCCCATTCTTAATGTTGATTGATGAACTTCTGTGCTTTTGTTTTTAAAATAAGATGGAGGCGGTTCAGAAAAAGTAGAACAAGCAGGAACGATAATGTTGCCCTAATTCAGAAGACGCATAGCTAATCTAGTTTCTTTAGGGAACACTCCAAATTCCAAAAACCTGAAGAGAGAATCCCTGTGTCCTGCACCACCCTTTCAGACAGCACTTGGCATAACACAGTCCCCCAGATTTACTAACGTGCCAAAATCTGTCTAAAAAATTACGCACATTGGCGCATCTAGAATTTCTACACTTTTTTTTCCAGCATGCTCACCAAGATAGCAGGGCTTAGCTGGAAGGGCCTAAATTCTGTCTTAGGCTCCATTCACACGTCCGCAATTTGTGGAACGGATTTGCGGAGCCATTCATTCCTATGGGGCAGCACGATGTGCTGCCCGGACACGGAATTGCGGACCCTAACTTCCGGGTCCACAATTCCGTTCCCCCCAAAAATAGAACATGTCCTATTCTTGTCTGCAATTGTGGACAAGAATAGGCATATTCTATAGTGCCGGCAATGTGCGGTCCGCAAAATGCGGAACACACATTGCCGCTGCCCGTGTTTTGCGGATCCACGGCTCCGTGGATCCGCAAAACACGTTGTGGACGTGTGAATGGAGCCTTAAAGGGCTTCTGTCACCCCACTAAAGTGATTATTTTTTTTTGGGCTGGTGAAATTAGTTATATTGCGATATATCACAATATAATTCTGTCACTTACTTTGATCCAGCAGTTTCTTCCAAAAACGAAGTTTTATCATATGTAAATTAGGTCTCTAACAGCAAGTAGGGCGGCTACTTGCTGCTAGCTGCTGCAGAAATCCGCCCCCTCGCCGTGTTGATTGACAGGGCCAGCCGGGATCTCCTCCTCCGGCCAGCCCTGTCGGCATTTCAAAAATCGCGCGCCTCTGTGGGTTCGGCGCAGGCGCTCTGAAATAGAAGACGTCATCGGCGCAGGCGCACTGAGGGAGTGCTGAGGAGACGAGCCTCCTCATCTCAGAGCGCCTGCGCCGAACCCACAGAGGCGCGCGATTTTTGAAATGCCGACAGGGCTGGCCGGAGGAGGAGATCCCGGCTGGCCCTGTCAATCAACACGGCGAGGGGGCGGATTTCTGCAGCAGCTAGCAGCAAGTAGCCGCCCTACTTGCTGTTAGAGACCTAATTTACATATGATAAAACTTCGTTTTTGGAAGAAACTGCTGGATCAAAGTAAGTGACAGAATTATATTGTGATATATCGCAATATAACTAATTTCACCAGCCCAAAAAAAAAAAATCACTTTAGTGGGGTGACAGAAGCCCTTTAAAGTAAGTCAATCAGTAAAAGGTGTCTATCCCTGCACTAGATTTATCTTGTAAATACAGTGCAGGTCTACATAGCCTGTCTAAGCTTATACCATCTTTAGGATTAGTAAATCTGTGTTGTGGTTATTAAAGGTTTAGTCCATGGTTGACAACCAACCCAAATTTTTCTTTTTGTCTGGACAACTTTTGCCAAAATCATGGACAGCCCAAAATTTTACGGACAAAGTGGAAAACCATAATGAATTATAAAGATTAAAAGTAATACATGTCTATAACTCAATATACTGATAAGAACTCATTTACCAGCATTTACTGTGAGCTGGAAAATGATGATAATTACAAACAAAATAATCTAGTCAAGTACCACCAGCCTTAAACGGAACCTGTCACCGGGATTTTGTGTATAGAGCTGAGGACATGGATTGCTAGATGGCCGCTAGCACTTTCGCAATACCCAGTCCCCATAGCTCTGTGTGCTTTTATTGTATAAATAAACCGATTTGATACATATGCAAATTAACATAAAAGAGTCATATCTTACTTGTGTGACCAGAGAAGAGTCATATTTTCAAGCTCTGACTCATCTCTGGTTAATTTGCATATGTATCAAATCGTTTTTTTTTTTTACACAATAAAAGCACACAGAGCTATGGGGGACTGAGTATTGAGGATATTCTAGCGGCCATCTAGCAACCCATGTCCTCAGCTCTATACCCAAAATCCCGGTGACAGGTTCCCTTAAAAAAAAAAAATCACAGACACATCTTTTTTCTTTCACGGACACAAGAAAAAAGTCACCTATTTTTGAGGACTGTCCAGGAATTTCTGGACAGTTCGCAACCCTGGTTTAGTCTTATCTAAGCCTTTTATGGCCAAGATGGAAACAAGATGAGTAAGCGCAGGCCAGAGATAGACAGACTTATGGGAACATGTTTTTGTTTTTCTCATCTCATAGGAGTGAATGGGAGCTACAGAAACCACGTAGCACAGCCATCTACACTGTTTCTGATAAACTGGGAGTTAGGCCCCATGCACACGGCCGTGTTTCACAGCCGTGTGCGGGCCGTGGAACCGTGGCCTGGATCCCTCCTGAGAGCAGGAGCGCACGGCGCCACTGGTTTCTATGACGCCGTGCGCTCCCTGCTGCCGCCGCAATACAGTAGTCCACTGGTATGATCTATACCAGTGTATTACTGTACTGTGCCGGCAGCAGGGAGCGCACGGCGTCATAGCAACCAGTGGCGCCGTGCGCTCCTGCTCTCAGGAGGGATCCAGGCCACGGTTCCACGGCCCGCACACGGCTGTGAAACACGGCCGTGTGCATGGGGCCTTACGGAAACAGGGCAGCTTGCTGGGATATGCTGTTTGTGTACTGCTACGGGAGTTACGAACACAGCGGAGTGCAGGCCACTCAGCAATTTCTGTAACTTTCAAGAAAGTGGAAAACCGCGCTGCTTGATACACCTCCTCCCTTCTTGGTACGGGTTACAAAAGTCACGGGGAAGGATCTGCAAGGGGTAAACCCGAGGATCCCTCCTCTCTCCAACACTCCTGTGGGTAATTAAAGGTCGCAACAATAGTGAAGCCCAGACTGCCACCGCCACGTGCAAAGATTTATTGTACGTACAACAGTATCTCTGATAAAACGCATAAAACAATGGTATGCACACTTCAGTATTGCCTGACCCGGGTTTCGCTGTCACACTTTGTGATCTTCCCACATCGCATTGAAAACCTGCAGTGCAAGATTACAGATACATATACTAGTGACTTTTTTACTGTGAATTTCTGTACCTTTGACTACCCATGGCTGAAGCTTACTCAGGTTTTTCCATCCCAGCCATTAAAGGCTGAGATGAGACTAACCCTTTAAAGGGGTTGTCCGCTTTTTTAATATTGATGATCTATCCTAAGGATCACTCCCACCGATCAGCTGATTGAATAGAAGGCTGCACTTGTACGAGCGCTGCCTTCTCTTCAGTGTTTAACTGCTCGCCTTCGCAACTGCAGCGGTGAGCAGGTGTAATTACACTGCTCACTGCTGCAATGTAGATGGAACCAGGTAAACAGTGAAGAGAAGGCAGATCTCATACGAGAGCAGCTGATCTGCGGGGACGCCAAGAGTCGGACTCTTGCCAATCTGATATTGATGACCTATCCTCAGGATAAGGCATCAATATTAAAATAGTGGACATCCCCTTTAACATTCTTCATAAACATCTTTTTGTTTCCCTCAAAGAAACCTAGCACCAAAGGTGTCTACCCCTGCACCTTGAAATATCATGCAAACGTGAAGAATCACTTCAGGTAACGGCCATTTTAGCTGAATGTGCCTTCACTCTTCAGGTCGCAGATGTTACACAGTTTAAGGCCTGGCAAGTGCCAACTAAGCAGATTGGCTGGGAATCCTTGGTTCTGGTTAACTTAATGCCAAAGGATAGCTTTCCAGCCTTCTGCCTGCAGCGCTCTTCTGTCGGCATCAATATGACCATTTCCAATAGTGCATTTGGTTCTAACTAATGACTAAAGTTAAAGGTATAAGTAAAATGAAGACAAGGACTTTACTGCAGGATGAGGACAACACCACTGTTTTCTATTAGAACCAGTTTCTGAAGTTCTTCCCCATTGTGTGATGTGTTTTTTTTCTTCTGATGCTCGTTTGTTGAGTTGTAAGAAATGTCTGTTTTGTGCCGTTTCAGTTTATCAGAGCTTTCACAGACTTTCTGGCTTTCATGGTCCTTTTCAACTACATTATCCCTGTCTCTATGTACGTCACTGTGGAAATGCAGAAATTTCTGGGTTCTTATTTCCTCACCTGGGATGAGGAGATGTTTGATGAGACAACAGGAGAAGGTCCACTTGTGAACACGTCAGATCTGAATGAAGAGCTCGGACAGGTGAAGCATCTGGATAATTTCTTCTTTAACATACAGTAGAAAAGCTGATAATTCCTTGGGTTGTTACCCCATTTCCTTCACATAAGAATCTATGGCAAGTTTTAAAAAATTTATTTGTAGGGTCTCAGGCATGTGTTTTTTGCATAGAGCCCTAATTGCCCATATGAATCAAGGTATTATCCCCAAAGGCCTCTTTCACACGAGCGTGTCTGGATAAGGTCCGGATGCGTTGCGGCAAAACCCACTCGAGTAGGTACCCAATTGCAGTCAGTTTTGACTGCGATTGCGTTCCGTTGTTCAGTTTTTATCACGCGGGTGCAATGCGTTTTGCACGCACGTGATAAAAAACTGAATGTGGTACCCAGATCCGAACGTCTTCACAGAAGTTCAGGTTTGGGTTCAAGGTTGTGTAGATTGTATTATTTCCCCTTATAACATGGTTATAAGGGAAAATAATATCATTCTTAATACAGAATGCATGAATGCATAGTACAATAGGGCTGGAGGGGTTTAAAAAAATAAAAAATAATTTAACTCACCTTAATCCACTTGTTCGTGCAGCCGGCATCTCTTCTGTCTTCTTCTTTGAGGAATAGGACCTTTGATGACGTCACTGCGCTCATCACATGGCCCATCACATGATCTTTTACCATGGTGATGGATCATGTGATGGACCATGTGATGATCGCAGTGACGTCATCAAAGGTCCTTTTCCTCACAGATGAAGACAGAAGAGATGCCGGCTGCGCGAACAAGTGGATTAAGGTGAGTTAAATTATTTTTTATTTTTTTAAACTCCTCCAGCCCTATTGTACTATGCATTCTGTATTAAGAATGATATTATTTTCCCTTATAACCATGTTATAAGGGAAAATAATAATGATCGGGTCTCCATCCCGATCGTCTCCTAGCAACCGTGCGTGAAAATCGCACCGCATCCGCACTTGCTTGCGCATGCTTGCGATTTTCACGCAGCCCTATTCACTTCTGGGGCCTGCGTTGCATGAAAAACGCACAAAATAGAGCATGCTGCGATTTTCACGCAACGCACAAGTGATGTGTGAAAATCACCGCTCATGTGCACAGCCCCATAGAAATAAATGGGTGCGGGTGCAATGCGTTCACTTCATGCATTGCACCCGCGCTGAAAACTCGCCCGTGTGGAAGGGGCCAAACACTTATGCACAATATTTCGTTATTTGGAGTCTGACTGAGAAATATGGAGTGCATGGAACAAGACAGCTCCATACTAAAGGAGACATACAAGTTTTGTGCTCTGTGGTAGATGCTCCCTGACAATGTGCATGATCCCTTGTGTAATATTGATCTGCAGTATCACCAAGTTGTGGATCATATTGCATCAGAATGTTATGATCCATAATACTAGTAGACTGACACATTATAACAGTGTTCTCAATACCAATGAGCTATCTTAAAAGGGTCATTTTTGGTGTCTAATGTTGTAATAAGGGTACTTTCACACTAGCGTTAAAGTTTTCCGGTATTGAGTTCCGTCCTAGGGGCCGGAAAAAAACGTCCTAAGGCATTCTGAATGGAAAGCATTCCGTTCAGTATGCATCATGATGCTTTAGTTCAGTCACTTTAACGGTATTCGGCCGGAGAAAATACCACAGCATGCTGCAGTATTTTCTCCGGCCAAAATTTCGGAACACTTGCCGGCATTATTTTCCATTGAAATGTATTAATGCCGGATCTGATACGAAGTGTTCTGGAAAAAATGAGTAGTGTGAACATGAAGTTCCATTCTGCCAAACTGTGCTCCTTTAGTGTCCAGGAGGTGGTGCTTCATTGTGAAGTGCTCTCTGCATTGAGCTGCTTCACAGCCCTTTCCCTCAGCTCTGAGTGACAGCTCTAGTGGTCTTTTTGGTTGTATGCTACAGCTGTCACTCAGAGGAGAGGGGCTCTGAATAATATCAGAGAACACTCTACAGTGATGCCCACCTAAAATATAAGCACACCACTTAAAGGCTTTGTACACCTTTGGGGGCATTTTTTCCATTAAGCAATGCGCCCCACAGACCTTTCACTTACCAGTAGGAGGAGCGCCCGGCCGGTCACAGACAGCGCAGGTAAGTATAATGCTTCTAAAAGTGCTAAGTAACCATGGCAGCCAGGACTGCAGTAGCGTCCTGGTTGCCATGGTTACCGATCGGAGCCCCAGCGATTAAACTGGGGCTCCGTTGCCACCAATGATGGGGGGGGCCGCACTGGCCACCAATGAATGTAATACAGGGGAGGGAGGGGGGTCTGCCCCCTCCTGCCTAGCAGCACCTGATCTCTTACAGGGGGCTATGATACGCACAATTAACCCCTCAGGTGCCGCACCTGAGGGGTTAATTGTGCGGATCACAGCCTCCTGTAAGAGATCGGGTGCTGCCAGGCAGCAGGGGGCAGTCATGTACACAGTTCTTAGTATATTGTAACTTGAAGCATCCCCATCACTATGGGAACGTGTTAGAATATACTGTCGGATCAGAGTTTTCACGATATAACTCAAATCCGATGGTATATTTTAACATATTGGCGTTCCCATGGTGATGGGGACGCTTTAAGTTAAAATATACCATCGGATTGGAGAAAACTCCGATCCGATGGTATAATAGGGACTCCTGACTTTACATTGAAAGTCAATGGGGGACGGATCCGTTTGCAATTGCACCATATTGTGTCAACGTCAAACGGATCCGTCCCCATTGACTTGCATTGTCAGGACGGATCCGTTTGGCTCCGCCACGGCCAGGTGGACACCAAAACGACTTTTTTTTTACTTTCCTTCATGTCTGGTGATCCTCCAAAAATCACGGAAGATACACGGAAGAAAAAACGGACATGGATCACGGAACAACGGAACCCCGTTTTGCGGACCATAAAAAAATACTGTCGTGTGAATGAGGCCTTAGGGAGAGCTGTGCATAGGAAGAGACAGTCAGTGTAGGGAGTGTAATAGGAAGAAGATTTTTATACAAACTTTTTAGAGACCCAAAAGTCCTTTTAAGGACTATTGTGTGTGACAGCAGCAATATATATTTTTAAGACATCCTGCGCAAAATACAATGTAATAGGTAATAGACAGTTAAATTTTTTGCGCCTGTGTAAATTGTGCGCATCTCAAAAATATGTGCACTTTTTCCGTAGACTGTGTCCGCTGCGGACAGTTAAATTATCCGTGCCACATGTCTTGTTTAAAGTGTGCGCATCCCAAAAATATCAGTGACATCCAGTACACTTTTTCCGTCTCCCAGCGCAGCGTACAAATGTCCTTACACAGACACCAAACCCACAGGCCATAGCACTAAATACGCAAGTTTCCAAATTACTGGAAATGTTGCCATTTAGGCTTGTGGACACTGGGGCCTTCTGCAGCCTGATGTCGGCGGCCGTCCCTCGTTATGCAGTCCCCAGCCACCCAAATTTTTCACAGTGTGCCGTGCCTGCCTTACACCAACATGTGTCCCGTAACATCACACGTGCCCTGACCAACGCAGTTACTGGGAAGGTCCACTTAACCACTAACACATAGACAAGTGCATTCGGCAAGGGACGCTACATTTCCCTGACGGCACACTGGGTGAACGTTGTGGAGGCCAGGAGCGAGTCGTACCCTGGGATGGCACAGGTGCTACCGACACCAAGGATTGCAGGCCCTACGTCGATCAGGGTTTTCGCCAGCACCTACGTTAGTGGCTCCAATCCCCACTTCTCCTCCTCCGCCTGCTCCTCCACTTTCACCTCCGAATTATCCGCGTGCAGCACCAGTCAGTCATCAGTCGGTAGCTGGAAGTGGTGTAGTAGTGCAGTGGGGAAGTGTCAACAGGCCGTGCTGAAGCTGATATGCTTAGGAGACAAACAGCACACCACCGCAGAGCTGTGGCAGGGGATAAGAGACCAGACTAAGCTGTGGCTCAGACACGTCCCATGCCTAGCCCACGTGTTCAACCTTGTGGTTCAAGGTTTTCTCAAAACCTTCCCCAATTTGCCTGTGCGCCACGTGTGTGCACATTTCCGCAAGTCACAGACAGCTTCAGCCGGTCTGTCAACGTTGCAGCAGCGCTTGAAATTGCCAGCTCACCGGCTGTTGTGCGATGTGAGCACTCGCTGGAACTCCACGTTCCACATGTTGGCCAGGCTTTGTAAGCATTAAAGGGCAGTAGTGGAATACCAGCTGCAACATGGTCGTCACCATTCCAGTCAGCTTCCGCTATTCACAAGCGAGGAGTGGGCTTGGATGTCTGACCTCTGTGAGGTTTTAAGAAACTTTCAGGAATCAACAAAGATGGTGAGCGGCGATAAAGCTATTATCAGCTTGACCATCCCACTTCTGTATCTACTCAAACGCTTGCTGCTCACAATTGAGGACGACGCTTTGCATGTGGAAGAGGTCGAAATGGGGGAAGACATTACATAGGGTGACAGCCAGACCACCCTCAGTTCGTCTTCTCAGCGTGAATTGGATGATGAAGAGGAGGAGGAGCAGGAGACGGTTGCCTCCGCTACAGAGGGAAGTACCCATAGAAGTTTAATTCCATCTGTTCAGCATAAGTGGGCAGAAGAGGAGAAGGAGATTGAGAGTGATCCTCCTGATGATGACAGTGAAGTCTTGCCTGTTGGTACTTTGGCACACATGACTGACTTCATAATAGGCTGCCTTTCCCGAGACCTGCGCGTTATACGCATTTTAGACAACATGGATTGCTGGTTGTTCACCCTTCTCGACCCCTGCTACAGAGAGAACTTCTCATTTCTCATTCCTCTGATGGAGAGGTCAAGCAAAATGGTGCAATCCCAGAATATCCTTGTTGAAAAACTGCTACAAAAATTTCCATCTGATAACGCTGGCGACCAACCGAGGAGAGAGACAAATAGAACACACAGCAGTTCCAACAGAGGCGGGGCAACACTCTCCAAAGCCTGGGACAGTTTCCTGACACCCCGCCAGCACCCTCACCCTGATGCGCGGCCTAGTGTCACAAGGATGAAAAATTTTTGGAAGATGGTGAAGGAGTACATAGCAGACCGTGTCGGCGTCCTCAATGTTCCCTCAGTGCCTTACAACTACTGGGTGTCCAAGCTGGACCTGTGGCACGAACTGGCACTCTACGCCTTGGAGGTGCTGGCCTGCCCTGCCTGAGCGGGTATTTAGTGCTGCTGGTGGCATTATAACAGATAAGCGTATCCGCCTTTCAACTGAAAATGCTGACAGGTTGACTCTTATAAAGCTGCAGGCCCTCACATACAATCATTTACAGGGTTAGCTCACCTTCAGGCTAATTTTTTAGAGGGTCAGCTCACAAGCAGGCCTTCACCTACAATCTTTTACTGGGTCAGCTCACCAGCAGGCCCGCACATAAAATCTTTTACAGGGTCAGCTCACCAGCAGGCCTGCACCTTAAATCTTTTACAGGGTCAGCTGACCAGCAGGCCAGCACCTCAAATCTTTTACAGGGTCAGCTCACCTGAAGGCTCTCGCATTACATTTTTTAGAGGGTCAGCTCACCTGCATGCCCTCGCATATAATGTTTTACAGGGTCAGCTCACCAGCAGACCCGCACCTAAAATCTTTTACAGGGTCAGCTCACCTGCAGGCCCGCACCTAATTATACCTAATAGGTAATTTGCGCGCATGCTGTTTGCTTGGATGTGGTAGCCGTAGCTGTTTCTCAGGCTCCCTCTCCGGAATCGAACCATGATTCCCCCGTTACCCATAGTCTACATGGTTTGGGCTGAAAATAACATCGAAAGTTGATAGGGTAGACATCCGAATGGATCGCCGCCGTCACGAGGACATGCGATCGTCCCCAGGTTATCTAGAGTCACCAAAGCAGCAGCAGGCCCTCACCCATAATGTTTTAGATGAGGGTCACCAGCAGGCCATCCTAATTTTTCAAGGCTGTGTATGATGCCCTCTTTGATGTGTAACAAAGGGTGTATTGGAGTGCCGGTTCCTTGTAATTTTGGCAGCCCTTTCACTTAGTGCATAGGCTTTATGAGTGTAGGAGTCCCACTACATGAACAATTGTACGACAATGTGAATGAGGCCCTCCTTTATGTGATATACAGGTTGTATCGGAGTGCCTCTTCCTTGTAATTTTTGGCAGTACTTGCACTTTATATACAAGTAAATATACAGGAAAGAATGTTCCTCTCAATTTTTCCTCTAAAATCCATTTTTTTCTTCGGTTTTGTGCATATTATTGTCAGTCTGTACTATTTGGCAACATCGTTCCCGGCAGTGACCTGGGAGTCCAAGATGCATCCAGACATCCTCTCCATGCTGTTCCAGAACCATTTCAGTGGTGTTTCCCTCAATTTCTGACATTTTCATATGAACCAGGCACCCTCCCCTCTTCAGAGCAGGGGGTACCTGGTTTAATACTCGGACATCCCGATGTGTTTGGCCCGAGCACTACGGTGCTCGATCAACACTAGTAAAATGAAATCATAAAAGAAAATTGTCCCCAAAGGTGTACATAGCCTTTAAATTCATTTGCCGTATTTTCTATACAGCCCTATTAAAATCAGTACTACGGGACAATACTGCACTATAATGCTCTTCTGTAATCGACTTGCAGTTGCTGACCATTTTGCTAATAGCGATTTGACGTCTGCGTTCCAGTTTGTATCCATAGCCACATGGTGAAAGGCAGCTGGTACTTACGTCTTATTCTGTGAGCTGTGTGTAAATACACAGGGGTGTTGATATCGAGGAAGAGGCGCGTGTGGGGCTATAATTAGCACCTTCTGTTTGGAATCTTTCTAATAAACTCACTGTTGCTAATCGCTTTTGCTGATCTTAATGGTAGGTCTTTATGTATCCAGATAATACCGTTGCAGACCGTAATTAGGCTGGTGCCTGAGCCTCTTTTAAGTAAGCAATTATATATTGTATTTATTTGTATGACACTTTGCATCAAAGATGCTTATTAAGGCTAGTTTCACACTAGCGGCAAGGAATGCCGGCAGGTTGTTCTGGCGGGTGAACAGCCTGTCGGATCCATGCTGCCGCTAGTGCAAGCGTGCCCCCAGATTACCGCTCCAGCCCCATCGGCTATAATGGGGGCGGCCCGGAGTTCCGGCGGCAGCACGGCAAACATGCCGAGAGGCGGCTGGAATAAAACTAGACTGATCCGACAGGCTGTTCACCAGCCGGAACAGCCTGCCGGAGTTCCTTGCCGCTAGTGCGAAAGTACCAAGAAAGCAGTGAGCGGCATACAGTCATAACTTTTATCATGTTAGCTGGACTTGATGCTCTATTGATTTCCAGTTGATCACTTTTAAGCATTGCATTTCTAATCTTTAGTGTTCTCCGTGTATTGAACTATAGGTTGAATATATATTTACGGACAAGACTGGAACGCTAACAGAGAACAACATGGAGTTTATTGAATGTTGCATTGAAGGTCACGTGTACATACCACATGTCATCTGCAACGGGCAGATCCTTCCCGACTGCATGGGCATCGACATGATTGATTCATCACCAGGATCTGGAGGAAAAGTATTACCGTGTTTTCTTACTCATTATATATCTATACCCGTCTGTCTGTAAAGTGTAATACGTTGGGGGCTCCCAAATTTAGCATCCTATTTCTGGGATAAGTGCTTATTTTTCTAAAAGGGTGCAATAAGTTCTTCAGATAATAGTTAAGCTTGTTCTTCGGGTGGTGCAGATCTTATTTTTGGTTTCCATGCACCATTGCTGCTAACCGTCCTCTGTGAGGTATCACATTCCTGAAGAAAAAAAACGTGCATTTTCCTATAAAATTCAAGAGACAGTCCATATAATGATATGGGTTGCAGGATTGTGGATCATATAACCTTATGTTTAAGGCCTTAAGCTGGCCATACACATTCAGTAGCTGTCAGCCCAACAGCTCTCTCTCTCTCTTCTACCCCATACAGATATATCTTCAGTTCGCCCAAGCATGTACGTACAGTATGTGGGAGACAACAACTGCCAGACACTTCTGGTGGTGACTTATCTTCTTGGTTGAAGGGTGAATAGATTCCGTTCAGCTGATCCTTTTCTCCCCCGTTTTCTTCAGGGAGAACTGGGAACTTACCGTACACATTCTGACAATACACTAATGAGTATGGCAGCCTTAAAGGGGTTGTCTTACTTCAGCAAATGGCATTTATCATGTAGGCAATACAAGGCACTTACTAATGTATTGTGATTGTCCATATTGCCTCCCTTGCTGGCTTGATTCATTTTTCAATCGCATTATACTCTGTCACTGCTGCAATGCAGATACAAGGCTGCTGCTCTTGCATGTGTATGCACAATACCATTTTTCCTATAATGTGGAAGCATGGCCACCGCTGCTGGATTGCAAGGTGGCCGTAACCCCTGGATATGAGCAGGGTATAATGTGATGGAAAAATGAATCAAGCCAGCACAGTACATTTGTATTGTATTAACTTTGTCTACATAAAAAATGCCATTTGCTAACGTTAGACTACCCCATTAAAGGGGTTCTCCAGGAATTAAAAAAATGAATATACTTAAATATTATTGAAAAAGGTTGTAAAATCCAGCTTCCCATATAAAAGATGATCTTTATTTACTTGCGGTAAAATCCAGACATCAAACACTTGTACAGTCTACGCGTTTCGGACCTCTGTAAACCGGTCCTTCATCATGACATATAAAAGTGAAAAGAAACCCCTTCCTTTTAAGCATGTGTTGGACCACAGCTAATTAAGTGTTCCCATCACATGCTCACTATGGGAGGGGAAACCACAAACACCTGAAAAAAGCCACCCCGAGGGATCTAGCTTGTTAAAAACATTGTATTAAGTGTTCTTGCATGGCATCTGTTATCTCACATATATATTCTTATTATTATAGCCAAGTTTACCACCCTAATTCCTCCCACTGTTTTTACACTACATAGACAGTAATATACCGATTGGTGTGCTATTACTTTGTGGAACGTTTCGCCGAATGGTTCACGAAATATCTGCATTTTTGTGGCGAAATTGGTCCCATAGGAATGAATAGCGGAATGTTCAAAACTAGAGTGGGAGCTGAAAAATCAGGACATGATTTCTAAACTGCCACCACTCCCTCATTTTCAAGCCCACCGCACATGTGTCTTTCAGAAAACCTGGCATGAGAGGAACCAAAGGCTGCAGGAGGGAATCCACCCACTCAGATAGCCTTTCTGAGTATGAGCCGATGCCAGAGATTATCGGTCTCATAGGGGGTCCAAACACTCCTTTGTGGACTTTTGGTAACTCATGAAAAATGGAAATAACCGGGTGTTCAACATAAATATACTCTATTTCTTTCTGGCTGAAAATACTCAAAAATAAACCCCTTTCTAAGATCCCTTTGAGTTCATGCTGATAATGAGGGAGTGGATAGCTTTTTAATGGCAAATATGTTGTAGTATCGCTCAGCATAGTAATAATTTGGGTTTTATAGACATTGCTGCCCAATATTACCACCGCTCCCCCCATCATGTGCAACCATGAAATCCCTGAGCGCATCATATTCCTCCTTGTAATGTTATTTTTTGTGTTTAATGTTGTTATTTAAAATACATAGATCTTTCTCTACTTATTCCTGGAAACGATCAAGAGGCGGGGATCTTGAATGGATAGGATAAAAAAATCTTTATTCGTAGTTATAAAAAACTTCGAAGTATTCTGTTGTAAATTATCATCCGGCTCTTGATATGTCTCCTGGAGAGAGGCTATATGTGCTGACTCCTCAAACTCCAAAGTGGCCCCTGCTATTCCCAGATGGATAATCTCCTCTTCCTGAATGACATTAGGAGACATAGCATCTGCATTAACAAATGACATTTTGTGATCATTTTGTTGCGTATCTGAGGGAATGTCCTCCCCAATCCCAAAGTGTTTTTTTTAAGTCATAGTCTGTGCCAAACGATTCACATCTATGATTGTCGATAGAAATCGAAATGGCACCTCTGTGTTCCTTGATCAGAAGTTGCATTAGAGCAGTCCCTGTTAGAAGACAGGTTGGATTTCGGTGTATCCGGGGCTGAGTCTGAAGACTCCATCTCTGTGGAGCTAAATGTGACACCAGAGGCCTGATTCTTCCTCGTTTTGTTTAAATTGAATTAAACTTTCTTCCAGCTTATTTAAGTTTTCTTTCAACTTTTCATCAAGTTCTATAAAAAGTGTTTTTTTTGTATATGGCAAAGCAGATTATACTGTGTGGCTTTAATTTCATCACATAAGTCCTTCAATGTGGATTCCTCATACTTAATGATCAATTGCAGCGAACAATTGGACAAAATCTTTTGCCACTAGAGTTAGAAATAGGTCCGAATAAACCATGGTGGGTTTCTTTTTTAATCTCAATCCTCGTGGTATCATGCTTTTGTCCACATATTTCTTTAGGGATGTGAGATTTAACCACGCGCGCATCTCTTTAGTTAACAGTTTCTCCAATGATGTCATCTGGATTTTTAGATCCATTCCAAAGTGTCTTATGTGATGGGGTCCGGAACATTGAATATGACATTAATTTTTTTTTATACGGTCCTCATATTCTTCTACGGACCTTAATGCTGTATGTGCCATAGTTCCTGGACGTGTTCACAATACCCTTATTGCTGTGAGTATTACACAGGGAGTGCATGCTGTCCAGCTGAAGTATTATTCACAATGCAACAAAACTGCAGCACTCACCTGTGTACTTTGTTGGAAGGCACTTAAATATTATATTATAATAAATATATTCACAAATACCTTTCCTTACTTAGAATGGCTTGTTTTGTCTAGGGAGCAATCATTAGGAGAAATAAAATGGCCGCCGCCCTATCAGTACACACAAAACCTGTCCTAATCACACAGGAGGACAAGTTACTTCACCACAATGAGCCATAGTGCTGCCTCATCCTCCTCTCTGCTTGTCAGGAATCATGATCCTGAATACAGGTGAATGTCTGTGGGAATGAAGATGATGAGGAGACATGAGAGGAGGGTGAGGTGTGGGTAATAAGCAGAAGCACTTGTATACAGTCTCCATTACCACAGCAACACATTACCACAGTCTGTCCTGTCCATCCTCTCTGTACTTCATGTCTCCTCATGAACTAAATTCCCCAGAGAGTCAGCTGAAGATCTTATAATCTGTATTGAGGATCATAAAGTAAAGTAAGTGTAATCGTAAAGTAACTTGTCTTCATGTGGGATCAGGACAGGTTTTATGTTAACTAATGGGACAGCAGCCATTTTGTTTCCTCTAATGATTGCTCCCCAGACAAAACGAGCCATTATAAATAATGAAAGGTACTTGAGAATATATTTATAAAAAAGTAATATTTAAGTATTTTCATTTTCTTAATTCAGGGAGAGCCCCTTTAAGACTGTGTCTACACTTTGGTTCGCTCACGATAATTGCTTGTGCATTGGCCCATGTAAAACAGTCTTTAAAGACCTGAACTGCTTCCGAATCAGACAAGTAATAACTATACTAACCTAATTGTTGATGGGTTCCATAAGTCAAACAAACTGAACAATCAATAAATAGGACAAAAAAATAAATAGGACTACAATTTTTCGGACCAACAACTAATTTTAAATATAGATGTGGCTTTATTTTAGGCATAATAATTACCAAATATGAGTACAACACAACAAATAGTGCTTAGACTTGCTGGTGCCATGGAGAAAGTGAGCCTACATGGGCCAGTATATAAAATAGTGATCCCGTTGTTTTTTTTTATCGCAGGAGAGAGAAGACCTCTTCTTTCGTGCGCTCTGCCTATGCCACACTGTCCAAGTAAAAGATGAAGACCATGTTGATGGGGAACGGAAATCTAGTCAGTCTGGCAAATCCAGTGTGTATATTTCTTCCTCTCCTGATGAAGTAGCTCTTGTTGAAGGTATACAACGGTAAGGATTTCTTTTCAGAAAATAGTGTTACTCTTACATGTTACTAAAAGTATATTTTACCAGTCCATGCACTTGTGTAGTTTAGTAAATGGTTGTCCCTTAGGCAATTGAGAGCCTTCATTGTATTTGTCAAATACTGGACAGTCTAGAATAATGCATCCATTTGGAATTATCTGTTAAAGGGGTTTTCTGTGATTTTAATAACTAGTGTTGAGCGAATCAAAGTTAATAAAGTGGAATTCGATCTGAATTTCAGGAAAAATTTGATTAGCTGCAAAGCCAAAGTTCTTGCCGCTTTGTGGTAAGGAATCCATTTTCTTGAAATGGCAGTAAAAAAAAAATACATACTCATCTCATTCATTAGAGTCCATGTTGATTGAAGAAAACGCGCCAATTCTCATGTGCGTTGACGTATGATGTCATCACGCAGTGACGTCAACAGTGTTTGACGCATTTTCTTCAATCAAGATGTCCGTGACGGCCTCTCCGCGATCAAATGAATGAGGTGAGTGTATATATTTTTTTATTTTAACCCCTGATAGGCTGAATGTTACTCTCAAATGCCGTGATCAGCATTGAACCCGGCATCTAAAGGGGTTAAATGACAAGTGGCACAGTGATCGCCGCTTCCCGTCATTTTGCCCACTCCATACAATGGAATGCAATTTGTTACTTAGTCATTCAAATCGAATAGAATTTCTTGAAGAAACATGGCAAAGCAGCCAAATCGAATTCTTGAAAGCTTTGCTTATCTCTATTGATGACCTATCCTCAGGATACATCAACAAAATCAGATCAGTAGGGTTCTGACTCCCAGAACCCCTACCGATCAGCTGTTTGAAGAGAAGGCCGCTCTTATACGAACACTGCCCTCTCTTCACTCTTTACCTGCTCGACATCGCAGCAGTGAGCAAGCGTAATTACAAGCCGTCCCATTAACTTCCGTGGGACAGCTCGGTAATATACACTTGTATAGGAACAAGCCGTCCTATAGAAGTAAATGTGACGGCTTGTAATTACACCTGCTCAGCGCTGCAATGTTGACAATGGCAGTATCTTCTCTCTTCATTGAGCAGGACCTGCTGAAGGACCAGCGATATGTGTGGGAGCGATCAGTGACATCATCGCGCACATCTTAGGTCCTTCGGCAGGTCACGTTCAGTGAAGAGAGAAGAGACTGCAGCGCGAGCAAGTGGATAAGGTAAGTATTTTTTTTTTCTAAAATCAACAAAAAAAAAAAACAGCGGTGGGCCATTATGGGGGCATTATTTAAACCATGGGGGAAATTATTTAAGATGGAGGCCTACATTGGGGGCATTATTAAAGCTGGGGACAGTAAAAAAAAGAAAATACTACACTATGGGGGACATTATTTTAGCTGGGGGCCTACATGGGGGCATTATTTTAGCTGGGGGCAAAAAAAAAAATAATTCCTACACTATGGAGAACATTATTTTAGCTGGGAACCGACCATCATGTGGGTGTTCTCAGAAGGGTGGGTCTACAAATAACTGCCAATCAAATTCATCCATTTTTCATGTCAGTTTTTAACGAAAAACAGACATTATAAACAGACACACGGCCAGAAAATTGATGCACACACTGATGCAAAATGGCCATGAAAAACTGACAGTGTGTCGTGTGCATGTAGCCTAAGGGCCCTTTCACACTTGCGTTGTCCGGATCCGGCATAGAGTTCTGTTGTCGGGGCTCTATGCCGGAAGAATCCTGATCAGGATTATCCTAATGCATTCTGAATGGAGTGAAATCCGTTCAGGATGCATCAGGATGTCTTCAGTTCCGGAACGGAACGTTTTTTGGCCGGAGAAAATACCGCAGCATGCTGCGCTTTTTGCTCCGGCCAAAAATCCTGAAGACTTGCCGCAAGGTCGGATCCGGAATTAATGCCCATTGAAAGGCATTGATCCGGATCCGGCCTTAAGCTAAACGTCGTTTCGGCGCATTGCCGGACCCGACGTTTAGCTTTTTCTGAATGGTTACCATGGCTGCAAGGACGCTAAAGTCCTGGCAGCCATGGTAAAGTGTAGTGGGGAGCAGTATACTTACCGTCCGTGCGGCTCCCGGGGCGCTCCAAAGTGACGTCAGGGCGCCCCAAGCGCATGGATCACGTGATCACATGGAACACGTCATCCATGCGCACGGGGCACTCTGACGTCATTCTGGAGCGCCCCGGGAGCCGCGCGGACTGTAAGTATACCGCTCCCCGCTCCTACTATGGCAACCAGGACTTTAATAGCGTCCTGGGTGCCATAGTAACACTGAACGCATTTTGAAGACGGATCCGTCTTCAAGTGCTTTCAGTAAACTTGTGTTTTTCCGGATCCGGCGTGTAATTCCGGCAAGTGGAGTACACGCCGGATCCGGACAACGCAAGTGTGAAAGGGCCCTTAGGCAGCGCTCACATGGAGTGTGGCCTTCTCTTCAAACAGCTGATTGACGGGGGAGCCGGTTGTCGGACCCCCAGCTATCTGATATAGATGACCTATACTGAGGATAGATAAGTCATCAATTAAAGTCCTGGAAAACCCTTTTAAGGTAAAGAAGCAAACAAAAAATGGTCAATGTGGAGAAAATTCAACCGATTCTGCTTGTCTTCTATTTACTTCATTGTCCTTTGCACTTCTTGCTAGGCTGTTTTTAGTGCATCTTTATAAGGGCAGAACTGTGATCTGTAACTACAATTAGGGAATCTGTCAGCTCCGAAACACCCCCCCAAACCAGAGTAAGCAGTGTATTGTGTAGGTGACTCTATAGTCTGATTATATAATTTTTGTCTTCATACTCACTTGCAAGTTCATGTAACTTTTTATCTACACATAATTAATTGAGGATGATTTACATAAATCATTGAAATAATTGATCCAACAAATCATGAACAATGATTGGTATTGCAATTAAGATGAACTGATAATGAATTTTTATTTTTATTTTTATTTATTTACTTCTTTTACATATTCCTTTATAAATCATGTTTCAATTATCATCCTCAATTCATTATGTGTAGATAAAAAGTTACATGAACTTGCATGTTTTAGTTATAATTATGAAGTAGGAAGAAGACCATATATTTATATATAGTTACCTTTTTCAAGCCCTTAATTTCGATAATATAGGTTGTCAACTGTCAGTTGGGATCATTTTGCCAATATTTCCAATTTGTACATTTTTATTGCTTCTTTAATTAATTAAATTTAATTAATTTATTTATTTTATGCATTGTGGGGATACCAAATAAAAACGTTGATTCCCAGTAGAGTTCCGGATCAGAGAGTGCATGTTAATACAATATTTATAATTTTTCTCTGGAGTGGCTGTAGGGTAACAGAGCACCTAAAATCCAGAAATCACGGTGGGTGAGCCACTAAACATAAATACATACCTTAGCTCACACTCCCCCATACATATGGTGTAACTACATATAATCCTATGATCATATCTCACAACTGTGGAAGGGCATTTCCTTAGGTCATAACATAAGGGCGCAGGCTTTGCACATTTTGCTCTTTTCATGCATAACCGTACCTGCTGGATTTCAATCATGAAGTTTTGAAGTTAGTCAATGTGGAAATATGTGACCCTGTCTTTCTCCTTTCAGACTTGGCTATACATTTTTGAGACTGAAGGACAATTACATGGAGATCTGTAATAGAGAAAATGACATTGAAAGGTATGGTACTTGAGTCAGCAGATACACTGGTCACCATGATGTGAAATTGCAAGTGAATTATTACCTTCAGTCACCTAAGAAATAAAAAATCTAATGAAAATAAATATACAATGGCTGGAGCTGGACATCTAATTTTACAGTTCCATAGCTCTTTAGCAGTGACCCGAATGGACTTTATAGCTCATGTTGAACAGTATCCATGAATAATACAGCGAGTGTCAGAGAATCATTCAGAAATAGAAACCATGAATCTAGGTTAAGCTTCTGAGGCATTTACTAGGGAGACATTAATATGGATGCTCATTGACCTGTGCTAGCCAGACTTCTGTTGTAGAGGGGAATACATATATACTTTATAATAGAAGGCACTTAAAAGTTTTATCAGGGTATTAAATTGACGAGTGATCTGAAATGGAGACTTCTAGTCTATATTCAACATGGACATAAATAGTGTTTGTGCCAGAAAAGCTTCTAGAGTCAAGTGTATCCATAGTCCTCATGCACCTGACAAAGAGGGTCATTTGGCCGCCACTGCCAAGTATATACTTTGTCATCCCTTTTTTCTGTATGGAATAGTGTAAGGGGGCCAATGGGATATGTCGGTTTGGACTGGGCCCCAAAAAGAAATTTGACCTGGCTTTGGAGATAATCTCTTGCCACTAGGGTATATTTGAGTGGCCTCAGCACTTATAGACTTAATTGATAATATGAGGGTTAGGCCCCAAGAATAATTTCCTCTGGTACGCCCAAGGAACCACACTGGGGATATGGCACTCATCGAGTGGCTTCCTGGGTGAGTGCACCGTTATTCATATTGATCATGTAGATCAGGCATGCTCAACCTGCGGCCCTCCAGCTGTTGCAAAATTAAAACTCCCAGCATTCCCAGACAGTCTACAGCTATCAGCCTGCAGCAGGCCATGGTGGGAGTTGTAGTTTTACAACAGCTGGAGGGCCACAGGTTGAGCATCCCTGATGTAGATCATTACAGTTTCATGTCCGTGGTATAGATGAGGCTGCTTATCTCTCTCCACCACATGGCTCATCCAGTATGGTCAGTGAGACATTGCCCTGTTCCAGTGTATAGTATTTGGGTCCCTGGTCATTTTTAGTAGTGCAGGGGCACATTATAAAAGAAAGTTCCAGCGTATACATATTTCTCAGGACAGTACTGTACTATGCATTGCTTAGAGATGTGTACAGTTTTACATGACATTTTTTTCTGTAGTGATCTCATTATTAATGTTTTGCCACTTTCTTTTGTATTTACAGGTTTGAATTACTCCAAGTTTTGACATTTGATTCTGTAAGGAGGTGTATGAGTGTCATAGTGAAATCCGCTTCAGGTATAGATATAATAGTCATTGTCACTTCATATGGTAGAACGATATTGTCCTTGTTATAATGCAGAGGCTTACACTGAAGACTGCCGTCCCCTAAGGCTGAATGGTGTGTTCAATGACATCATTGTAGACTTTAAATTAGAATGTATTAGTCATTTCTTCCTACAGCAATGTAAAGACTATTGAAATATACAGGCCAACATTATGTCTCCCTGTCTGTGTAAAATGGTAATTGTGGTTAAGCCTAAATCGAATTCTTTAAAGGGCCACACATCTGTAATGTGAGTGTGAAATGTCTATTTGTCTTGCGTGCAATGCAGATTAGGTTTGAATTTAATGAAGACATTCATAGCTCTTTATAGTTAGTTTTTTTTATTATTACAATGAACAAATGGTAGCAGAAAGGGGCTCATGTGCTATATGTGCACTCAGAGGCATAGCTAGAGTTTCAGCATGGGGGGGACAAAAGCACATCTGTCACCTGATTGGGCCCACAACACAGGTAATGCCAAACCATGCCCACTATTAATACCCCTTACATAGTGCTTATGCCCCCTATACCCTCTGGACAGTGTCAAACACAAGGCCAGCGGGACAGATTTGGCCCGAAACCTTGTTTTTTGGGGTCTGCTAGTGATATGGGTGGCTGATGAGAAATAAGGCCCGTAATATAAGTGAGTAGTCCCACAGCAGCGTGACTCTTATGAGCAGTGCGCTGCGGCAATTTAGTCACTCCCCCATGTATATGTACACTCAACAATCCCGGCCACTCTGCCGGGACGGGATTGGTGAGCACAGATCATTGCCGTTCGCCATTTTCTTTTTGTACCTGCGTGGAGCAGAAGTGGACAAGAGGGTAAATACAACTGGTAGCAGCAGGCTGTCTGCGAGCAATATGGCATCGGGCCCCTGTTGGGGGAATATGGCAGCAGGACCACTAGGTTATTTAACAATATGTTAACATCCGCCTTATGGTTTCCTTCAGCAGGTTATATATGTAACTACGCCTCACTGGCATAGTTATATTTATACAGTCACAGAATTACTAACGGCCCTTTGAACACAACCATAAGGTTGATGTGACCCTCGGCAAAAATACGTTTCATATCCCTGCCCTAGACAGTAACAGTATGACCACTGTATGACCCTTTGAAGGTCTCCTAAATTAATAATACTCCCTGATTGTGCCTTAAAAAGTAATAATGTCCCCATAATGCTCACTTTAAATTAATACTTTCCCCTGCATTACCCTATATGCCCTATATGCCTCCTTAATACATAATAATGCCCCCTGAATAAGTAATAATGTCCATCTTCCCCCTGAATAAATGGCTTCTGTGCCCCATGGATAATTAATAATGCCCTGTGATCCCTGAAAAAATAATAATGCCCATGTGCCACCTGAATAAATAATAATGACCCTTGTGCCCCCTGAATAAATTGATAAATATTATTGCCCCTGTGCTCCTTGAGTAAATAATAATGCGCCTGTGACCCCTGAATGAATAGTAATACCCCTGTGGTCCCTGAGTAAACAATAATGGCCCTTGTGCCCCCTGAGTAAATAATAATGCCCCTGTGCCCCCTGAGTAAATAATAATGACCTTTGTGTCCCCTGAATAATTGTTCACGCCTGGGGACCTTTAATACAGACCCACCAGCATGGCCGGACCCAAAGTGGTAATCATACTTACCTGATCCCTGCCACTGGGTTCCAGCTCCCTTGCTGTGCCGCCAGCTCTGCAGTGGTCACATGGCTCACGGCAAACTGGATGCTGATGCGGGGAGACCTGGAACTGCAGAGCTGGCAGGGCAGCAGTGGAGCCAGAACCCAGCAGCGGGGATCAGGTGAGTATGATTACCACCGCTGGTTTGGCCACGCTTGCTGGTGGGCTTCTGTGGAAAAAGTCCCCAGGGGGTGAACAACCCCTTTACAGCATACAAATGTGTCTAGCCTTACATTTGCTTTAATTTGGTTAGGACTTTAATTTCTCATTAAACAAGTTTAATACAATACAATATAGCAGCAGACATCATTTTGTGTCACAACCCCCAGGTGGCTGACATAGACACATATAGCAGGGACATCTTGTGACAGAGTATCATGTGGTTTTTTCAAAGCTGGTCACCTCACGTCACTTATCTCAAGATATGTTGTGCCAAGAGCAAAGGAGAGGATCTGTATGTGCACCCATATACACATAATTTTGAAAAAATAAGTTTTGATATTTTAAATAGATTTGAGTATTGTACATTTGAATGAAATTGAATGAGCAAATCTGTGATGCATTTTAGGGCTCATGCACACGGCCGTGTGCTGGCCGGGCCCATGCTGCGGACTGCATATTGCGGTCCGCAATGCATGGGCATCAGCCGTGGGTCCACCGCATGCGGATCGCAGACCCATTTACTTGAATGGAGTCTGCTATCCGCATCCGACGGCCCCCACCGCAAAAAAGTAGTGCATGCACTACTTTTTTGCGGTGCCGAGGCACGGACAGAAGGCCCACGGAAGCACTGCATCTTCTGGATTGCATCTATGATCCGGGGGGCACGCGGCCGGTGCCCATGTATTGCGGACCCGCTGTTTGCGGGCCACAGTACAGCCACGGCTGGGCAACGGCCGTGTGCATGAGCTCTTATTCAGTAATGTACACAGCGCACCCATTTCCGTGTACAAACAGTATGAGGGGTAGAGCTGTCAATCACTGTGTGTGGACGGTGTAATTAGGACTCTCCCTGTCTCTCCTGGAGTCCTGTCAGGAGAGAAGTCCTGCTCCAAATAATCTAAACCTGTATATCTCCGAGCTCAGTTTCTATCCCTCGATCATGGTCTGTTCTCAGATTCCCTTTCTATGTGTTATACATAATACTTCATATTTCTTGCTATTTCTTGTGGTTTTTCACTGATACTTTATTGCTTATGCTTAGTTTTTTTCTGGATCTGATAAGGATCTGATATTTGCTTTGCCGTCATTCCTTTGCATAAAGCACGGGTGTGTCAATGCACTCATATAGTGAAAAGCTTCGAGTTCTGACCTTGAGGCAAAGAGTCATGTGCCGACACCTAAGGGTGGGTGACATGTTAAAGCAGAATGTATTCCTTGTGTACATTTTGTCAGCGTTACTCACTCACTGTGCCCGAGTAGGGGCAGATTACTAATTTTCCTTTTCCATTTACAGGTGACATATTCTTATTTTGTAAAGGGGCAGATTCTTCTATATTTCCCAGAGTCAGGGAAGGCAAGGTCGATCAAATTCGAGCCAGAGTTGAACGCAATGCTGTGGTAATGCCTGTGTAATTCTTGTCTTCTGTTATTGCATGTCATTAATGTCTATAAATCCACTGAATAGCATAGGGTCACATTAGATATTGTTCTATGTAATTCATTTATCAGTGATAGGAAGGACGATGGAAAGGTGCTACGTACAGAATATTAGACCAGTAAATGGTTATCTGCTTTGAACAATCTCTTTTTACTAGAAGGCTCCCTCTGATAATAAACGGGGCGTCCCGCTGCTGTGATCCCCAGCAGTCCACGGCACTCTGTGGGTAAGCATGGCAGCAAATGGTCA
Organism: Bufo gargarizans; assembly: GCF_014858855.1. Classification (NCBI taxonomy): domain Eukaryota; kingdom Metazoa; phylum Chordata; class Amphibia; order Anura; family Bufonidae; genus Bufo; species Bufo gargarizans. The sequence goes on from NC_058082.1 coordinate 194,084,612, forward strand.
GTTCCCCTGCAGGCCAACCACAGGGAGGGGGGGAAGTTATATAGATCCATTGAAGTCAAATAGGCTATGTAATGCACGGCCATGCTGGGCCTTCAAGAGAAACCCAGTTTACTGCTCTGGCTGATTGATAACCATGACAGACATGAAGACTCTCCACATTCCCCATGTATAGAATATGGAGAACTCATAGCTCCCGACCACATAAAATTATTAATTTGGCCTTTTGCCAAATGCAGTCATTGCGACCAATCAGTACCAAATTCAGGATCACAAAATAACATGGAAGAGCGTTATGTTTGTTTGGAAAGGGGCTTTTACAGGACCATTATTGAACACCCCTCCCCCACCAATATTTATTTTATGTATAGTTGATGTTGCCGTACACTAATTTAGTAGTTTACTTCTTAAATGTCTACTCCAAATGTACAGTGCATTATCAGAGCTGACCACTTTCTGGTCCCAGGTTGACACACAGGAAATGGCTTGCCGTGGCCTGCCTACTCGGGCAATCACTGGTTGGGGTGAGACAGTCTAAGGCTGAGTTCACATGAGCGTTCAGCCTGTCCCTTCTCCTGCTCCGTTATAAGAGCAGGAGAATGGAAAGGACAAATTTGGCACATAACTGACCCAAATGGAACCTACGGACCCCCTAGACCAGTGATGGGCAAACTGCGGCTCTCCAGCTGTTGTAAAACTACAAATCCCATCATGCCCTGCTGTAGGCTGATGGCTGTAGGCAGACTGGGCATACTGGGAGTTGTAGTTTTACAACAGCTGGAGAGCCGCAGTTTGCCCATCCCTGCCATAGACTATAATGGGGTCCGTTAGGTTTCCACTCAGAGGAAGACAAAAGTCCTGCATGCACAACTTTTGTCTCCACTTCAAAAATCTTCCTCTGAGCAGAAACTTTACAGGCCCCATTATAGTCTATGGCGTCCATAGGCTTCGTTCGGGTCAGTTATGTGCCGAATCCGTCCATTCTGTTCTTCTGCTCCTATAACGGAGCAGGAGAACGGAAAGGCTGAATGCTGATGGGAACTCAGCCTTAGGCTACGTTCACGCTTGCGTTGTTAATTCAGGTATTGAAGTCCAGCACAGCATCTCAATACCGGAATTAACCAGATCCCTTTTGATTATGCACGTCAGGATGTATCCGTTCTGTTAGGATGCAATTTTGTGAAATCAAAATGTTAAAAAACGAATCCGTCACTAAATACATTGAAAGTCAATGGGTGATGGATCCAGTATTTAGGCTCCTAAAAAACGGATCCGTCACCATTGACTTACCTTGTTTTCAGTAACAGATATGTTTTTTCCATTTTTATGAGCCGACACAAAACCGCAGATTGCAGCGGTTTTGCATCCGGTGACACAAAACGGAATGCTGCCAGAACGGAAGGCATCCTGAACTGACCTCTTTACATTCAGAATGCATGAGGACTAAATGGAAATGTTTTTTTTCCAGTATTGAGATCCCCTGTCGGATCTCAATACCGGAAAACTACAACGCATGTGTTTTGTGTATTAAACCGGGACCAAAAATTGGACCATAGCGAGAACTGGAGCAGCACTGGAATGATAGATCGGTGAGGAGTAGTTATTTTTATTAAAAAAATGTTTAAACTCGTTTTATTGAAGTAAAGTATAAGTAACAGACATTGAAGTTGTCAGATAAGCAGCAAGCGCAAAATGTTACCATTATACATTAATACCCAGTACATAGCGTTAAAGTGGGGAAATGAATATGCTATTCAGTCGATTTCTGTAATGAATTATTGAACCAGAGTACAGTGATATTCAGAAGTGTATATATACCACAGGTTTACATGACAAAGGCAAAGGATCAGGATTCTGACCCGAAATACATTAAGGGTTATTAAGGGTTATTATCCAAACACATTGCTCTATGGATTGTGCCCGTGTGAAAGGCATTGAGTGTTGTGTAAGGGGAGAAGAGCACCAAGCTCCCCATACTTTTTCATACTTAGGTTCACATTTCCTGTGTTTATGATTGTGTTAATCAGACCCTTCCACTGAGAAATTGAAGGGGTACGATCCCCCATCCATCTTAGAACTATTGCTTTTCTTGCCATAAATAATGTCTCCCGAAGGAAGATTTTGGTGTCGTTCTTTTTATTTTTAACCCATTCCATCCCAAAAAACTATATTCTCCCAGAAACCCCGTTAAAGTCTATAAAGCATGCACATGAATTTGTGTTGCTAAAGTTTGCTGCACTCTACATATCATTTATTCTATATACGTATTCTTATTATTTCACTATAATTGTACATTACATTTTTATTCCTTGTTTTAAAATTGCATTTTTTTGTGTTTGAAACTGAAAACAGAAATACTATAGACTAGGAAACAGATACAGATAAAACCAGGGCATGAGAACTTGATCTGAGCACAACATGACGTGAATAGATTGTAAAGCAGTTCTAGTTGGGATGTGCCCGGTGGTTTCATATCTACTACATGTAACACGATCCTATTATCTTTGTGCAGAGTCACATCGGAGGCTATTAGCAATGCCCATATTGCTCTTGCTGCTTGTTAAGGCATTAGATATCATTATATTGGTAAAATATTGTGTGATGTAAAATATTTAATCTAACATATTATGATATTTAGTATAACAAAATGTTACAACAACTTGGCAGCTTTACAGTCCATGCTTCATTTTCCATTGTGGATTGCAACATAAAAGCTGATTTCTTGCTGTGGGCAACATGGCCTCTTTTTTTCGCAGACAGTTTTAATACTTGAGGCCATGGCGTTTCAGTAATGAAGCACCGAGAAGGAAGATTGTTCACAGAGGATTCCAGGTCATGTTTGTTTTAACCATTGTCTCGCGCTGGGTCGGACTGTAGTAGGAAGTCATGTGTACCATGTCATGCCATTGTTACTGTTATATGCTTACCAAAGCATCCCTGAGTATGGTTTTCTGAGCGATGGACCAATGTTTTTCTTGTCCTTTTCATCTCTACAGGAAGGCCTGAGGACTTTGTGCATTGCATATAAAAGGTTTTCACAAGAAGAGTATGAAGCTGCTGAAAAATTGCTCACCAGTGCACATCTAGCCCTGCAGAACAGAGAGAAGAAGCTAGCAGAGGCCTACGAACAAATAGAGCAGAACCTCATCTTACTGGGTGCCACCGCCGTAGAAGACAGGTTCACGGACACATTATTAGTATTCTGTACAAATACCATATTGTAGTGTGTGATTTTTTCGGTTAAAGAAGTTGTCCAGCTTTAAAACAATTTTCACAAGCCCTCCCCTCCCTGCTGGACCCTGGAGAGAAGAATACTTACCTGCTCCCCACCACTGGGTTCCAGCTACTTCAGTTTGCTGTGCTCCAGTTCCCTAATTTTCAACTTCCGGAGTGGACAGGGGTCACATGTCACTTGGCGGACATGTTACCCCTGCGGCCAATCATTGGCCGCATCTGCACATATGACCCCTGTCCACTCCAGAAGTTGATAGGCAGGGAACCAAGGGAGCTCACACCCAGCGGTGGGGAGCAGGTAAGTATGCTTCTCTGCACAAGTTTGGTGGGGAGGGAGGGCTGGCAAAAATAGTTTTAATGCTGGACAACCCCTTTAAGGTAGCCATACACTGTAGAGAGCTGTCAGCTGTTCATTCATCCAGCTGCCATACCTCACAACTACCCATAGACATGCTCTGCTTGACTCGTGTGCATGTGTTCTCAGTAGTGAGAGGTATATAAGCCACTGCCAGATTCCTTGGGGCATCAGCTTATACCCATGGGCAGTGTCGGACTGAGGTATCTAGGGCCCACAAGTAAAATTGACTCTGGGGGCCCGCTGTAAACCTACATGCAAATTTTACTTGCCCACACAGTAGCAGCAACAGCAAGACATTCCAAGATGATTGATTATGGGCCCCCTGCAGTAACTTTGAGAAGGCAGATCCCTGGGAATAGAGGATTCAGGCTTGACTCTGTACCTAGAAGTCATCTCAGCCACTTGGTAGTTTGTTAAATAATCCACCCAGTTTTTTATATGAATATAGGCTGGTTGAGGTGCTGTATGCTGCCTTTCTATATGTAGTGCAGTCCGTCTGCTGTGCCATGTGCCACTTCTATAGGGGGTGGTTACTAGGGGCCCACCTTACTCTGGGACCCACCGTTGGATTCACCTGTTCCCCTGTGGGCCAGTCTATGGGAACAAAGTGCCAGATCCTTCTTTCCTCTGAGGCATTAAAGGAGTGTTAAGCGGCCTCCGTACACATAAAATGGTCGTCTGGTCTGGTTTTGTATTGTACTAAAATCTACCTAAATAATTTATCCTCTTCTCCTGACCATAACTATAATGATGGTAGTTTCTGCTGGCACAAAGGGCCTTATTTATCAAAAGTGTGTAAGTTGGCCATTGTAACCAACCAGAGACCCCCTTTCATTTTTCAAAACACTTTAAGAAATGAAAGTTAAGTTCTGATTAGTTGTTATGGGGAACTAAGACAGTTTACCTGTTAGACAGTTTTGATATATGAGGCCCAAAGTGTTCCACTCAGGACCAGCTTTAGTTTTGTATGCAGATGTATTGAATAGCATAGTTAACCTACTCTTATTATTACATTTGGCAGCCATTAGCAGCGATTAGGATATTGCTGTATTGTGGCCAAATTGGCTTCCTCAGACACCAGGGCCTGGGTGCCACCTCCGCACCTCTATAGCTACCACCCTGACAGGAACATGTAGAATTCAATGTCTAGAAATGAATAAATAATTACGGCTGTGTGCGTCGTCTAGCATTGTCAGCTAGAAACGGGTTGTAAAGATGGTTCTCTTTACAGACTCCAGGAAAAAGCAGCTGATACCATTGAAGCGTTACAGAAAGCTGGCATTAAAGTATGGGTACTGACAGGGGACAAAATGGAGACGGCTGCTGCCACCTGTTATGCCTGCAAACTGTTCAGAAGAAATACTCAGCTGCTGGAGCTGACAACTAAGAAAATAGAGGAGCAGAGTTTACATGATGTGCTCTTCGAGTTAAGTAAGACTGTCCTGAGGCACAGCGAAAGCTTAACCAGAGACAATTTCTCAGGGTATGTAAAGCAAGAGGAGCAATACATGTCTAAATGTTTTATTTATTGAGCACTTAAGGGGAGACTTATTTTATAGAACTGGCTTAGTTGCCCATAGCAACCAGTCAGATTCCACCCTTCATTTTTCACAGCTTCTTTGGAAAATGAAACGTGGAATCTGATTGGTTGCTTTGGACAACTAAACCAGATTCATCTCCCCCTTAGAATCTATGTTGTAACTGTTATAAGGCACATATCAATGCTTTCAGTCATATTAGTGTCCTACACTGGAGCTACTTTGAAACAGCTGATTGATGGGGGTGTGGGCTGTCGGAGCCCCACAGATCAGGTGTTGATGGCTTATCCTGTGAATAGCCCATCAATATAAAGGAGAGAACAACCCCTTTAAGACAGGGATGCTCAACCTGTGGCCCTCCAGCTGTTGTAAAACTACAACTCCCATCATGCCCTGCTGTAGGCTGATAGCTGTAGTCTGTCCGGGCATTCTGGGAGTTGTAGTTTTGTAACAGCTGGAAGACCACAGGTTGGGAATCCCTGCTTTAAGACAATACACTGGAATACATATATCCTTTCATATGTACCACTGGATAACAACTGTGGAGGTCATTTATCAAACTGGTGTAAAGTAGAACTGGCTTAGTTGCCCATAGCAACCAATCAGATTCCACCTTTCATCTTGGACAGCTCCTTTGGAAAATGAAAGGTGGGATCTGATTGGTTGCTATGAGCAACTAAGCCAGTTCTACTTTACACCAGTTTATGACCCCCTACATTTTTCCTTTACCTATTAAGCGTCCATTCACACATCCGCAAAATGGTTCCGCATCTGTTCCGCACTTCCGTTCCGCAGCCACGCAAAAAAATAGAACATGTCCTATTCTTGTACACAGCCACGGACAAGAAAATGCATTTCTATTATAGTGTCGGCCATGTGCAGTCCGCAAAATGCAGAACGCACATGGCCGGTGTCCGTATTTTGCGGATCTGCAATTTGCAGACCGCAAAACAGTTGCGGACGTGTGGATGGACCCTAATAAAGCTTTTTTTGAATGAAATTGGGCTGAGCTGCAATATCAGATCCTAGACATGGACACAAATGGTGCTGTTATAAGCAGATCCCCATTTTCTAATCTCAGGTAGCTACTTCAAAGGAGTTGTCTAAGATAATGAAAATCTTGGACAAGCTGTAAAAAATGGCTTAAGATAAAACATGTTATACTGACCCGTTTCTCCAGTGGCGGTGCTGGTCCGGTCCTCCTGCTGCTGTTTCTTTAGCATACCATATCTAGGCACATCACTGACACTGTGTTAGCTACGGATGGAAAGATTTACCTCTGAATTTCCTTCAAGGTATTTACCTGTAGTGTTGAATGTAATGCAGGTGGGGAGGGGCCCGTCACTGATCTCCTTCTTCCGTTCCAAGGTGAAAATACTGCATCATACAGCCACCACTAGGGGGAGCTCAGTGATAAAACATTATTACAGCTTCCATTGCACTGTATAATCTCCTATGCACTGAACTCCCCCTGGTGGTAGCTGCAGGCAGAGAGCTTTGTAATTTATGAAGAGAAGATGGAGAATTTATCAATGTATTTATGCCAGTTGTCCGCTGTAAATACATTGAGAAATTTGCTGTTCAGTATGAGCGCCACATATTTGACACACCTGTACCACTTTTTCTGACTCAAGTCCGAGGGCGACTTTTGTATTCAAATTTTTTATATATATTTTTTTCTTCTGTTTAATAAAAAAAATGTAAATTCAGCAAAAATATGGGGCATTGTGCTTTACATTCCGTATTGCCTGGGGGTGTTTGGTGCATTATGTGCTGGGAAATTGGTGGCACAGGGGGCGCCATACTAAGTTTTACTATAAGGCCCTATGAGATCTGTGTAAGCCCCTGGTGATATGAATTGTAATTGGGCACTCATTTCTCATGAGAATGTGTTAATAAATCAATCTCCTTATAATACTACTATGTGCTTTTGCAGTTTTTATATCTCTTAATGGTTGACTCTCTCTTAATGGTTGACTCAGTTCACACTTCCATTTTGGCCAAGTTTTCATCACTCTTTGATGGCCAGAATAGCACTGTGGGCTGCTTCAAACATAAAGAAATAAAAACCAGATGGAAACTGGGCAATAATATCCAAGTCCATGAGATCTGCAAGGATCCATTATGGTTCTGTTTATTCCAGTTTGAATGCCACTTTCAATAGCTTCAGCTTAAAGGGAATCTGTCAGCAGTTTTGGATATGTAAAATGATTGAGAGCAATAGGTAGGAGCCTGGAAGATCAAGTCAGACATACCTCTTGTGGAGCTTTTATTATCAGGAATAATGAGAATATGAACTTTTATTCTGCCAGGTACTGCTCCAGCTCCAACAGTTGGAGCTTCACTTTGAAGTGTTCTCTGCACTGAGCTCTTCTTCACAGCCCCTCCCCTCTGCTCTGAGTGACAGCAGTAGTGGTCTTCTGGTGGGATACTACAGCTGTCCCTTAGAGCATTAGACATGGGCTATAAAGCAGCTAAGTGCAGAGAGCAGAGATAACTTCACAATGAAGCTCCACCTTCTGGGCTCTTGCTGGAGCCAGAATCTCGCAGAATAAAAGTTCATATTCACACAACTCCTGATAATAAAAATTCCCAGGTTTTTTCCATTCTCCCCAACCCAGAACTAGTGGTGTCAGCGGTTTTACAAACTGCTGCCTGAGTCCCTTTAAATTCATAATTGTGTCACTTTTTATAGCAAGTTATTCTACCACCAGTTGCTACCTTTGAAACTGCAAATGTCTTTTGTGCACAGCTACATTCTCATCTGCTTGTTCTTCAGTGTTTTTGTGGAATAACCTAAGAAAAATCTCATCCTTATTACTGGCTGCTTAGTTCGTATTCTCAGGCAGATGACTGTAATAGATGACTGCTCCATCCAGTTTATACTGTTTGTTTTTCTCCTAAACGGTGTAGGTTTTCAACAGATTTCCAAGATTACGGATTAATTATTGATGGAGCCGCACTTTCATTAATAATGAAACCCAGAGAAGATGGGAGCTCTACAAATTACAGAGAGGTCTTCCTGGAGGTCTGCAGGAACTGTAGCGCAGTATTGTGCTGCCGAATGGCCCCTCTGCAGAAAGCACAGGTATTTATTGGTCTCAAGCTCATGTGCCATTATATTTATGCAAATTACCATGCAAAGCGTTGCCCCAGAGCACGTATAATCCATGAGAACAGACCATTTTACTATATTCAGGTTCAGCATCCCAACTCATTCAAGTACCATTTAGATTTTGGAAATTTAAGGAACCTTTTGTACAATTGTCCCATAAAAGCTGCCGACTTATCTCAGCACAGATAATATTAAAATGATAATATAAAATTTGAATGAGCTGCTGATTTCCTTGCCCATATATCAGTGTATATAACTATAGTGTTAGATTATTTATACTAATTATTCCTCAGCTATGTACATGACCTGGTAATGCAGCACTGATATGAGATATGCATGCAAAATGATAGGCCGAGGACTAAAAGGATCATCGTGTACACTGGAAGGTTTGATATTACCAGCCATCACTCTGCTCTATTTTATCATATATTTCCACATTGTATATGGTAACAGAAGCTGACTAAAGGCAGCAGCCTGCCCCACTAAGATAAGCATTCACACTTACTTGCTCCCCTCCGATCCGATCCTCTGAGCTGCCTTTGGTGTCTCCATGTTCCGGTCCCTGCAGTTTTTACATCTGGTGCAGTATGGGCATGGTCACATGCAGCACGTCCCCGCTGAAGCCAGTCATACTGGGGAACAGTGATAGCCAGTTCGCATTTTTCGCTTCGCGAACACATGCGGTCTGCCATCTTAACTGACAAGTCCGGCGAGGCACAGGTAAGTACTTACCTGTGCCTGTGCGCGAGCTGGTCTGAAATGAAACGCGGTCTCCGGGAGCAGGCCGTTCCGAGAATGGCCCCCGGAGGCAGTTCTCGGAACTGCCTGCTCCCGGAGACCGCATTTCATTTCAGACTGGCTCGCACACATGCACAGGTAAGGACTTACCTGTGCCTAGCCGGACTTCTTAGTTAGGCCTCATGCACACGGCCGTTGTTTGGGTCCGCATCCAAGCCGCCGTTTTGGCGGCTCGGATGCGGACCCATTCATTTCAATTCATTTAAATAAAATTCAATTCATTAAAAAATATATATAACATGTCCTATTCTTGTCCGCAATTTGCGGACAAGAATAGGCATTTATATTGCCGATGCCTGTTCCTCAAATTGCGGAAGGCAACACGGGCGCCTTCTGTTTTTTGCGGATTCACGGTTTGCGGACCGCAAAAAACGGTACGGTCGTGTACATGAGACCTTAAGATAGCAGATCGCATGTGTTCGCGGGCGAACACTGCGAACTGGCCATCTCTACTGGGGAACCCCTTTAAGCTGTTAGGAATTATGATAAGAATAGTTGATCAGGTAGAAATCAGCATCAAATTTTCCACAGTCCACCAATTGTGTCCTGAAGGGCATCAGCACTTCAAACTTGTGTGCTGCCCTGGTGCAAACCTCACAGGTAAATGCCATGTGCAAGCCAGGAAATTGGATTAGATGTCATGAGGTTTATATGAGCACTAGAGACCATTTTCGTCAATGCTACCTACTGTATGTATTCCCAAAATACACAAAGAGTAATTCGAATGGAAAAAGTGTATCAGTGTGAAGGTATATAACGAAAATTGAGGCACTCAGATTTAGGTTATTGTAATCAAACTTTTTTAATTTTTTGCAGTAGTTTCATACAAAAAGCCCATTTAGATCCTTTGTACAAACAGTATATTAAAACCAGACGTTTCGGTCATTTCATGCCTTCATCAGTGGTCACATTTTTTATCTGTTCTGGTAGGGAGGTATGGACATCAGGGCTTGGATGTCCATACCTCCCTACCAGAACAGATAAAAAATTTGACCACTGCTGAAGGTCTGAAATGACCGAAACGTCTGGTCTTAATATACTGTTTGTACAAAGGATCCAATTGGGCTTTTTGGATAAAACTACTGCAAAAAACTTGAAAAAATAAAAAAAACTTTAGATTGCAATAACCTAAATCTGAGTGCCTCAATTTTCGTTATATATATACTGGCTGTTCGCAGCCCTTGAATGGCACCAGAGACATCTGATTGAGTGCGGTTCTTCATTCTATTACTCTTATCAGTGTGAAGGAGCTTGGTTAACATTGGTCAGATAAATTTGGTAGCCTTTTCTTTGTAAAGGTCATGAACCTAGTTAACTGGACATATATAAATCTGTTCTATATGAGGGTGTTTTGTACATTGCAGATTGTAAAATTAATAAAGGCATCAAAAGAACGTCCGATTACGCTTGCAATAGGAGATGGTGCAAATGATGTCAGCATGATCCTTGAAGCACATGTTGGAATTGGTATGGATATGCAAATCTTATTTTCAGTCATCCTTTGGGTCAATGTAATATGTTTATTATGGGTAGCTGTGTCATGTGACAGTCTGAATACCTGTCCAGACCTTGCTCTAATTCAGGGGTGGGGAACCTTTTTGCTGCCAAGGGCCATTTGGATATTTGTAACATCGTTTGGGGGCCATACAAAATTCTCAACTGAAAAATTAGCTGTATTTGGTAAAACATATAAGTGACCTAGGGGTAAGTTTTCAGAAATTGCTCTTCAATAAAAAAAATTCTAGAGTGCTGTATTTTTGCAGCACAAAATGGCGCCTGCACTATATATATTACAAATAGTATAGGTGCCATTTTTGACAATATATAGCAGTTTAATTTTTAGGTTGAGAATGTTATATATTTAAGTCTTTATTTGGCATTAATGGCAGCCAAGCTAAACCCAGAGGGGTCCACAGAGGGGTTCACCCAGCTTTCACTCTTTCTGCCACTGTCCCTGCCTCTTTCTTCGCAACTGTCCCTGCCTCTTTCTTCGCAACTGTCCCTGTCTTTGTACTTTTCCCAGCCTCAGATCTGCCCCCCCCACCTCCATCCGCCTCAAATCAGCCTCCTATCAGACTTCCCCAGCATACATCAGCCTCAGATCAGACCCTCATCAGACCCTCCCCTGCCTTAGATCAGATCCCCAGCCTTAGATCACACCCCCATAAGACCTCCCAACCTCAGATCAAACCCTCATCAGACCTTCCCTAGCCTCAGATCACCCCCCAATAGGGCCCCCGGCCTCAGATCAGACCCCCCCAGCCTCAGATCAGACCTGCAATAGGCCCCCCAGCCTCAGATCAGACCCCAATAGGCCCCCCAGCCTCAGATCAGACCCCCAGCCTCAGATCAGACCCTCCCCTACCTTAGATCAGATCCCCAGCCTTAGCCCACACCCCCATAACACCTCCCAACCTCAGATCAAACCCTCATCAGACCTTCCCTAGCCTCAGATCACCCCCCAATAGAGCCCCCAGCCTCAGATAAGACCCCCCCAGCTTCAGATCAGACCCGCAATAGGCCCCCCCCAGCCTCAGATCAGACCCCCAGCCTCAGATCAGATCCCTATCAGACCCCCAGCCTCAGATCAGCCCCCCCAGCCTCAGATCAGACCCCCAGCCTCCGATCAGACCCCCCACTAGGCCCCCCAGCCTCAGATCAGACCCCCACTCTCAGATATGACCCCCCCAGCCTCAAATCAGACCCCCATCAGACCCCCCTCCCCACCCACAGATCAGCCCCAATCAGACCTCAGATCAGACATTTAAAAAAAAAACAAAAAAAAAAATTACCTCTCCAGCTCCAGACAGTGCTGCCACTTGGCAGATTCACTTACCCTCCCTGGTCTTCTCCCCACCGCGCTGTACTGTGACCTGACTATAAGTGTCAGGACACAACGTGGGGCCGGAAGAAGACCAGGGAAGGTGAGTACAGATAGCAATGCTCTGTTCTCACCCTCCTGTGCCTCCCGCATGCTAATTACCACTTTCATTTTCATAATATGTTCTGGCAGGGGGCCGCGGGCCGGATGTTCCCTACCCCTGCTCTAATTAGTGGACAGGAAGTCAGCTTCTCCTGTGGGATTACTTCCTGTGGACTACAGGAATAGATCATCATCAATTAAATCCCCCCTGGCAACTCTCAATCACCTTCCCACCATGTTCAATGTCCTGTTTGTGTCCCTCTCATGTATAGAATGCAGTGATATTTGAGCCCATACAATGATTATCCGCAGAGTTAAACTCCTCTAACTCACACTTACTTACTGTACTATATATGTGTTCTGTGTGCAGAATCTCCAGTGTATTTCTGTATGATGCAGCTTCACACTGTTCTCTCCTCTTGCTTATAGGAGCTGACAGGGTTAAGTCTACTTTCAGACTCGCGTTTTGGCTTTCAGTTTGTGAGATCCGTTCAGGGCTTTCACAAGCGGTCCAAAACCGATCAGTTTGCATTCTAATGCATTTTGAATGGAAAAGGATCCCCTCTGAATGCATCAGTTCAGTTTCCATTCTGCTTTGGAGACGGACACCAAAACGCTGCTTGCTGATTGTCCGTCTGATGAAACTGAGCCAAACGGATCCGTCCTGGCACACAATGTAAGTCAATGGGGACGGATCTGTTTTCACTGACATAATCTGGCACAATAGAAAACGGATCCGTCCTCTATTGATTTTCAATGGTGTTCAAGACGGATCCTTCTTGGCTATGTTAAAGATATTACAAACTGATCCGTTCTAAATGGATGCAGGCGGTTGTATTATCTGAACGGATCTGTCCATGACGGATCCGCACAAAACGCGAGTGTGAAAGTAGCAGTAGCAAAAGTAGCAAAGGCAGTGGAGAGAGGCTGAAGTTAAATCACATAGGAATACACTGCAGATACTGTACACAGCACTGTTGGATTAGATTGTACACTGATGCTTTGTAGTATGAATTAGGGGGAAGAAGTTCTGTGTCACTGATATTTTGCTTGCTACACTTAGGTAGGACTCAGAGCAGAATAGTGTGACAGCTTAAAGCAGGCATGTCCAAACTGCGGCCCTCCAGCTGTTGCAAAACTACAACTCCCAGCATGCCCTAATAGCTGTAAGCTATCCAGGCATGCTGGGAGTTGTAGTTTTGCAACAGCTGGAGGGCTGCACTTTGGACATGCCTGGCTTAAAGGATAGCATTGATGCGGTTCTGGTTTCAAATCAAACCAAGGGCAACATCTGCATGAAGCTAGTATATTCTCCTTCTGTTTTTGAAGGATTTCATCTGGATCATAATTTATAATCCAGAGGTAGAAAGAAATATTGCAGCAAAATCTAACCCCCTGTCCTATCTGCACTAGAGGCCAAGCAAACACCTGCATCATAGTTTACTTCTGTCAGAAAAGTCGGTGTTATTCATTAGGGTACAGTACAATGGACATCTTATAAATCTTGCGAAGGTTAAACAGAGTTTAAACCCAACTTTTTAGTTAAATAGTTTCTTCAACCATTCCCTAGCTAATACTACGCCAGTGTCTAAATATATACCATATATATATATATTGCTGTTTCTTCGTATATTCATGTAGTACGCCTGATGAAGGGACTGGTGATGTCTCGAAAGCGCGCTATGTAACATCATTACTTCTATTTTTGTTAGCCATTGAAAGTATCAAACCTGCAATACTCTTAGGCCTCTTTCACACGGGCGTCAATTTTTTTGCCCGGATAAGAGGCGGGTGTGTTGCGGGAAAATGCGCGATTTTTCCGTGCGAGTGCAAAACATTGTAATGCGTTTTGCACGCGTGTGAGAAAAATCTTGGGATCGGTGTTCTGTAGACTGTATTATTTTTCCCTTATAGCATGGTTATAAGGGAAAATAATAGCATTCTGAATACAGAATGCATAGTAAAATAGCGCTGGAGGGGTTAAAAAAATAAAATAAAAATTTAACTCGCCTTAATCCACTTGATCGCGCAGCCCGGCATCTCTTCTGTCTTCTTATTTGCTGTGTGCAGGAACAGGACCTGTGGTGACATCACTCCGGTAATCACATGGTCTGTCACATGGTCTTTTACCATGGTGATGGATCATGTGATGACCGGAGTGACATCACCACAGGTCCTTTTCCTGCACACAGCAAATAAGAAGATAGAAGAGATGCCTTCTGCGCGATCAAGTAGATTAAGGTGAGTTAAATTATTTATTTATTTTTTTAACCCCTCCAGCGCTATTGTACTATGCATTCTGTATTCAGAATGCTATTATTTTCCCTTATAACCATGTTATAAGGGAAAATAATAATGATCGGGTCTCCATCCCGATCGTCTCCTAGCAACCGTGCGTGAAAATCGCACCGCATCCGCACTTGCTTGCAGATGTTTGCGATTTTCACGCAGTTCACTTCTATGGGGCCTGCGTTGCGTGAAAAACGCACAAAATAGAGCTTGCTGTGATTATGCATGAAAATCACTGCTCATGTGAACAGCCCCATAGAAATTAATGGGTCCTGATTCAGTGCGGGTGCAATGCGTTCACTTCACGCATTGCACCCGCGCGGAAAACTTGCCCGTTTGAAAGGGGCCTTATTTTGTTTCTCCTAATGAGAGAACTAAACTAGTTATGCTATGCATAAATGGTTAAATTGATGTGAGCATTACCTTTCCCAGACAGATATTAAAGAGGTTGTGTCACTTCAGCAAATGACATGTAGACAAAGTTGATATAAGACACGTATTAATGTGTTGTGATTGTCCATATTGCTTCCTTTGCTGGCTTAATTCATTTTTTCAGTCACATTATGCACTGATGGTATGCAGAGGTTACGACCACCCTGCAACCCATCAGTGATGGTGCTTGCACACTGTAGTAAAAAGTGCCAACCTCTCTGGTGGCTGGGATCACAGGAGTGCGCATAGGCACACATGCGCAGCAGCTCCTGTCCCAACCTCATACCTGCGCTGCATCGGTGGCTGGGACCCCTGGAAATGAGCCGTATATATAATGATGGCAAAATAAATGAAGCCAGAAAATGAGGCAATATGGATAACAGTACATTAGTAAATGCCTTGTATTAAAGGGGTTCTCTGCATTTACTATATTGATGGCTATCCTCATGATAGATTATCAATATCAGATGCTGGAACTCCCGCCGATTAGCTGTATCTGGAGAACGCAGCGTTCATACATGTGCTGTGTTCTATTCACCGTTGACATTGCGTTGTCGAGTGGTGTAATTACAGCTCCTCCATCCCATTGATTTTAATGGGACGGCCACGTCCTATTCAAGTGAACATAGGAAAAGCGGAAAACCCCTTTAACTTTGTCTACATGATAAATGCCATTTGCTGAACTGAGACAACCCCTTTAATTGGACATCTAATACACATGGTTAGCAGTTCCCGTTGACATAATCTGGTGTCCTGACTATACCTATACCTTTTTATGTTTCAGGTGTCATTGGGAAGGAAGGACGACAGGCAGCCAGGAACAGCGACTATGCAATCCCTAAATTCAAGCATTTAAAAAAGATGCTGCTTGTCCATGGCCATTTTTATTATGTTAGAATAGCAGAGCTTGTCCAATACTTTTTTTATAAGGTGAGAACAATACCTCCCAGATGATAACGTGTGCAGCACAGCTTGTAGCGCGCTCCTCATGCCATAACCCATTGTGCTTGTCTTCCAGAATGTCTGCTTTATTTTCCCCCAGTTTTTATACCAGTTCTTCTGTGGATTTTCACAACAGGTCAGTGATGATCTTATTTCCTGTAGATTTTTTACTGTAATGTAACTTTGTTACATTTTTCTGTCATCCATGTCTAACATCCTGCCCCTTTTATTGTCTTACAGCCTTTATATGACACCGCATATTTGACTCTGTACAATATCAGCTTCACTTCACTGCCTATCCTATTGTATAGTCTAATTGAGCAACATGTCAGTATGGAAGTGCTGAAAAGAGACCCAACACTATACAGGTATAGAGATGGAATGGGAAAGTGTCCAACGCTGAATTGTACCTAAAATAAAAAAATATTACAAAAAAGGAAAAAAATAGGATTCACTGCTTTTAATTAGTAAAAATAAAAAATGTATACTTTCCCTTTAAGCATGACCCCCTCTACTATAACTAAAAATCTCAGCTGCCTCCAGGGGCTGTTTAGTATTCTCAGCTGCCTCCGGGGGCTGTTTAGTTTGCTGCCTCGGTTATGATTATGATGCAAAGGGTGCCAGTAATCTTCCTGTATTTAGCCTTGGGGTTCTGGAAACTTTATATACATACACTACGTGCAGAATTATTAGGCAAATGAGTATTTTGACCACATCATCCTCTTTATGCATGTTGTCTTACTCCAAGCTGTATAGGCTCGAAAGCCTACTACCAATTAAGCATATTAGGTGATGTGCATCTCTGTAATGAGAAGGGGTGTGGTCTAATGACATCAACACCCTATATCAGGTGTGCATAATTATTAGGCAACTTCCTTTCCTTTGGCAAAATGGGTCAAAAGAAGGACTTGACAGGCTCAGAAAAGGCAAAAATAGTGAGACATCTTGCAGAGGGATGCAGCACTCTTAAAATTGCAAAGCTTCTGAAGCATGATCATCGAACAATCAAGCGTTTCATTCAAAATAGTCAACAGGGTCGCAAGAAGTGTGTGGAAAAACCAAGGCGCAAAATAACTGCCCATGAACTGAGAAAAGTCAAGCGTGCAGCTGCCAAGATGCCACTTGCCACCAGTTTGGCCATATTTCAGAGCTGCAACATCACTGGAGTGCCCAAAAGCACAAGGTGTGCAATACTCAGAGACATGGCCAAGGTAAGAAAGGCTGAAAGATAACCACCACTGAACAAGACACACAAGCTAAAAAGTCAAGACTGGGCCAAGAAATATCTCAAGACTGATTTTTCTAAGGTTTTATGGACTGATGAAATGAGAGTGAGTCTTGATGGGCCAGATGGCTGGATTGGTAAAGGGCAGAGAGCTCCAGTCCGACTCAGGCGCCAGCAAGGTGGCGGTGGAGTACTGGTTTGGGCTGGTATCATCAAAGATGAGCTTGTGGGGCCTTTTTGGGTTGAGGATGGAGTCAAGCTCAACTCCCAGTCCTACTGCCAGTTTCTGGAAGACACCTTCTTCAAGCAGTGGTACAGGAAGAAGTCTGCAAGGTAAGAAAAACATGATTTTCATGCAGGACAATGCTCCATCACACGCGTCCAAGTACTCCACAACGTGGCTGGCAAGAAAGGGTATAAAAGAAGAAAATCTAATGACATGGCCTCCTTGTTCACCTGATCTGAACCCCATTGAGAACCTGTGGTCCATCATCAAATGTGAGATTTACAAGGAGGGAAAACAGTCCACCTCTCTGAACAGTGTCTGGGAGGCTGTGGTTGCTGCTGCACGCAATGTTGATGGTGAACAGATCAAAACACTGACAGAATCCATGGATGGCAGGCTTTTGAGTGTCCTTGCAAAGAAAGGTGGCTATATTGGTCACTGATTTGTTTTTGTTTTGTTTTTGAATGTCAGAAATGTATATTTGTGAATGTTGAGATGTTATATTGGTTTCACTGGTAAAAATAAATAATTGAAATGGGTATATATTTGTTTTTTGTTAAGTTGCCTAATAATTATGTACAGTAATAGTCACCTGCACACACAGATATCCCCCTAAAATAGCTAAAACTAAAAACAAACTAAAAACTACTTCCAAAAATATTCAGCTTTGATATTAATGAGTTTTTTGGGTTCATTGAGAACATGGTTGTTGTTCAATAATAAAATTAATCCTCAAAAATACAACTTGCCTAATAATTCTGCACTCCCTGTATTTGGCATTGCCATAGGTGTAATAACTAAACCAAAATATAAATCTCAAAACATTCCCTCAAGGAAACCTAACATAAAAGTTTAATACACCTACCCAAAAAAAAAAAAAAAAAGTTGTGGCTATTGGAATGCAATAACAAAAAATAAATAAAAAGTTCTTAAAGGGGTTTATTAGGAATTTTCTTTTTAACCCCCCTTCCAGCCAGCAAGATCTGTGAAGAGAAACCTACCTGCTCCCCGCCACTCGGTTCCACCTCTCGTTCTGTGCTCTACACTTTTAGTCCCTGTTTGTTAACATCTGCATTGACATGTCCCCAGATGGCACGTCTCTGCTGGGTCAAATGCCTTTTGAGTTTACTGCTGAGGCCAGTTTTTGGCTTTAGTGGCACACATTTAGTGACCCCCCCTGTGCAGAAGTTGGCCGATGGGACTAGAAGATGGACCTGGAGCAGGGAGCTGGAACTGAGCAGCAGGTCCCACTGCCCGGGGAGGAATAAAAAAATAAAAAATAATAGACAATCCCTTCTAGGGGTTAAAAACAATGTAATATATCTAAGATGCTGTGTCCGGCTTCATATGTCATTATGTCACACTGGTGCTCCTGACTTCACATGGTATACTGTAATTTGGCGCAGCGATTAAATAGCAGTGAGAAAGTAATTTCCTAATGAAGTCAATATAAATCCGAGAGTGTGTCAAGCAGGAAAAACGCTATGTCAGCATTTACCAAGCTGTTCTCTTCTTCTTACAGAGACATTGCAAAGAATGCACTTCTGCGCTGGCGGCTTTTTATTTATTGGACCTTCCTGGGATTGTTCGATGCCGTAGTGTTTTTCTTTGGGGCTTATTTCATTTTTGACAATGTCACTGTGACTAGCAATGGGCAGGTAAGGGCTGGTAAAATCAAGGTTAATCCCTATTGTAACAACCACAAAACTGGAAGGCACAAGGAAAGAAGTGGAATATTTCCATGCATATTATATGCCACCATGTGTTTTGGGTGACGTGTATGCTACATTGTGTCTTTAGAATTCATTTTATTTTTAACCACAAAATATTTGTTTGCTTTTTTCTTTCATTAAGTAAGATTGTGTTTTAGTAATTAAAAACACTTTGAACTGCAGTAATTGCAAAAATATACGTTAGGGTGCTATGTTCTTGCTTGTGTTGCTTCACTGGTTACTGTCTACTTATTATCATCGGTTATGATAATAATTTCAGATTTTATTTGTTTACATCTTTTGTTATTTTCAAATCATTTGAAGTTTACCTGGTTTATGTGTCAAAGCAAAAAAGGGACAGAAAAAAAAAACATTCTTTTTTTCCTGGGGAAAATGAGGCCAATGATTTTACTACATGGTGGCCCATGAAAAAGTAACCCACCTCCAATATCTCCAAATCAAACTGCCTAATAGTAAATCGGCCCCATAGCAAGAAATCAGAGCTCTGCTTTCAATTTCTACAGGGCTCTGAAAAATGAAAGCTGGGCTCTGATTGGTTACTATGGACAACTAAAACAGATTTACTATTTGGTAGCTTGATTTGGAGATATTGGAGAC
The DNA here is from genome assembly GCF_014858855.1 of Bufo gargarizans. Taxonomy (NCBI): domain Eukaryota; kingdom Metazoa; phylum Chordata; class Amphibia; order Anura; family Bufonidae; genus Bufo; species Bufo gargarizans. Next base: position 194,104,019 of record NC_058082.1, read on the forward strand.
GGGCTACTTGTTTATGGGGCACCCTGTATTATCCTTCAGTAATTGTTCCCTCTACAGCAGAGGACTGCGGTCTTTCCTGTGTCATGAGTCAGCTTTAGGATTCTTTTAGATGGGACAATTTCAGCCTGGAATGACCAGGTTGTTCAGCAGACCTTTTAGACAAGCCGATGCAAACCAAAATGAGGATGAATGTTTGTTAGGCTACATGCACACGACTGTTCAGTTTTATGCGGTCCACAAATAGCCGATCCGCAAAAAAAACGGAAGCCGCCCATGTGCATTCCGCAATTTGTGGAACAGAACGGGCGGCCCATTGTAGAAAGAATAGGACATGTTATGTTTTTTAGACGGGGCCATGGAACGGAGCAACAGATGTGGACGGCACACGGAGTGCTGTCCGCATCTTTTGCAGCCCCATTGAAGTGAATGGGTCCGCACCCAAGCCGCAAAAACTGCAGCTCGGGTGCGGACCAGAACTACGGTCGTGTGCATGAGGCCTTACTGTGATCATTTCTCCCCATTCAGTTTGTACGTTATTGGCAGCACATCTCCTGTTTGCACAGAGAGATGTTCTACAAACCCATTAGAATCTTTATACTTGCATAAAAGAACCTATCACCAACAAACAAGTCTTTGTCGGCTGTCACTGTCCTGTTTACATTAGGCAATGATTGGCAGCCAGTTATTATGAGCAGTCATTCAGCCAATCATTGGTCCTTAGGTGAGATAGATTTATTTATTTCACGCACTTATATAGCAGTGCTATATTCCGCAGCGCTTTACAGACATTAGCATCAAGCTGTCCCCAATGGGGCTCACAATCTAAGTTCCCTATCAGTACGTCTTTGAAGTGTGGGAGGAAACCGGAGTACAAACTCCATGCAGATGTTATTCTTGGTCAGATTCAAACCTAGGACCACAGCGGTGCAAGGCACCCGTGCTAACCACTGAGCCATTGTGCTGATATTGAACAACGGTATTGTATATCTAATAATGGGCATTAAAAGGGGAAACATCGACCAAGATCTGATCAGTTCTCATGGCTTCTAAAATATTAACTACCAGTAAGATGGGTTTGACATTAGTGCCAGTTCTATAACGTCCCTGGTGCCACCAGTGCACAATAGTATCTGCAACTGGGGAAGAACACTGTTCTACAAGTATGTAAAGACCGAAAGGTAAAATCAAATTAATAACCCTCATAGGCCAAATAATATAAACCCGTTTAAAAAAAATATATACAAACCCATTATTTGAAAAATCAGTTGATGAAACACAACTCCCAAAATCCAAACATATAAACAGTATAGAAGATGTTATTAATAATAGAGAAAAATTAACAATGATTATCATGAAAGAATGACGCTAGAGAATAATCCTTTTGCTAATATCCCATATCTAGGGATAATACCAATATACTATAGATAAGACAGAGCATAAAGTCTAAATGCATAAATCCATACAAGGTAGATAGTATTAAAGTTAATACTGAATCAGCCAGTAGAAAATTGCATTATATACATGCCAGCATTTTAAAAAGTTATGCAGGGTTAAACAATAAAATATTAAGAAAGGCAGCATGACTCAATGGGTTGACAAAGTGGCGCGTGTCCTAGTCACCGGCCGCTTTTATCAATGATCCTTCTTTGCATTGATATGTAGACCTCCTCCAGTTTTTACACATTCTGGTTTATTTTCTTGTTTCTGTTGTGCTGTGCATTTTTATGTTTCTGTTTCTTTTGCTTTTGCCACTGTTGCTTTCATCAGATCTTGACAACCAACACATACATGGTAAGAACCTGCCATTTTGATATGCCGTGCTTTCTACCGCTATTTATCTTGGGTGCTTCTAGCTGTAAAATGTAATGTTTTCCAGTTTAAAGAGTGAGCTTTCCTAAGTATAAGACAAATATTGTTGCACATAGGATTGTGAAAACCACTAGCATACATGTTAGCAGGAGTATAGTCCACTGAGTGTGTGTTTGTGTGTGTATGTGAAAGTTGTTTTTAATGGATATTCCAATGACCATAAGACAACATACTATTACTGTTATACAGTGGTCCCCCAAGTTACAATATTAATTGGTTCCAGAACGACCATTGTATGGTGAAACCATTGTAACTTAAAGGGGTTGTCCGGGTTCAGAGCTGAACCCGGACATACCCTTATTTTCACCCAGACAGCACCCCTAAGGCTAGCATCGGAGCATCTCATGCTCCGATGCGCTCCCATTTAAATCGCGCAGGGCACAGGCTCTTGTGTTTTCAATAACACACTTCCGGGCGGTAACTTCCGCCCAGCAGTGTGTTCGGTGACGTCACCGGCTCTGAGAGGCGTGCTTTAGCTCTGCCCTAGCCGTTTAACTGGCTAGAGCAGAGCTAAATCCCGCCCATCAGTGCCGTGACATCACCGGGGTTCCTATTAGCCCCATGGAGAGCCCCGGTACGTCACCGGAACTCCTAAAAATGCCTCTGCCCTGCGCAATTTAGCGCAGGGCAAAGGAGAGCATCGGAGCATAAACTGCTCCGATTCTCATGTCAGGGGGGCTGCCGGGGTAAAAAATGGAGGGATGTCCGGGTTCAGCTCTGAACCCGGACAACCCCTTTAAGTAATCGGTTCCAAAGCCCCAAAATATTATCCAAGATAAGAAAAAAAAATATGGAAAATAAGCAGATAACTAAGACAGATTAAACAAGTCCTTACATATAACAGTCAGGAATAGCTGCTAACTACCATCTAATCCCGCTAGTTTACCAAAAAAGTGGCCTTGATTGGTTGGATCTGAGTCTGAGGCTTTGTATGTTGAGTCTAGTTTCAACTTACGATGGGTCAGAAAAGAACTTTGTATATTGAAAATATTGTATCCTGAGGGATCACTGTATTAGAATAGTCTTATGACATTTCTATGCTAACTGGTAACTTGCAATAGCGATGTGTAAAGCGTGAGATACTACCGTACTTAAATTTGTAATAATCCTCTGTAAAAGTATATCTCCTAAATTATTGTGAAGCTCTCTTCCTGGAATGCTTATTTGGTCAATGCCCCTGTCTTTCGAGGCTGATGTTTTGTATTACTCTGCTGGACCCTGTGGAATGGATACTACATCACTCACTATGACATTCGGTGTTCTGGTCACCAACGTCCTCTGCAATTTGCAGCCTAAATGCCCGTCTCTAGTTTTTCAGCCTCTGCCCCTTTAAGGCACATGCACTCATGTCCACCCTTTCCTTCCGGCCAAATCCTTCCCCAGCCAATGGCTGGGGGTCCCTGACTATTTAAAACCATGCAGAGGGTTCCTGAGTTTTAGGTTCCCTGCTGACCAGCAAAGGTGTTAGAAAGTTTAGATCTTTTGTGATTGAGCTGTGATTTACCTGCGTTAATCCTGACTGTGTCCCTGTTTGTGCACCAGTCTTGTACCCATCCTGCCTGTGTGCTCCAGACCTCCTAGTTCAGTTTGGTACCTGTTTCAGTTCAGTACCCGCTTTGTATTTCTTGTCTGTGCTACTGTCAAATACCCAGTCCGCCAGTCTTGCCATGCCTCCATGCCTCAAAACCTGTTCCGAGTCTGTGGGGGAGATTTATCATCTCCTTTCACCAGAAAAGTAGCTTTAAAAAGTTGCAAGCTGTGTGTTTGTGACTTTTTAAATCCGACTTTTTGAAAAATGTGCCTCTTTTTATGCCACCATCAATGCTTTTCAAAAAAAGGGGGCATGGTAAGGGCAGGAAAGGAGCATGACCAGCACCAGAGACACATTTATCTTCATTCACACCATTTGTCTGACGCAAATGAATCCAGAAATCTACGGCAGCTCAGAGCTGCCGTTAATTTATGTTTGGGTGCAAGGACTGGCAGAGGATGCACCTAATTTTTGACAAGGCCTGTGCCATGCTTCTGTGTTAGGCCTCATGCACATGACCGTTTTTTTTAAGGTCCGCAAAAACGTGGTCCGTAGGTCCGTGATCCGTGACCGTTTTTTCGTCCGTGGGTCTTCCTTGATTTTTGGAGGATCCACGGACATGAAAAATGAAAAAAAAAATCTAAGTCAAGTTTGCTATTGAAATGATAGGAAAAAACGGACACGGATCACGGACACGGATCACGGACGCGGATGACAATCTTATGTGCATCCGTGTTTTTTCACGGACCCATTGACTTGAATGGGTCCGTGAACCGTTGGCTGTGAAAAAAATAGGACAGGTCTTATTTTTTTCACGGCCAGGAAAAACGGATCACGGATGCATTTTCCGATTTTTCCACTGACCCATTGAAAGTCAATGGGTCAGCGAAAAAAAACTGAAAACGGCACAACGGCCACAGATGCACACAACGGTCGTGTGCATGAGGCCTTATACCTACATTATCTCCAGTGTGATCTCCCAGTGCTTGCACCGCACTGCCCATTACAATCTCACTTTTTGTTCTGTGTATATGGTTCAGTAAAACATTTATTGATGTAAAATAATGTCTTAGGCCTCTTGCACACAAACGTTTTTTTTTCCGTTTACGTTCCTTTTTTGAGTACCGTATACGGAACCATTAATTTCAATGAAACCGCAAAAATAACAGAAGGTACTCCGTACTTCCATATTTCCGTTTTTACACTCCGTTCAAAGATAGAACATGTCCTATTATTGTCTGCATAACGGACAAGGATAGTACTGTTATATCAGGGGCCAGCTGTTCCGTTCCGCAAAAAAACAGAATGCCGATGGACGTCATCCGTATTTTATGCGGATCTGTTATTTGCAGACCGCAAAATACTGAAAAAGCCATACAGTCGTATGCAAGAGGCCTTACACTGAGCATTATGCTTTGCCGTGTGCCTTAATTATGATGGTATTATGTTGGGTGGTATTTCCTATTATGCACTTTGAGTTTTATAGGACTTGCTAAGTAGTATTTTGGCCTGATATGATAACATCGTTAGGTGATGGCACCTACATTACACTAATTTGTTCTTGAATTTTACGTGCATTCATCTATAAATGTTGTTAAAGGGGTTGCAGAGACAACCCCAATTCATAATGTAGCTGCTATCACGATTAACTGGTTGAGGTTGGGCCCTCTCCTGGTAACCCCAGGAAGTTTGAAGCAGAAATGTACATTATTCTTAGACCTTTATTGACATACTTGAGCAACTCTTTGCTTGAAGTCACATATCTACATGGCAATGTTCTAGTTGATAACTGATGCTTCAATTTGTGGTTAGCCTATATAAATAAGCAGTTCATTAACAAAGTATACACACATTTCCACACATGAAATTGCATGTGACCACAAAATACTATTTTACCTCAGCCATTTAATCTAGGAACAGACTGACTATTCATTGGAAGAAATGGGTAGTGAGTGATATGTCTGAGGTAAGGTGTAGCCAAAGTATGTGACACCTAAATAACTCATCCATATGATGGTTGAGCACCTCGCTTTAAGGCCTCATGCACACGACCGTTCCGTTTTTTTGCGGTCTGCAAACCGCGGATCCGCAAAAAACGGAAGCCGCCCGTGTACCTTCCGCAATTTGCGGAACGGAACAGAGGCCCATTGAAGAAATGCCTATTCTTGTCCACGGAACGGAGCAACGGATGCGGACAGCACACAGAGTGCTGTCCACAACTTTTGTAGCCCCATTGCAGTGAATGGGTCCACATCCGAGCCGCCAAAACGGCGGCTCGGATGCGGACCCAAACAACGGCTGTGTGGATGAGGGCTAAAACTATGGCTATTAATATAGATTTAGTTAATAATTAGCTTCTTTATAAGCTTTCACTTTTCTAAAGAAAGTTTTTCACTCAGGTGTTATTGTATTATGTAGCATTACGATGTCCATATACTGGAACTAAAGGACTCTTAGTTGGCCAGCAAGCATCCCCAAACCAAGACTCGAGCATCATGGGGGTGATTTATCAAGATTAGTGCAAATTAAAACTGACTAAGGCTACTTTCACACTTCCATTCGGAACGGATCCGTCTGGTGTCTGCACAGACGGATCCGCTCCTATAATGCAGACGATGGGATCTGTTTAGAACGTATCCGTCTGCATTATATTTCCAGAAAGTCAATGGGGGACGGATCCGTTTGAAATTGAGCCATATTGTGTCAACTTCAAACGGATCCGTCCCCATTGACTTAAGTCTGGACGGATCCGTTTGCCTCCGCAAGGCCAGGCGGACACCCGAACGCTGCAAGCAGCGTTCGGGTGTGCGCCTGCTGAGCGGAGCGGAGGACAAACGGTGCCAGACTGAGGCATTCTGAGCGGATCTGCATCCACTCAGAATGCATTGGGGCAGTACAGATGCGTTCGGGGCCGCTTGTGAGAGCCTTCAAACGGAACTCACAAGCGGAGCCCCGAACGCTAGTGTGAAAGTAGCCTAAGGGTCCTGTCGGATCCAGCAATCTGAGCGCAAACTGATGGTATTTGTCAGACTGATCCAGATGCGGATCCGTCTGACAAATGCATTGCAATATCGGATCCGTCTCTCCGGTGTCATCCGGAAAAACGGATCTGGTATAAACATTTTTTGCATTTTTAAAGGTCTGCGCATGCCGAAAAGCCGGTTCCATTTTGCTGGAACACTTAATGGCGGATCCAGCCCTAATACACTTCAATGTAAATTGGGATAAAAGTAAAACTGATCAGTTTTTTTCCGGTATTGAGCTCCTAGGAGCTCAATACCGGAAAACAAAAACGCTAGTGTGAAAGTACCCTAAGTAGAGCCGAGTAACCAATCAGGTGGATCCTTTCATTTTCCAAAGGAGCACTGGAAAATGAAAGTTGGAATCTGATTGGTTATGGGCCAGTTTTCCTTTGCACCAGTTTTGATAAATCTACCCCCATGTGTTTATTCAGGCACTATGGAGAACATGCCCAATACTTTTTATCACTCTGGGGGTGCTTTCACAGTGATCTCAAGCTTGTGTTGGTACTCAGACATGGAAACCCAATCCATGAAACACCCAATAAATATTTCTGGTGCCAACGCTGCTTCCAAAGGTAGCTTGCCACTAAGCATTCTAGCTGAGGACAGACATTTTCTCAGTGTCATGTTTCGCATTCGGTGGTCCAGTTCCCACCAATTAAAATTTTGAGATGTTGGGACACCTAGATGTTTCTACTGTACCTGACAGTAACAGCCATTCTTTTTTATATTCAGTGATCCTTTAATACAATGGACCTGTAATTTTACAATTTCTGATTTCCCAACTGTAACCATTAGTGTTACCAGACAAAGCTCATCTCAGGACTCTGAGTCATGAGATCTATAGTCATGGTGTAGTGATCACTTGTGTGATCTGCTATGAAGTGAGGTCTGCATGCAGTAGCTTCTATCCAATATGAAGCCTTATAGTAACTTGTTTCTTTTGTGTCATATTGACTAGATGCTGGGAAACTGGACCTTTGGAACACTGGTCTTTACTGTCCTGGTATTTACAGTGACACTCAAGGTAATGTATGACATTGGTTAATTTACTGAAGATCAAACAAATGGAATATAATACAACTGGGCCTACCAGGGGAAGAGACAATTCAAAAACAATTCCTCTTCTTGATTTGTGTTTTAATGATTTAATGTCTTAGGCTACTTTCACACTTGCGTTCGGGGCTCCGCTTGTGAGTTCCGTTTAAAGGCTCTCACAATCGGCCCCGAACGGATCCGTCCAGCCCTAATGCATTCTGAGTGGATGCGGATCCGCTCAGAATGCATCAGTCTGGCACCGTTTGTTCTCTGCTCCGCTCAGCAGGCGGACACCTGAACGCTGCTTGCAGCGTTCGGGTGTCCGCCTGGCCGTGCGGAGGGAAACGGATCCGTCCAGACTTACAATGTAAGTCAATGGGGACGGATCCGTTTGAAGTTGACACAGTATGGCTCAATTTTCAAACGGATCCGTCCCCCATTGACTTTCAATGTAAAGTCAAAACGGATCCGTTTGCACTATCCGTTTGCACTATCACTATCATTTTTTTTGTTCATGGTAATGCAAACGGATCCATTCTGAACGGATCTAAGCGTTTGCATTATAGGTGCGGATCCGTCTGTGCAGACACCAGACAGATCCGCTCCGAACGCAAGTGTGAAAGTAGCCTTACTTTGTCAATTAAATTGCCACATGTTACAACATACAGTATGGCCAGAGTCTGGGTGGAGTATTGATGGGGAATAAACAATGTGATACTGCTGTATGAAGTTTTTCTAAATGTTAAGAGCTATAGCACTATGATCTGTTCTTTTAAAGGGACTGTTCTGTCTTGACATCACTGGCTTTAATTGCGGTTCCTTTTGAATAAAGCTGAGCATACCCTTTATAATATATATGTTATCAATATCCTAAGTGCATGAATTTGTTGCTATACAGTTTTCATGTGGGTACTCTTCTGTTATCGAAACACAAGTATATCAAAGGTGTGACCAAAACAGAGTATCCCTTTAAATGCGAACTAAACACAGAATCCAAACACAAAAAAATCAACCAACAAAACTTAACAATTTCCTTATGTGTCTTTGTTGTTTGCCTTGTTTTGTCAGATATCTTTAACAATTTCCTTATGTGTCTTGTTGTTTGCCTTGTTTTGTCAGATATCACAATTGCAGACTATGAGGCTGCAGCAATGTCTTCTGTCCCCCTCCCTCTCACCGTCTGATGAAAAGTATAGACAGAAAGTATAGGAGGAGGTGGCTTGGTTTAGTCTGGATACATTTTGTCTACAAAGTGTGAATGACCAATTTATTGGAAGGAATCTCCTAGTTGGAAATGGTACAAAATAGATTTGGTAACAGTGCCAGCCACAGTGCCAATACTACCTATTTCTGTAAAGAATAAATCAAGGCAACTGGACGTACTTTAGATTTCTTGAAAATGTTTCACTCGTTCTTTCAACGAGCTTTGAATCAACATCTGGTTATTATACCCAGCATGGGGTCAAAGGTGTTGATTCCATTATCCTAATTGGAATCAGTAGGTGATAAAGACAGCATTGTATATGGCAGACAATAGATGTCTAATAAACCCCGCCCCCCGTCTCTATTTATGCTTGGCTTCTCCATTTTTATGTAGATGGCCTCCTTCACACCTCAATTGTACCAATCGGCCTCCTTATCCAAAACACGTACTTGACTGTCTTCAAAGGTGTGACCTGTTTCTTTTAGATGTAAGTACAAAACCTCTGGTCAAGATTCAGCCGTGTACTTACATCTAAAAGAAACAGGTCACACCTTTGAAGACAGTCAAGTACTTGTTTTGGATAAGGAGGCCGATTGGTACAAACAAGGTGTGAAGGAGGCCATCTACGTAAAAATGGAGAAGCCAAGCTTGAATAGAGGCGGGGGGGGGGGGGGGGGGTTAGACATCTATTGTCTGCCACATACAATGCTGTCTTGACACTCAGAATTGAGAAAGCTCGTTGGAAGAACGAGTGAAACGTTTTCAAGAAATCTACAGTACGTCCGGTTGCCTTGATTTATTCTTTACAGATATACCATGACCTGGATAAATGAGAACCTTCACAGACAATACTACCTATTGTAATATATACATAGTACTAGCCATAGTACATGAAGCATAATAGCTAACCCTAATTTATCCCTTTATAGCTAGGCAGATTTGACTTCCAACAGCTTTGGAAAGCTGAATAGCATGTGGTGGTATGCAGGAGATCAAAGTACATACAGTATATAGTATATACTCAAAGTTATCCTGATATTATATTTATAGATAGAGTGTATGCACAAAGTTTGTTTTCCATTACATTTCTGCAGAGGTTTTTACCCAGCTTTCCCAGACTGCTGAAATTGAAATTTACTTAGTTATGTAGTGACAAATCTTTTCATATACCTAGACCAACTTGCCGTTCAGGATTCTGGAAAAGCTGGGTGACAAGACTGTAGAGATGCATTGGTGACAACAGATTATGTTGCCCTTGTACCATATGATAGATTCACACAGCATATCAGGGCAGCATTGAGTGTATTTTATATAACCAATATTGTTACCCAGCTTTCCCAGACTGCAGAATGCCTATTTATGAATTAGTAAATGCCAGGTATTGTAAAATACCTAGCTGCATTTGCTACCCAGGAGCCTGGAAAATCTGAGTATGAATCCCTGTGACAAATCCAAAGCTTTTCAGGTCCCTGGGAAAGCTAAGTTACCACCATATGGAACTATAGTAGATTGCAGGATACCAAATGTATCAAGATAAATCCCACTCCTCATTCCTAAATAGAGCAAGAGCTCGCCAGGTTTGCTTTATGGGGTACTGGATTACCATGATGTGGAAATGTAATAGAGCAGGAATGGCCAACTTGAGGCTCTACAGCTGTTGCAAAACTACAACTCCCAGCATTCCCAGACTGCCTTACAGCTATCAGCCTGCAGTAGGGCATGGTGGGAGTTATAGTTTTACAACAGCTGGAGAGCCACAGGTTGGCCATCCCTGTAATAGAGAATGCAGAATACTAAATCTACCAAGACAAACTCTGCTCCTCATTTCTAAATAGTGCCATAGGTAGGCAGATTTGTCTTTCAGGATCCTGGGAAAACTGGGTTACTTGCACAATGTAAGAGGAACATTATCTGGATAGTGTGTATCGATCCACAAGACTTGTAATCCAGCTTTGGCACACTGATGGATATCAGATTTTCCTAGACAGACAGTGAGAAATCCTTCCTGCTTATATATATACAAACCAGACATTCAGTTACCTGAGACAACTGTGCAGCCTGTCTGTAGTGTCAGTGCACTGGTCTGGTACCACCTAGTATCCTTGCACACACAGGAAAGTTTTTTTAAGAAGCTGTCAGGTTTTCAGTGCGTTCACAGTGATCTGACTATTGATATGTATTGGGTTATGCCCCCATCCCTTTCCTGAACTTTCTGTGTGACTGTGAGGTCATATTAGTGCAAATAAACTGATAACAGACAGTCTCCAGCCGAAGATGGAGAATCAGGGAGGAATTAGGGATTTGTCTGACTACAGGATTTCTGCTTTATGTAGAAGTATAAAGATGTCCAAGCCTTTTTTCTTATTTTTTAGGGTTTAGTGGTCCCTTAAAGGGAATCTGTCACCACATACCTTCCAATGAAACCTTCTCCCTGTATACAGTAGATGTGCGTTTCTCCACTGATTCCCCTACACTTTGTAACATCTTAATCTGTGGCCCCTCTTCAGAGAAATAACACTTTTTAGTTTATGCTAATGAGCATCACCATTGCACCTCGTTGCACTCAGAGGCTCCGCTCCTTTTCCCTGCCAGCCCTGCCCCCCATTTTGACTGACAGGGTCAGGCAGCATAGATGAAATCATATAAAGGATAAACCAGGCACTCAACTATGGAGTGAATTGATCAATATTATTTATTCCCACAATAGTAAAATACAATATATACCTATAAAATGCAATAAAATCACTTCAGTACATTAAACAAATAGCGGCAATAGTAGACATAAATTCTAAAATCACTCTAAAATCACTTATAGCAGCACTGGTGGGCATATATTCTGAGATCGCAGATAAAGCTTAAAATACTATAGTCATTGATCCAATCTAGGAAAAACGCAATTCCGTACTTTGTAACAAAGTCTTATGGGCACTCCTCAGTCTTAAGTCGGTAATAGCAAAGTGCAATTTGTGCACAACGGTGGCGTCCCACCTAGTTGAGCAACCACTGAGGAAGGGGTCATCCAGAGAACCCCGAAACGCGTATGGTTTAATACCTTGTACTGGCATGCTGGAACAGTAGCTTCCCTGGACCTGTTGAAATTGAACAGCTGAGAGCGACGAACACCGGAGGAATCCCTGCAAATAAGGCCACAAACATAGTTTTTGTGAGTGGATATCCAGGTGACGTCGTGCCGACAGCATACTCTTTTCAGGTCCGGACGCAGGATAAGAAGACACACGCAAGGTAAAGCAGCATAGTTGCTCAACTAGGTGGGACGCCACCGTTGTGCACAAATTGCACTTTGCTATTACCGACTTAAGACTGAGGAGTGCCCATAAGACTTTGTTACAAAGTACGGAATTGCGTTTTTCCTAGATTGGATCAATGACTATAGTATTTTAAGCTTTATCTGCGATCTCAGAATATATGCCCACCAGTGCTGCTATAAGTGATTTTAGAGTGATTTTAGAATTTATGTCTACTATTGCGGCTATTTGTTTAATGTACTGAAGTGATTTTATTGCATTTTATAGGTATATATTGTATTTTACTATTGTGGGAATAAATAATATTGATCAATTCACTCCATAGTTGAGTGCCTGGTTTATCCTTTATATTTTGTAACCTTTTTCTGTGACTGGGTGGGTCACATAAACCAAGAGCACCTGAATCCATTACCCAGCTGCAGTGATCCACAGATACTGCTTTCTGATAGATGAAATCATGCCTGGCCCTGAAATCTTACAACAGTGCTTCTGGTGCATGCACAGTACAGGGCTGGAGATCACAGGGCAGATTGAATTATGCCCTGCGATCTCCAGCCCGGTACTGCGCATGTGCCAAATGCACTGCCGTGAGATCTAAGGGCCAGCTGAGATCACAGTACATCTACAGTGCCTGGCCCTGTCATTTAAAGTGGGTTGGGGGGGAACAAGGCTGGCAGGAGCCTCTGGATGCAACAAGGTTCAACAGCAATGCCCTTGTTGCACCAAGGGGCTCATTAGCATGATCTAAAAAGGGTTATTTATCTGAATAGGGCCCATGGATAAAGATGGGACAAAGTTTACTGAAATCAGCAGATAAGCGCACATCTATACAGGGAGAAGGTTTCATTGGAAAGTATGTGGTGACAGATTCCCTTTCAATGTTAATACAAAATGTTCTGTGAAGCAAGGCATTGAGACAGGGCTTAGACTCGAGTAATTACGGTATCTGTGGGTAATGTATATTGTAACACCAGTAAGAGTTCTGTGATGGTAATGGTTACAGGAAATTAATCTAAATGAATGAAATAGATTTTATATAAAATTGAAGTTAAGGTCTGTTTCTTGCTACTTTCAGCTTGCACTGGATACACAGTACTGGACTTGGATAAACCACTTTGTCATTTGGGGATCACTTGTTTTCTACATAGTTTTTTCTTTGCTTTGGGGAGGAATTGTCTGGTAAGTTCATGTATACAGTACTAACATTTCCAGAATCATCCTTACAATTCAGTGTTGGCATATTTATATCTAGAGCCTTCTGAAAACTAGGATAGCAGAAATATGCAGAATTGTATATGAGAGGAAATGACTGCCTAGCAAAAGGGATAAGCAGGGTAACTCTAGCTAGTTCTCCATGCAGAAGTTGCTTAGAGGGGTTCTCTGGAACTGAAATATGCATGACCTGTACTCAGGATAGGTCTCAATCATCTGATTGGTGGGGTTCCGAGTCCTGGCACCCCCACCGATCAGCCTCTGCCTTGGCCTGTGATGTCACATCAGTCACATGGACTTTGTGCAGATCAGTCCCATTCAAGTAAATGAGACTGAGCTGCAATGCAACGTATGGTGCTTGGACTAGTATACTGCGAAGAGGCTGAAGCGCAGGTCCAAGGTCAACAGCCCCTTCACACATCTGATTAGCGGTGGTGCCAGGAATTAGTCCCCCACCTATTAGATATTGATGACCAATCCTGAGGATAGGTCATCAATGTTTCATTCACCTTAAAGACCCCTTTATTCTGCAGGGCAGCCTATAACTGTTCAAATAGGTTTGTGTACCCTAATTCTGTATACTATGCAATTATTATGTGTCTGACTGATTGCGTCGTTTATGTGCACATACAAATGATTGTTTGCAGGTAAGCAGGGGATGTGTTGCTGTAATGGAAACAGGCGTATGAACGTTCAGGTAGCCATTTGGGCAATTATCTTCCCTTGTAAAAGTTCCTTAAAGGGAACCTGTCAGACTGAACATAGTGTTTGAGCTGCAGGCAGCATGTTATAGAGCAGGAGGAGCTGAGTAGACTGACATATACTTTCATAGGAAAACATTTAATTTGTTTAAATCCCTGCTCACTCTGGGCTTCGAAGTCGAGGAGGCTGTCCTATCAGTGATTAACAGCCTGCCCTCTACGAATGTGTATACAGAGTTAGCTGTCTATCAGTGATTGACAGCCTGCCCTCTATTACTGTGTATACAGAGTTAGCTGTCTATCAGTGATTGACAGCCTGCCCTCTATGACTGTGTATACAGAGTTAGCGGTCTATCAGTGATTGACAGCCTGCCCTCTATGACTGTGTATACAGAGTTAGCGGTCTATCAGTGATTGACAGCCTGCCCTCTATGACTGTGTATACAGAGTTAGCTGTCTATCAGTGATTGACAGCCTGCCCTCTATGACTGTGTATACAGAGTTAGCTGTCTATCAGTGATTGACAGCCTGCCCTCTATTACTGTGTATACAGAGTTAGCTGTATATCAGTGATTGACAGCCTGCCCTCTATTACTGTGTATACAGAGTTAGCTGTATATCAGTGATTAACAGCCTGCCCTCTATTACTGTGTATACAGAGTTAGCTGTCTATCAGTGATTGACAGCCTGCCCTCTATGACTGTGTATACAGAGTTAGCTGTCTATCAGTGATTTGACAGCCTGCCCTCTATTACTGTGTATACAGAGTTAGCTGTATATCAGTGATTAACAGCCTGCCCTCTATGACTGTGTATACAGAGTTAGCCGTCTATCAGTGATTGACAGCCTGCCCTCTATGAATGTGTATACAGAGACAGCTGTCTATCAGTGATTGACAGCCTGCCCTCTATTACTGTGTATACAGAGTTAGCTGTCTATCAGTGATTGACAGCCTGCCCTCTATTACTGTGTATACAGAGTTAGCTGTCTATCAGTGATTGACAGCCTGCCCTCTATTACTGTGTATACAGAGTTAGCTGTCTATCGGTGATTGACAGCCTGCCCTCTATTACTGTGTATACAGAGTTAGCTGTCTATCAGTGATTGACAGCCTGCCCTCTACGAATGTGTATACAGAGACAGCTGTCTATCAGTGATTGACAGCCTGCCCTCTATTACAGGGTATACAGAGTTAGCTGTCTATCAGTGATTGACAGCCTGCCCTCTACGAATATGTCTACAGAGTTAGCTGTCTATCAGTGATTGACAGCCTGCCCTCTATTGCTGTGTATACAGAGTTAGCTGTCTATCAGTGATTGACAGCCTGCCCTCTATTGCTGTGTATACAGAGTTAGCTGTCTATCAGTGATTGACAGCCTGCCCTCTATTACTGTGTATACAGAGTTAGCTGTCTATCAGTGATTGACAGCCTGCCCTCTATTACTGTGTATACAGAGTTAGCTGTCTATCAGTGATTGATAGCCTGCCCTCTATTACTGTGTATACAGAGTTAGCTGTCTATCAGTGATTGACAGCCTGCCCTCTATTACTGTGTATACAGAGTTAGCTGTCTATCAGTGATTGACAACCTGCCCTCTATTACTGTGTATACAGAGTTAGCTGTCTATCAGTGATTGACAGCCTGCCCTCTATTACTGTGTATACAGAGTTAGCTGTCTATCAGTGATTTGACAGCCTGCCCTCTATTACTGTGTATACAGAGTTAGCTGTATATCAGTGATTAACAGCCTGCCCTCTATGACTGTGTATACAGAGTTAGCCGTCTATCAGTGATTGACAGCCTGCCCTCTATGAATGTGTATACAGAGACAGCTGTCTATCAGTGATTGACAGCCTGCCCTCTATTACTGTGTATACAGAGTTAGCTGTCTATCAGTGATTGATAGCCTGCCCTCTATTACTGTGTTATACAGAGTTAGCTGTCTATCAGTGATTGACAGCCTGCCCTCTATTACTGTGTATACAGAGTTAGCTGTCTATCAGTGATTGACAGCCTGCCCTCTATTACTGTGTATACAGAGTTAGCTGTCTATCAGTGATTTGACAGCCTGCCCTCTATTACTGTGTATACAGAGTTAGCTGTATATCAGTGATTAACAGCCTGCCCTCTATGACTGTGTATACAGAGTTAGCCGTCTATCAGTGATTGACAGCCTGCCCTCTATGACTGTGTATACAGAGACAGCTGTCTATCAGTGATTGACAGCCTGCCCTCTATTACTGTGTATACAGAGTTAGCTGTCTATCAGTGATTGACAGCCTGCCCTCTATTACTGTGTATACAGAGTTAGCTGTCTATCAGTGATTGACAGCCTGCCCTCTACGAATGTGTATACAGAGACAGCTGTCAATCACTGATAGGACCGCCTCCTAGACTTCACAGCCCAGAACAAGCAGCAATTTAAATGAGTGAAATACAACGTCTACTGAATTTTCCCCCCATAAAACTATATATGAATCAGCTCAACTCCTCCTGCTCTATCACATGGTATCTGTGTGACAGTTCCCTTGAGAGCCGATTGACTTGCTGTACTGTTGATTGCTACTTATAATGTGCTGAATTCTGCACATGTAAAAGGAACTGAAGTATCTGCTTCAACAAAATACTAAAATAATGTATTTGATATCAGCAGCTTTCATGTCGGCATCTTTAAATGTTCACTCTATTTCCTAGTGTCTAACCACTCCTTCATCTTTTGTTTGAATCTGCATCTTATCTACTTGTTTGTATATGGTTTAATATTGTTGAATTTACACATGCTAACTGAGCAGGCAATTATCGGGAAGGAAGCAGTCCCCTCCACTATATGGCTACTGCAATCACTCATCCTCATACAGATTTATTGCTGCTAGGCAGGCGGCAGCAGATCTATGGCACCTTTACACAGGCAGATTACAGTATCAGGAACGAGTGCTCCTACTTCTGTAACTAGGGATGAGCGAATCGACTTCGGATGCTCCATCCAAAGTCGATTCGCATAAAACTTTGTTTTAATACTGTACGGAGCGGGATCTCCGTACAGTATTAGAATGTATTGGCTCAGATGAGCCAATACAGACTCCGTGTAATAACTTCAAAAATTAATTATTACTGTAAATATCCTTTGTACCAAACTCGGGTTCGGTTCCAAATGGTACCTTGGACCGAAACCCAAGTTTGGTATCAAGGTTTTTTAGAGTAGAAATTAATTTCCGAAGTTATTACACGAAGTCTCGCGAGACTTCGCAAAGTAATAACTTCGGCTCATCGGAGCCAATACATTCTAATACTGTACGGAGCGCCCGCTCCATACAGTATCAAAACAAAGTTTTAGGGTCCATTCACACGTCCGTTTTTTCTTTCCTGATCTGTTCCGTTTTTTCAGGAACAGATCAGGACCAGATCTGGACCCATTCATTTTCAATGGGTCCTGGAAAAAATCGGACAGCACAATGTGTGCTGTCCGTTTCCGTTGTTCCGTTCCGCATGTCCGTTTAAATATAAAACATGTCCTATTCTTGTCCTGAAAAATCGGATCCTGGTACAATACAAAGTCAATGGATCCGCAAAAAACGGATGACATTCGGATGTCATTCCGTATGTCATCCGTTTTTTGCGGATTCCGTTCCTGGAAACACATAACAAATTTTTATTTTTATTCTGATTTTTCAATTTTTTTTCAAAGAAATCCAAACAACTTTATTTGATTATTGAAATGTATACATGTTTCCGTTTTTTGCGGATCCGCAAAAAACGGATGACATACGGATGACATACGGAAACATTTTCAGGAACAACGGATCCGCAAAAAACGGACCGTTTTTCAGGATGAAAAAAAACAGGACGTGTGAATGGACCCTTATGCGAATCGACATTGGATGAAGCATCTGAAGTCGATTCACCCTCATCCCTAACTGTAACATTCATTCCTGATAATCAGCCCAACCATTGCCCCACATAAATAGTATGTTTGAGAGAGGTTATTTCAATGAAGAACATGCATGTACAATTCAACAAACATAATGGGCAATGCTTGGATAATTAAACTGCCTGTCTAGTCCCCTCACTGGACAGTTAATATTGGCTCCTCATCATCTGGGTTATATAATGGTAGGTTTATCATCAGATGTACCCCCTTCTATGCGCTTAGACTGTGCCTGCTTCCAATGACCAGTGCTGCCATTTTCAGCTTGAACGTGTATCATTTAGAACAAAATACTGTGTGTGTGTATATGCACAATATATATATATATATATATATATATATATACATAGGCTTGACAAAAGCTCCATGGAGATGAGCTGAAACGTTGCATGGGTTGAATAAATGATCCACCTTTCCACTGAAGACCAGAGTGCTGCCTTGTGATTTTTTTCCTAATATATATATATATATATGTATTGTTCTCATTTGCAACACATTAACCATGGCATTATTTTGGCAGTAAATTGTTGTCTGGGTTTCCATATTTTAATTATTAACACTCACTGTACTTTAGCTGGCGTGCTGCTGTTCTGCACTAGTATTGTGTTACAGGTGGTTTATGTCTTGTATTCTCAGTGTCTGAAAACTATTGTTAATGACTTTATGTAAAATATTCTTATTCATGGATATAGAAAAAAAACTTTAATAAACTTTTCACAAAGGACTCAAAATGTGCAAGACAGAGAAGGCATTTCTGGCTGCCCTACATTCTGGTATGCTATAAGTGCTAGGAGTCCCTGTTTTCAAGGGGAGTTTGGCCAGGATTAGTCATCATTATTTGATCTGTGGGGGTCCGACTTCCTGGCACCTCTGCCAATCAGCTGTTTGAAGAGACCGTAGTGCTCTGCGGCCTCTTCCTAGGCCGTGTGAAATCATGTTCATTGCCAAGACTCAGTGAATGGGGCTGAGCTGCAATAAAAAGCACAGCCGCTATCCAGTGGACAACACTGTGCTTGGTAAGCTGTGAAGAGGCCGCCATGCTCACCAGAGTCCCGCAGCCTCTTTAAACAGGGTGCCGAGCGTCGGACTCCCACCAATTACATGCTCATAACCTATTCCCTTTAAGCCAGCAATACTGAGCAGAACTGAATTATCTGGATGCCATACCACACCTCTATTAGGGTACGGTTACACGGCGACATGCGTCACGCAACAAGAATGTTGTGTAAGACTTGTGAGATCCGTTTCAGGGCTCTCACAAGCGGCCCAAAACGGATCAGTTAAGTCCCAATGCATTCTGAATGGATAAGGATCCGTTTAGAATGCATCAGTTTGGCTGCGTTTGGTCTCCGTTACGTTTTTTAGACGGTCACTAAAATGCAGCTTGCAGCGTTTTGGTGACCGTCTGACTATGCAGAGCCTAACGGATCATCCTGACTTACAATGTAAGTCAATGGGGACAAATCCGTTTTTCACTGACACAATATGGTGCAATTGAAAATGGATCCGTCCCCCATTGACTTTACAATGTAAGTCAAGACGGATCCGTTTTGACTTAGACTTTTTTTTTATGAATAATGCAAACGGATCCGTTATTAACGGATACAAGCGTTTGCATTATTCATGCGGATCCGTCTGTGCAGATACCAGACGGATCCGCACAAAACGCAAGTGTGAAAGTAGCCTTACATTTCATATAAGCTTTTTTGTGACTGTAGCGTGGCAGCATTACTTATTGCGACACTGTTGAAATACATTATTTGAAATGTCGCCATGTAGCCATACCCCTTTGTGTTATGTGACTTGCTGTCATGCGATACCCTTATCCTTGCTACGTGCATAACAAAATGGTCACTAAGGTCTTATGTTTTCATGTTCATCTGCACATTGATATTTGATTGTTTCCCCCTCACTGGAGGGAGAAAATGAATTAGACATACCTCTTCATAAAAACTTATTTTTTTCATGATATCCTTAAATGATGTGTTTTCTTCCTATTCCAGGCCTTTTCTCAATTATCAGAGGATGTATTATGTGTTCATGCAGATGTTGTCCAGTGGTCCTGCATGGCTGGGCATTGTCCTCCTTATTACAGTCAGTCTCCTCCCTGATGTTCTCAAGAAGGTTTTATGCCGACAGTTGTGGCCTACAGCAACAGAAAGGATCCAGGTAACGACCCTCCCCTAATTACTAATAGTTTAACCATTTCATTCACGCTGTATTTCGTGTAGCCATACATGGCAGGCTTATTAGTGGAGGTGAACAGTAACATGGCAGCAGTTCAGAACATTCGTTGTACACGTCATAGACATTCTTCCGTCACATTTTTACTATGTGTTTTGTATTCAGTTAATTTTTGCTAACAGTGTCTTCTTCTCCACTTGCAGTATGTAAGCTAACAGTCACGCTTCCCTTATATACATTAGACGGTTAAGTATAGTACATTGGTACCCCGATTCTGTTGTTTGCTTCTAGCCTCTATGGTCGATGAGTTTATATATATTTATATTGTGATTTGTAACCAAAGTGTGTACATTGAAAGAAAAGCTCAATATTTAGTACATGCACATAGAATGTTATTTGACATGCTGAGGCTGATGACATGGTATGGGCACCTTTGCCTTATAAAGTGCCCACTGTAAAGAAGTAGTCGAGACATTAGGATTAATGAGCAATCATGACAGAAAATGGCCCATAAAAAAATGGCGCACACCAAAAAGTCACATGATTAAATCCCAAAGTTTATTAATATCTAAAACATGATCACAAAAAAATGCCCTGGGGCTTTGCTCCTTCCATTCTAACCGATTGGTGAGACCGGTATCCATTGGTAGGACTAAGGGCTCATACACACAGCCGTTGCTCCGCCGTGCCTGTATTGTGGCCCGCAAATAGCGGGTCTGCAATATAGGGCACCGGTCGTTTGTGCACCGCATCACTTGAATGGGTCCGCAATCCGGAAAGTGCGGTGTGGAACGGAGGCATGGAACTTAACGGAAGCACTACGGAGTACTTCCGTGGGGCTCCTCTCTGTGCCTTTGCACCACTAAAAAGTAGTGCAGGCACAACTTTTTTGCTGTGCGGACCCTTGGCTGCAGATCGCGGACCCCATTGAAGTGAATGGGTTCTGCATCCGCATCCCCTATGGGGGCCCAGCTGAGCTCTAACTTGGATACTTGTATATTACTTTTTGTAGCACTAGTCTTTGCGCGGTGTTGTGATTTTTTTTCAGGCTTACAACACTTGGCATTATCGTTAGATCTGTTGCACTGATAGGCTTCACTTGCGCTTTATATGCACTGGTCACTTTAGTTTTTGTCTGATTTAGGTACTTGATAGTGGGGCTCACTATAGTATACTACCTTATTAGGGGTTGATTGTGTGGAAAGTGGGAGGTGCGGGCTTATTAATTATTAATAAACTTTGGGATTTAATCATGTGACTTTTTGGTGTGCGCCATTTTTTATGTGCCTTTTTCTATTATAATTGGTTGTAGTGCTCTTGCACATGGGCAGCACCCTTTTCTTCAATTGATACTGTGGTGCCCACTTCTCGTCACTCTTATATTAGGTTTAATGAGAACATTTCCATTCACATGTGTAATTGAGCTTTTATTTCAAATTAGACTAATATGCATTAGCATTGCTTTAGTGTTTAATGAAACATCCCTTGTGTTCTTTCTCCTTCTGCTTCTTTCCTATCCTGTCTCCTACCTGCTTTGCATAAATTACTGCTCCCTTGCTTACACATTGCACGTGGGCACCTGCTGCCACCTTCTGGGGAACAGACTAAACAACCGTGCCTTTCTGTTGAGCAGTCCACCATCTTTATGCTCTCTCAGACCACGACCAATATAACTTACTAATGGACCTAAAGGTGATACTTCTTTCTGACTTTTACATGGATTTCCAGACCTTTTTCTTTGTTCCTGTTTCTAAAAGTTCCAGTCTTTGAAATAGAAATGAATTTACCAACAAATACTTGTGTAGACTAGTGTACAGTGTACCTGTTATAGCATGCTACAGTATTAACCGCATAGACAGGGAAAATTTTTATATTAGATTTCTGAAATCCCTTTTACACTGGCCGAATGGCCAGGCGGTTTCTGGGAATGAACCAAACATGCTTAGAAGAGAAGGTGAGGGCTGCACTTACATGCCCATAGAGAATCATTGTTTCTGGGCAGCCGATCCTCGTTTGCTTGAGCATCAGGTGATCAGTGGCACCTTTACATGGGTCAGTAATCAAGAACAAACCTTCCCAGACATCTTTGTTAAAAAACAGGGAGTTGTTGGGCCTGCAGCTATCCCATGTGTGTGGCCAGCGTTATAGATACTATTGTTTTGCACACATCAAATCCTGATCTACAATTTTATATTATGCTGCATCCATAAGGGCAGTGTGGGATTGTTCAGCCTATAGTTATTTTATGCCTACCATAATCTTTTTATGTTTAGGTTATGTTCACACTGGGCATATTTTTCTTGTGGATTTCACACCATAAATCTGCAGAAGCTTTTTTTATTTTCTGACCTTTAGAAAGGTACATGTATAATGCAAATTGTAGTGAAGGTAATTTTCTTACCAGTGACTGTATTTGTAAGTTATAACCTCCCTTCTGATCCTGAGCTGTGTCATGTGACCAACACTCTGACTTTCCAAATAACACAGCGTCTTATGTGACTGACGCGCATAGGAATATATAGAAAAACAAACTTTCTTTCCACACATAAGATACTGTGGGAGAGATAAGAAACACCAGTCTTAATATGACATCTGTTGGCTCAGAATGCGGCAAGTTTAATAAGGGGTTCAAGAAAATGCACAAATTATTGCACAATTATAGCGTATATAATTTGCAACTTTTTAATGCCATATTAGTGGCGTAATCAGTGTCCCTCATTGTGTCAGTTGTAGAGTCAGAGTGTTGGTCACATGACAGCTGAGGAGCAGAACAAAGTGGATAACTCACAAATACAGACACTGGTAAGAAGATTACCTTCAGTGCAGTTTACATCATGTGCCTTTCTAACAAGACAGAAAATAAACATATTTGCTGTAATACTTCATTAACATCAGTACTACCTGCTGACACCACCCCCCCCCACCCCCCCCCCCCCCCCCTTCCAGAGAAACAGAGTTCCACAGGTATCTGAAAGATATCTCCCTTTTTTTTTTTTTACTAATGAAATAACTCGTTCAGCAGACTAAAAAGTGCATGATGGAGTCAGGTTGATAGTAATAGGACATCCATGAGCTACATATCTATTGTGTTTGGTTACCTGAGGTTGATAATACACACATTGAGCTCAAAGTAGTGGAAGTCATTTGGAGAATACGTACACTAACTGTTATTCCTAAGGGCTAACATATATTTGGTCTGCAGCCAATCCGCATTTTTGCGGGTTGGATGTGGACCCATTCTGTTCAGTGTGCTGTCCACATCCGTATGTCCATTCCATGTGCTGTCCACATCCGTATGTCCATTCCACGGCCCCCCACAAAAATTTAACATGTCCTATAGAGTGCAGGATGTTCCGTTCCGCAAAATGCAGAACAGACGTGACCGGTATCGGCGTTTTGGCCTTGTGCATGAGACCTTACTCATACAGTCAGTGATTTCCAGCAGTGATTGTTAGCCAAAACCAGCTGTGGGTCTGAACACTGAACAGGTGCAGATCTTTCCATTATACTTTATCCCAGTGTAGCCTCCACTCCTGGTTTTGGCTCATAATCACTGATGGAAATCACTGACCTGTGAATTAGGACTTAGAAAAGATCTAAGTTTGTCATTATTTGTACTACATGTTGATTTTCATCCAGTTGTTGGGTGTGTCGGTTATTATTTAATGGCCACCTGCCAGTATGATACATCACATTGTGATCATTGCCAGTGGGAGTACTGTAGCAGGCTTGCCTGAAAACAACAGCAAAATCTTTGGAGGATTTATATGCCTTTGAGATCACTTTTTTTGTGCCTGCTTATTTAAATTATTTAAATCTTTTCTCCTATCTTGCAAAAAAATTTATAATTGTAAGTGAATCATGTACTGACACCGCTCTAAATGCTTGCTTAAAAAAAATCAACTAACTTCATGTAGCTCACCGATATTAAGCTGACTCCAGAATTGGTAGCTTACTTTCCAGTTTTTCATAGCACATGTCAGTGGCACCAATTTACATTTTCACAAACAGCACTCAACACTATTAACACCACAGAGTTACACTTTACTACTTGATTCTCCTGAACATGGATATGTGCAGACTTTCCAAAAATTCAGGTGTGGATGTAATTCCTAAGTTTGATCAGCAGGGGGTAGTATTCATGAAAAACCTTGACTAGTGTATAATAAAGAGATGAGAAGAATATAATACTAAGTATAGAACAAATTAAAATAAATACATTTATCTATAGGAATTTTAGTTTTCACATTTAACATCAAACTGTACATTTACCATGCATTAAAATATGTTGTGAACAAGCAAATAAATAAAAAGAAAACTGCAACATATTTGGCATTTAAAAAAAAGCAGTGGTCAGTTTAATGTACACTTATGAAGCAGAGCTGAATATTTCAATACAGCCGAGCTGAGGTTTTCATTTCTTGCACTTTGCTTTCGGCACCCACATAATTTATCTCTGATTTTCATAAGACAGCCTCCTCTGGCACCTAAATGTATCGTCATATTACAACATGGTACAATTGAAAGGTTCATTGGGAAATTAAGGTCTGCTACATCTGTGTATACAGTATAAAAAATGATGATGATCGATATAAAGAAACACACAAATATATTAGAAAAAAAATAAAAAATGGAAAGCACATGTACTATATGTCATCAGTAGGGATGGGCGAATCGACTTCGGATGAAACATCCGAAGTCAGTTTGCATAAAACTTTGTTACAATACTGTAGGAGCGAGCGCTCTGTACTGTATTAGAATGTATTGGCTCCGATGACCCAAAGTTATTACTTCGCGAAGTCTCGCGAGACCTGAGGTAATAACTTCAAAAATGTATTTCTACTGTAAAAAACCTTTTACCGAACTCAGGTTCGGTTCCAATTCGGGCCCGAATCCCCTGAAGACAACAGGTTAGCTGGCGAAACATGTCGGGGGCAGTGTTTGACGGCTTTTTAGATGCACTGACTACCAGAGATAAATTACTAAAAAGGTTGTAGGTATAGCGTAGGAATTACTGTAAGTAGGAGTGAGCTTGTAGCACTGAACTGACACAGCCCACTATATTCCTTCGGCATATACACTACACTGTGAGGCTAAGGGCTCTTTCACACCTGCGTTCTTTTCTTCCGGCATAGAGTTCCGTCGTCGGGGCTCTATGCCAGAAGAATCCTGATCAGTTTTATCCTAATGCATTCTGAATGGAGAGAAATCCGTTCAGGATGCATCAGGATGTCTTCAGTCCCGGAACGAAACGGCCACGGAGAAAATACCGCAGCATGCTGTGCTTTTTGCTCCGGACAAAAATCCTGAAGACTTGCCGCAAGGCCGGATCCGGAATTAATGCCCATTGAAAGGCATTGATCCGGATCCGGCCTTAAGCTAAACGTCGTTTCGGCGCATTGCCGGATCCGACGTTTAGCTTTTTCTCAATGGATACCATGGCTGACGGACGCTAAAGTCCTGGCAGCCATGGTAAAGTGTAGTGGGGAGCAGGGGAGCAGTATACTTACCGTCCGTGCGGCTCCCGGGGCGCTCCAGAGTGACGTCAGAGCGCCCCAAGTGCATGGATCACGTGATCGCATGGCACGTCATCCATGCGCATGGGGCGCTCTGACGTCACTCTGGAGCGCCCCGGGAGCCGCGCGGACTGTAAGTATACCGCTTCCCGCTCCTACTATGGCAACCAGGACTTTAATAGCGTCCTGGCTGCCATAGTAACACGGATCCGTCTTCAAATGCTTTCAGTACACTTGCGTTTTTCCGGATCCGGCAAGTGGAGTACACGCCGGATCCGGACAACGCAAGTGTGAAAGAGGCCTAACAGTGTTACAAATAAATGAGGAAAAGTAACCAAGTGACACAGCTGATATTTTTAAATACTTTTATTTAGTTTGTAGATGTTTAAGTACAAAAGCAACAATAAAAGTAACGATATAGTATGTAGTAAATAGCACATGTAATTATGAGGCTTTTTTGGTCTTCCTGTCCATTTCTAAATAATGACAGCATGAATATTGCACAGGTGTGCCTTAGACTGCCCACAATAAAAGCCCACTCTGAAATGTGCAGTTTGATCACACAGCACAATGTCACAGATGTTGCAACGTTTGAGGGAGCGTGCAATTAGCATGCTGACTGCAGGAATGTCTACCAGAGCTGTTGCCCATGCAATGAATGTTCATTTCTCTACCATAAGCTGTCTCCAAAGGCGTTTCAGAGAACTTGGCAGTACATCCAATTGGCCTTACAACCTCAGACCACGTGTAACCACACCAGCCAAGGACCTCCATGATCGTCTGAGACCAGCCACCGGGACAGCCTCAGCAACAATCGGGTTTGCATAACCAAAATATTTCTGCACAAACTCAGAAACCGTCTCAGGGAAGCTCATCTGCATGCTCGTCGTCCTCATCGGCGTCTGGACCTGACTGCAGTTCGTCGTCGTAACCGACTTGAGTGGGCAAATGCTTACATTTGACGCCGTCGAGCATGTTGGAGAGGCGTTCTGTTCACGGAGGAGTCCCGGTTTTCACTGTTCAGGGCAGATGGCAGACAGTGTGTGTGGCGTAGTGTGGGTGAGCGGTTTGCCGACATCAAAGTTGTGGATCGAGTGGCCCATAGTGGTGGTGGGGTTATGGTTTGGGCAGGCGTATGTTATGAACAACGAACACAGGTCAATTTTATTGATGCCATTTTGAATGCACAGAGATACCATGACGAGATCCTGAGGCCCATTGTTGTGCCATTCATCCACGACCATCACCTCATGTTGCAGCATGATAATGCACGGCCCCATATTACAAGGATCTGTACACAATTACTGGAAGCTGAAAACATCCCAGTTCTTGCATGGCCAGCATACTCACCTGACATGTCACCCATTGAGCATGTTTGGGATGCTCTGGATCGGCGTATACGAAAGCGTGTTCCAGATCCTGCAAATATTCTGCAACTTCGCACAGCTATTGAAGAGGAGTGGACCAACATTCCACAGGCCACAATTAACAACCTGATCAACTGTATGCGACGGAGATGTGTTGCACTGCATGAGGTAAATGGTGGCCTCACCAGATAATGACTGATACCAGATACCCCCCCACCCCCCAGTAAGGCAAAACTGTACACATTTCAGAGTGGCCTTTTATTGTGGGAAGTCTAAGGCACACCTGTGCAATATTTATGCTGTCTAATCAGCACCTTTATATGCCACACCTGTGATGTGGGATGGATTATCTCAGCAAAGGATGTTCAACATCTAAGCTATGAAGAACAAAGGTGAACCCTTTCCACCAGTGTAGCCATGGACCATCCATCACGTAACCACGTAACTTAAGTGTTCTCCCCTGTCCTGTAAAATCCTGCTAATCTGACATGGGTCTATTTTCTTATACATGCCAGATTAGTGTGATTAAAAGACTGTGAAGTAGAGTTCAGGAGACTAGCCATGCAAATGGTATGTTAGGTGGCATTTGGTTTAGTGCAATTACAATGCAATTAGAAAGTCTTCAGACCCTTTTACTTTTTCACATTCTGTTATGTTGCAACCTTGTGCTAAAATAAAATAAAATATCTAACTTTCCCTCAATCAAGTTTTCTATCAATCTGCACTCAATGCCCCAAAGTGAAGTCACAATTTTCGATTTTTTGCAAATCCATTCAAAAGGAAAAGCAAAAATCCTCTGCTATGACATTTAAAATTTAGCTCTGGGGGCCTCCCATTTCATTTGATTATCTTTGAGATGTTTCTCCACCTTGATTGGTTCCACCTGTGGTAAATTCAGTTGATTGGACATTATTACACACACCTGTCTATATAAGGTCTCTCAGCTAACAATGCATTTCAAAGCAAAAATCAAGCCATGAGGAGGAAAGAACTGCATGTAGAGCTCAAAGACAGGACTGTGTGGCGGCACAGATCTGGAGAAAGGTAAAGAAGATTCTTCTGCACTGAAATTTCCCAAGCGTACAGTAGCCTCCATAATTCTTAAATGGAAGATGTTTGGAACAACCAGGACTCATCATAGAGCTGGCCACCCCACCAGGGGAGAAGAGCCTTGGTTAGAAAGGTGACCCTAGAGCCCAATGGTAACTCTGACTGAGCTTTAAAATTATGTGTGAAGGTAGGGGGAAATTCCAGAAGGTCAAGCATCACTAAAGCACTCCACCAGCTTGGGCTTTATGGCAGAGTGCACAGAAAGAAGCCTCTGCCCGCCTGGAGTTTGAAAAAAGCACCTATATGATACTCTGGTTTGATAAAACCAATATTTAACTTTTTGGCCTCAATTTTAAGCATTTTGTCTGGAGGAAACCAGGCACTGCTCATCACCTTCCCAGTACCATCCCTACAGTGAAGAACGGTGATGGCAGCATCATTCTGTGGGGGTGTTTTTCAGTGGCTGGGACAGGGAGACTGATCAGGGTTGAGGGAAAGCTGAATGGAGGAAATTACATAGATATTCTTAATGAAAACCTGATCCAGAGTGCTCTGAACCTCAGACTGGGCCGAAGGTTCACCTTCCAACATGACAATTACCCTAATCTTACAGCCAGATTAACACAGGAGTATTTTAGGGACAACTCTGTGAATGTCCTTGAGTGGCCCAACCAGAGCCTTGACTTGAACCCAGTCAAACAACTCTGGATAAACCCGAAATGTCAGTCCCCATCCAGAAAATCCCCAAATCCAGGCCTGCAAACCTTGTGGCATCATACTCAAAAAGACTGGAGGTGTAATCAGTGTCAAAGGTGCTTCAATTAAGTACTGAGTAAAGGGTCTGAATACAATACAATATTTGAGTTTTTCCTTTTCAATAAATTAGCAAAGATTTCAACCATATAATTTTGACTTTCCTATTATGGGATGTTGAGTGCAGAATGATGGGGAAAAACTAGATTTTTTTAAAATGTTTTTACCACAACGCTGCAACATAGAAAAAAATGAAAGACTCTGAAGACTTTCCAAAGGCATTGTACATACAGGCATTTGAACCATACAAATACACTTCGTACACTCATGCATGTTCAGATCTTAGTGTTTTTCCTCATCCTTACAGAAAATATTGAAACATAATTTGGACATTGAAAGGAGACTTCTTGAAGATTCCAGTGCTGTTGACACTGAATAGGTAACCATAATACAGAGGTGTGACCATATTGCTTTTTGTATTTTCTTTCTGTTGTGATAAAACTCTGGACTCTAAACATTTCCTCCAAACATTTTGCTGTGAGTGACATCTGTGTTCAATCATTTTCCTCTATTTCACGAGCAAAATTGCTTCCCACTGTTAAGGGTTACAATAAAACTTACTTTGCCATAAGCATTTCCATGTTTGGAAATTACAAAAAAGCGGGGTAAAAACATCAACTGGCTCCTTTGGGCAACTCCATTGTTCCCATCATTGTTACTGTTTAGGTGTTTAATGTTACTTTGCTTTGAATGACCTGGGTATTTGAATGCTTTGTTACCTTTTGAAAGGAGGTTTTCAGAGAGACAATTTTGTAAAAAAAAAATAACAGGCCTGTCAATGTGAAAAATAGATTACTCACCTCCATCAATCCCCATTCCAAGGCTACTCCATTCCTCGCTGCCCTTTACTTCCTGTAGTAGCTTGATACACCAGAAATGGCAAGAAAGGCTCACTCAGCCAATCATTGACCTTAGAGGTGAACCACCTCAATCAGTGATTGGATGGGTAGGCCTTTTACTGGCATTTCTGGTGTGTTGATCATGAAGAGGAAGTAGAGAGCAACGTGGACCAGAGCAGCATCGGAACAGCAGTGGCAGGAAATTGATGGAGGTGAGTAATCCTCTGTAATTGTTGGGCCAATAATTTTTTTACAAAATTGTCTCCCTGGAAAATCCTTTTTAATAACTATGTTCCTTCCGACATGTACGTCCGGTGCACCCATTAGGTATTCATACACTAATCAAATTAATTGGAAAGTCATAGGTTAAGAATCATTATATGTTCAAGTTTTAATGAGCTGCAGTATCCTTGGTGCTTAAAAAAAGCAATGGGAAGCAATTGTTTTCCTGTACTGCACAGTAAAAGCGGTTAAAAAAAGGAATGTGGTAGTGTTTGATAGGTGGGGGTCCCAGGCTAAAAAATCTGTTGTCTTTGTAAAATCCCGCCCTTGCTGTAATGTTTGTTTCGTCCTTTGTGTGCTACGATTGAGCTTCTGCTGAGTGTTTACTGCATCTTACCATTGTTCTATATCTCAACAGAATGCTTCCAGCCTGTCTCAGGACCACGTTTCTGAGTTCACACCTCTAGCCTCCATGCCGAGCCCAAACTACCAAAGCAACGAGTTGAACAGTGATGCGGCCAGCAGGTCAAATTATTATTCTAAAAAAGTGATGCTCACTCACTGGCAAAGCAATGATTTTTTCAAACTCCCATCCCTCTTTGGCTATTCCAATACCCGCTATAGTTCCAGCACGGGCTCATACCTCAGCAGGTCAGGCTTAGAAACATCCGTGTGACACATCACCACTGCAAGCCTTTACAAACTCTTTATTTTTATTTTATAATTTGGGAGATGCAGCAAAATGATTGTCTAGTAAAACTGTAGCCTCTTGGACACCAACTTGCTGTCTGACCATAAGAGTGATTGCTCCTTTCTTGGCCAGTGGGCCTGGTGGTTATCTTTTTTAAAACACTGCAGCAAAGAACAATTTTCACAGTCTGGTACTGTGTGACTGATAGCACTGTACATTTCCCTGTTCCCTGTCCGGAGATTTCTGTGGTTTATTAGTCATGTCCGCTTTCTTTGTTTTATACTACTGAATCTTTTGTGTGGATGATTTCTACTACATGTTGTAGTCAACAAGTTGATATTTGATGGAGCACAATATGTCATCTAACTGAAGATCCTCCTCTCTCTTTCTCTCCTCTGCTGGTACCAAAAGAACAAGCTGGTGTTTCTCTTGTGCTCATTTCTTTTCAAGAAACTCTGTCTAAGGCTCCTTTCATTGTAAGTTGCCAAATATGTTCATGTAATACCTGTGTCTCCTGGTAGCTTTCCCTAGGACCTCTTAGATGTGTCGTCTGTCCATCGACATCCACTGTTTCTTACAAGCTGTGCATATTCAGATGTGCTGTTACATTGCTGAAAAAGACATCTCATGAAGCTCTATAAAATACAATAAATGTTTAAAAATGAAAAAAAAAGACATTGTTCAAAGTCCACATGTAAAAATGTCTTCACTGAATGAATGTCATTGTTTGGATTATATTTATACATGTAGCAGGGCTAAAGTTGTAAGCTGATTACAATACTGCTTCCAGGATTAGATGACAATCTTTGACAGTCTGATATATCTGTAGTTTATTGCGTTGGGCCTTCCCCCCTCTACATCGTAATACTATGTGTAATAAAGCTGTCATATGTTGTGATAACCTCAGCTATGCTTCTATGTTATGAGCATCCAAGACCAAATTTGTAGAGAGGATCCAATATCTGCAAAATTAAGGAAATAATAAAAGAAAATGTTCTCTGTGACTGTACAGTTTCTTCAAGTGAGAATGTGATGTTCTGTACTTAACCACGTGTAGCAATATGGTTTGTGCCTATAAATGGGTAATGCATAGATGGGATTTATGTCGGCATCTGACCTGTTACCCCAAGAGCTGTTCTCGGGTCAAAGTACTACATATGTAATAAGCTGCATGCATGTTGTTTCCTCTCTTAAAGGGAATGTGTCATCAGAAAATAACCTATTGTTTAAAGGGACTCTGTCACCAGTTTCTAACCCCCACTTTTAAAAATATTGTTCTGTCCATGGAGCCCTTGTGATTACTAAGGTGTTGTTATAAGCTAAATCTGCTGGCTCGTTTTGATAAAAAAACGTTTTATCTAACCTGTCAGTCATATAGTTAAGGTGCCCAGGGCGTTTCTCATGGCCTGAAGATGCCGCCCGCCGCCGCCGCCGTTGGTGCCCAGCTCCTCCTCTGCTCTCGTCAGCGCCGCCTGAAAATCATGAGATACGCCTCCGGCTCTCCCTCACTCCCCCCTCCTTCTTTTCTAAGATCCCGCGCGTGCGCACAGGCCTGTGCCTGATGCGCCCGTGCGGACTTTTCGGTTCAGCCTCATTGAGTGAAGTGCGCATGCGCGAGCACTTCCCTCAACCTCCCGATAACGCGAACACTGCCGCACGCGCGGGATCTTAGAAAATAAGGAGGGGGGAGTGAGGGAGAGCCGGAGGCGTATCTCATGATTTTCAGGCGGCGCTGACGAGAGCAGAGGAGGAGCTGGGCACCAACGGCGGCGGCGGGCGGCATCTTCAGGCCATGAGAAACGCCCTGGGCACCTTTAGCAGATTTAGCTTATAACAACACCTTAGTAATCACAAGGGCTCCATGGACAGAACAATATTTTTAAAAGTGGGGGTTAGAAACTGGTGACAGAGTCCCTTTAAATCATGTTTGGTTTAACCTTTGCACAGGTCATAGAGCACGCCTAGGAAACTCTCTCCCATAGAAGTCAACCAGGTCCACTCATCACCATTGTGTCTATGGCCCATGTGGCTGCTGTAAAGCAGTTCTTTAAACGCTCTATAAATGCTGTTATAAACAGCCAAGGCAAATGGCCGCCCTCATAATCATGTTCAGGAGATAAAATAAAAAATCTGCAATCAGAAAATAAAACCAGATTAGAAAAATGGATATGTGTTAATGTCTGGTTTTAACGGGCAGAAAAAAAATGGTGACCCATTCCCTTTAAAGGGGGTTGTCCTAGAGTTTAGGAAGTTAACCTGAAAGCGGCATGTTAAAAAAAAAAAAAAACACATTACTGAACTGTTAAAGGGAATCTGTCAACCCAATTTTGGACCATTATGTACAGTAATACAAGTAGTATTGAAGAACCCAGAGCTGTGTAGCACTCATATGGATGCCGCCTCATCTTCAAACAGCTGATCGGAAGGGGTGACGGGAGTCGGACCCCCACTGATCAGATATTGATGACCTATCCTGAGGATGTCATCAATATGTACTGGCTACACAACCCCTTTAATGCTTATGTAGATGTGTAGAAGTCTGGTTCTCACTCCCCTTCCCTTAATTCCTCACCCATGCCTTGGTTTAACTTATTAGACTTGTGTTTTTTTCAGTCATACTAAGTATGGAACTATTCTTAGGGTCCAACTCCAATATCATCAATAAAGTCTAATAGATTTAAAAAAAATATATAAAATAGACCATAGTGGCAAGTAATGATCTGTAAAAGCAGCTCCAAATGGGTTTTTTCTCCTGGACCAAAATGGTGGCCGGTCCGACCCTCCTAGTGCTGTCTTTCTCTTAGGTAAAGGTAACTAATGTGTGGCTAATCATCATATTGTAAAATAGAATGGCACTGTATAGAAGTAACCACTATAATATTGTCAGATTTTGATATGTTTGCTGACATGGAAAAATAAATCGAGGTTTATTCTTTTTAAGAGCTGGAAATGTGAATTATTTTGTCTCTACTGCTCTTAAAGTGTTCCCCCACTAGCAGTGCTCAGAGCTTGGGGGGGGGGGATCTGGAGTACTGACTGCTCATGTGGTACCGCAAATAATAGTCTAAGATCCTGGTGATACATTTCCTTTTTCCCATTGTGTATTGCTAGGATATACCACCACTTTATGATTGGTGGAGGGTCGACCTCTGGGATTTTAAATGATCCTATGGGCTCATGCACATAAACACGTGTGCTCTGTGCTGCGGACTGCAAATAGCGGTCCGCAATTCACAGGTACCAGCTGCCACTGTTTGCAGACCCATCCGGTCCGCGATCCACAAGATGCAGTCTGCAATCACACGGAATCACTCTGTAGTGCATCACTTGTGCGTTGCGTGAAAATCGCAGCATGCTCTATATTCTGCGTTTTTCACGCAACGCAGGCCCTATAGGAGTAAATGGGGCCGCGTGAAAATCGCAAGCATCTGCAAGCAAGTGCGGATGCGTTGCGATTTTCACGCATGATTGCTAGGTGACGATCGGGCTGGGGACCCGAATTGTATTTTCCCTTAGAACATGGTTATAAGGGAAAATAATAGCATTCTGAATACAGAATGCATAGTAAAATAGTGATGGAGGGGTTAAAAAAATAAATAAAATGAACTTACATGTTATAAGGGAAAATAATACAATCTACAGAACACCTAACCCAAACCCGAACTTCTGTGAAGAAGTTCGGGTTTGGGTACCGAACATGCCGATTTTTCTCACACGTGTGCAAAACCCATTACAATTATTTGCACTCGCGTGGAAAAATCGCGCATTTTCCCGCAACGCACTCGCATCTTATCCGGGCAACATGACGCCCGTGTGAAAGAGGCCTAAGATGTGCAAAACACTTTGGATCTCATGTATGAAACTGCTCATAATAACTCAAGTCTATAAGTGAAGAAAACATAAAGTGGAATATAAACTCTGGTTGTGATGATCAACTAAGGGTCCATTCACACGTCCGTTTTTTCTTTCCTGATCTGTTCCGTTTTTTCAGGAACAGATCAGGACCAGATCTGGACCCATTCATTTTCAATGGGTCCTGGAAAAAATCGGACAGCACAATGTGTGCTGTCCGTTTCCGTTGTTCCGTTCCGCATGTCCGTTTAAATATAAAACATGTCCTATTCTTGTCCTGAAAAATCGGATCCTGGTACAATACAAAGTCAATGGATCCGCAAAAAACGGATGACATTCGGATGTCATTCCGTATGTCATCCGTTTTTTGCGGATTCCGTTCCTGGAAACACATAACAAATTTTTTTTTTATTTTTTTTTTTCAATTTTTTTTCAAAGAAATCCAAACAACTTTATTTGATTATTGAAATGTATACATGTTTCCGTTTTTTGCGGATCCGCAAAAAACGGATGACATACGGAAACATTTTCAGGAACAACGGATCCGCAAAAAACGGACCGTTTTTCAGGATGAAAAAAAACAGGACGTGTGAATGGACCCTAAGTCAGTCCATCTGGATCACTTTTGTTGATTAGGGTGGGTTATAATATAGAATTACCAATTAAAGGACATCTGTCAGCAGATTTGTACCTGAGAAGACATTTGTGAAGACATTGTGTTGGTCCCATGTTCATATGTGCCTGCATTGCTGATAAAATAATGTTTTAATATATGAAAATGAGCCTCTAGGCGCAACGGGGGCGTTGCCATTACACCTAGAGGCTCTGCTTTCTCTGCAACTGCTGCTCCCTTTGCACTTTGATTGACAGGACCAGGCATGAGGACATTTTCACTGCATGGCCCTTTTAATCAAAATGGAGAGGGAGTGGCAGTTGCAGGAGAAGGAGGGCCTTTAGGTGTAACAGCAACGCCCCAGTTGCTCCTAAAGGCTAATTTGCATATTTTTAAACATAAGTTTTCCCAGCAATGCAGACACATATTAACATGGGACCAACACAGATTCCTTCAGCTGCCAAGCGCACATGTAACAGGTCAGCCAGTTTCATAGGTACAAATCTGCAGTCAGAAACATGCTATAATTGTATTAATTATAATGAAAAAGATATCAGCAAGTTCAATAGGTTATTTTGTTGTGGCAACCTCTTTTCAAATAAAGCTGGTCCCATTTCTGAAATCCCTGTATATCTTCAAAGTAGTATTACATGGCTGCCACTCATGTAAATGGGCATCCCTGTAACACATGGCCAGACTGGGTCTTCCAGATCAGGAGCCACTGATACTTAGCACCTCTACGCTTTGGCTCATTGGGGAGGTCCTAGCCTGAAACCAGTTTATGGTGTCCACATGCCCTAATAAACATATGGACAGAGGTTGTATTAGTGCAGGGATGGCCAACCTGAGGTTCTCCAGCTGTTGCAAAACTACAACTCCCAGCATGCCCAGACTGCCTACAGCTATTAGCATACAGCAGGGCATGGTGGGAGTTGTAGTTTTACAACAGCTGGAGAACCGCAGGTTGGCCATGCTTGTATTGGGGCTCTTTCACACTTGCGGCAGGACGGATCCGGCAGGCTGGTCTCCCTGTCCGATCCGTCCTTCCGCTGTTTCACCGAGCCGCCGGACCGCCGCTCTGTCCCCATTGACTATAATGGGGACGGGGGCTGAGCTCCGGCGCAGCACGGCGGTGCACGGCGAAAGCCACCGGACTAAAAAGTCCTGCATGTCAGCCTGCCAGATCCGTCCTGCCGCAAGTGTGAAAGAGCCCTTAGTGAATCAACCTTTATGCTCTTTTTGCTTTCTGTATTACAATATGATTATTCATTATCACACTATAGCTATGGATACATAAATGTTATGCATTTAAAGAACATGTAACGTCTGGACAATTGGAAGCTTTCAATCATTTATAAACTGAAAAGTGACAACAAGCAATGTGTTTTATTGATTGGTCAGGTAAGGCTCAGAAAATAGCATTGCCTTTGTTGAAGTGGCTACTTCATCTTTGTTATCTTATCAATACGTCCTCACCTAGTAGTAATGACAGGTATCTTGACTTGTTTGATGTTCTGTGAAATATTTACTACAATTGACCACTATTTGACTATTGCCTTTAGGTACTTATTGACTCTGAAAGGCTGTATGTGCTCTCTGTAGAAATGTTGTGTGTGTAGACATTTACCACTCTGCCTTAGGGCTCGTTCACACGACCGTTGGTGTCCCGTTCCCGTATTGCGGACCGCATTTGCACTTCCGCAATACACAGGCTCCGTTCCGTTGTCATTCTGCATCATGGATGCGGACCCATTCATTCCAATGGGTCCGCAAATCTGGAGATGCGGAACGGAAGAATGGAACGGAACAATACGGAAGCACTACGGAGTGCTTTCTGGGGTTCCATTCCGTGCCTCCGCACCGCAAAAAGATAGAACATGCTCTATCTTTTCGCGGAACGGAGGGATCGCAGACCCATTCAAGTAGTCTGCCATCCTCATGGGCCTGCCCCACGGAAGGTGCCAATGCATTGCAGACCGCAATTTGCGGTTCACAGCACGGGACACCAACGGTCGTGTGAACGAGCCCTTATTATGAAGAGTAATATATGTGGTGAAGACAAATGATTTGGGGTATTTTTCCTTTCTTCTGTAAATATGATTTTTTTTCTCATTTTCTGCTTGCTGAGAGGGTGATGTGGTGTAAGAGTTGAACTCTATGTTTTGAGCCAACCAGATGTCTGCTGCTCCCCTCTCACAGTATGCAACTGCCGAGAGACTGTAACATGATCTCTGGTTGGGAAGTACTACAGTCACCATCCAGACCACAGCCAATGCACCCCAAAACTGCTACCAGCCTTCCGAAACTAGTATGAGACTAGGGCTACCCCTTTACCAGAGCCAGCACCTTGGCTAGGATCCCAGGATACAGAGCTGATAACAGAATACTGGTGCGGCACACAGGCAGCAGACCTTCCAGAATGACCAGGAAGGAAAAAGAAAGGGTAGTAGGGTCAAAAACCAGGAGAGACAAACACGACCAATGCAGTAGATGAGAGGTAACATCCAGAGACTAACCAGAGCCGATATCAGGAGAATAGATATAAGCAGAAACAGTAGCCATAAGGATAGTCCAAAAACAAACCAGAAGTCTGATAACTAGAGAAGTCAGTGGTTAGCCACACAGTATAGAGCCGTGAAAACCAAACTCAATTACAGACAATGTTGATAGGAATAAGCGGTCTTAAATCCCCCGCCTTGCTGTAGGATTGGACACAGCGTCAGAAACCTGATTGGCTCAGTTTCCAGTCACACGGACAAATCGAGCAGCCAGGGCTTGTCTGGTCAGCATGACAGCCCTCCCAGTACAGCCCTTTATATTGATGCGAGATGAACTCCTTAGGCTACTTTCACACTGACGTTCAGGGCTCTCACAAGCGGTCCAAAACGGATCAGTTTTGCCCTAATGTATTCTGAATGGAAAAGGATCCGCTCAGAATCCATCAGTTTGCCTCAGTTCCGTCTCCATTCCGCTTTGGAGGCGGACACCAAAACACTGCTTGCAGCGTTTTGGTGTCCGTCTGATGAAACTGAGCCAAATGGATCCATCCTGACACACAATGTAAGTCAATGGGGACGGATCCGTTTTCTATGACACAATATGGCACAATGGAAAACGGATCTGTCCTCCATTGACTTTTAATAGAGTTCATGACAGATCCATCTTTGCTATGTTAAAGATAATACAAACGGATCCGTTCTGAACAGATACAGATGGTTGTATTATCCGAACGGATCTGTCTGTGCAGATCCATGACGGATACGCAACAAACGCAAGTGTGAAAGTAGCCTTACATCTGCCTCTCCTCTCACTGCATGAACATGCAGACTGAGGCAGACATACCGCAGTTGCATCCCCATCCTCCATGTCTGCACCAGCAGAGAGGTTTTGTTTTTTTTATGTTTTTTTTCCCCCATTTCCCACCCCCTCTGCCAACAGGGTAAACTGGTCACCAAGGGGGAGGGGGTGGTAGCTGTGGCGCTCTGCAACAACAACAGCAGTGACTATGGTGACTACAGACCAGGACTTGTTCTGTAACTACTTACTAAACTCAGGGCCAGGGAATTAAATACACAAAATTAGTGGCATGGAGAAAACAATGCGCAACTAATACTTAAAGGGCTTATCCTATCCGGGACATTTATGACACATCAATAGGATAGGCCATAAATGTCTGATGGTGTAAGTCCCACCTCTGGGAGCCTCTCCTATCTCAAGAATTGGGTCCTGAAGTAAATGCAGAGCAAGCCACAAATGTGTGGCTACTCCTCCATTGACTGCTATGGGACCTCTGAACATACAGTAGATAAGTACTGGCTCAGCTAATTTCTGAAGTCCCTCAGTAGTGAATGGAGAGGACGCAGTGCATGCACAGTGTACTACTTAAGATACAGAAGAAGTGGTGCCATACCAAGCTTATTATATAAATACAGCACCATATCTAAGCACAGCACATAAATA